>NC_083879.1:52544553-52852312 GCF_032452875.1 Bos javanicus | reverse complement strand
ACATGGGGTGATTGCAGAGATTTACAAACAAGATATGGAAAATAAAGGCACATATCTCATTAAAAACTTTATACTTTAAGTATACATTTGAAACACCATAAATTGATGAGAATTATCCATCTATCGCACATTCAAAATCAGATAAAGAAACAGGTATTTCACCAGTGCTCCCCATTCCTTACACTCCAGAATTGTGGTCACTGGGTCACTCTAGTGAAATTCAAGAGAGAAAATAACTTATTTTGATTTGTATTTTTCACTATACCTGGAATAGTATCTATGGACACCAAATTGATTCATCCACAAAATTGCAAAGACAGCGTAGTTTCTTCCTGAGTCTGTAAATCTGATTCTCCAAGTAAATCTAGGTACAGTCCATTATCCTAGTTTCACAGATAGGCTAACGAAGTTAGATTACTTGCCCAATTCAGTCTTGAAAATTCTTGGCACAGTTTCTAGTGGCCCAACCACCGTTCTCTTTGTGCCTTTGTCTTAGAGTGAAATTCTACTAAGAGTAAGCCCCTTATGTTTTAAATGTAGAGTTTCCATCAGTGCAATGGATATACCCTAATATGACCACTACATTCATTCAAGTTGATAAATCCAAATACTATAAGGAGAGAAAATCACCTGATACGTTACCAAGGGTTGTGTGCTCAATCATGTCCAATTCTTTGTGACCCCCTGGACTGTAGCCTGCCAGGTTTCTCTATCCATGGAATTTTCCAGGCTAGAATACTGGAGTGGGTTCCCATGCTCTCCTCCAGGGGATCTTCCCAACCCAGGGATCAAACCCGTGTCTCTTGCCTCTCCTGCATTAGCAGGTGGATTCTTTTACTACTGTGCCACCTGAGAAAATCACCTGAAGATTAAAGATCTCCAGCTCCATTTTCAAGTTCATTTAGAAAGACCACAGTCTTTGATTTCTCTTTCCCCTCTTAATTGAGATTCCTGTTTATCCATGCAAAATAGTCCTGAATAATGTCGGTCCCCACTACCCTTGTCCAGTGTCTAGCAAATCCAGCACTTAGCAAAAACACATTGAAGTGTCTTTTTAAAGAATAGATGAATAAATAAATAAATACCCAAGTTCTAGCTGAAATTTAGACAAGACCCTAATTGGTTACTTCTGTAAGCCTCATTTGTCATATGGTAACAGCATGGGAGGATTAGAAGGCTTTTTGCAGATTCCATGATAATTATTTCACGTCTGACCTAATTAAAAGCTAGAAAAATGCTTGCTGCATTAATGTGTGGATTTTAGAGTAAGGGAATAACACAGAGAGAAAACAAAAATATAGGAAGCTAGAATTTATGTAAATGAATCTCTGTATGGGTTGCTCCATTCAGACCCCACCCAACTCTACCACTAGAATTCACACCAACAACCCCTGTAATTATACCCTGTAAAGTTACATATAATGGTAGTTACTATAACCATAATAGTAATAATAATAATTCTGTTGACTTGGCAAGGTATCCTTGTCAAGCCCTTTTTAATAAACACTTATCATGTATCTATTATGTTCAAGTCACGATGCTAGATAACTTTTTAAAAGTAAGACAGTGTCTCCACCACCAAGACCTTATCGAGTTGGTGAAAGAAGCATATAAACAATTGATTAAGACTTAGTGTGTTATGTGTCATGATAAAAATACAAGTCGAAAGCTTAGGGAGTGCCCAAGAAGGAACAATTAATTTTGGCTAAAATTTTGGGAAGACTTCATGTAGAAAGTATATGTTATTTCATTTGATTCCCTTATCAAGCAAGTGAGGCATTGGGCAAGTATTGTGATATTCATTTATCAGACAGAATCTAGGATATTTCAAAGCAGCAACAGAAGTAGGATACAGCACAGAGCTCTAACTCCTGATCAATATCATTTCCTCTGTGGTCAATTTGTTTTGTTTTTATGAATCACTCACACATCTACCATGCCCACTAAAATGAAACTTTAAATATTTACCTTAATAGTAGCTAGGGGTCTTACTAAATGCCACAGGTTCTAAGCCCTTTACTTGCATTAACTCATTTAATCATCAAACGCCCTTTGAAGTACTTTCTATAATTAGTCTTGTTTTATAAATGAGGAAACTGAGGCACAGGAAGTCAAACAAATTACCCAAAGTTGTGTGCTCAGTCGCTCAGTCAACCCCATGAACTGTAGCCCACCAGGCTTCTCTGTCCATGGGATTTTTCAGGCAAGAATATTGTAGTGGGTTGCCATTTCTTCCTCCAGGGCATCTTCCTGATCCAGGGATATAACCCTTGTCTCCTGTGTCTCCTGCATCAGTAGGCAGATTGTTTACCACTAAGGCACCTGGGAAGCCCCTACCCAAAGTTACCCAGCTACAAAGTGGCAGAGCCAGGAATTGAAAGCTAGGCAGTCCTGGCTTGTTAATTGCAGTATGTCTTTTCTGGTCTTAAATTGAACCCAGCAGAATACCATACTCTGTTCTTAATGGTTTATCAATAAAAACTATTGACTTATGCAAAATCAATAGCCAAGAATGCCTTGAACAAAGTCTGATTCATTAACAAGCAAATATTACTGGAACTTAAAAAGTCACCAAGCACAGATGAGAAAACAGTAGGTTTCCAAAATCAACAAAGTTGCCAGTGCTGGTACAACACTTCTGACAGTACAAAGGCTATTCATTCAATGCTTATTTCTGCACAGATGACAAAACAGCATGAACTATCACTGCTTTGTATTGTATTTCTAGGCATTTGGATTCTTCACATGTCAAAACCGCTCTGAAGAATACTCAGAAGAAACCAAGTCACAGCCTTTGTTGGGTTTGAACAGATCCCATCATGATTTTGGATGTATTTAAGAATTCAAAAATGTAAAAGTCATTTTTTGAAATTCATAAACATTTCAAAATCTGAAACTTTCAAAACTAAAACAGACACTTTTGAACAAGTTGTTCTTTTTGAAAGAAAACATATAAGGTTATTTAAACCTTGAAAAATAGGCATCTTTTCATTTTTCCTTCATTTTTTTAACTTTATGAGAGAAAAATGAATCTGGTATAACTTGAGTCTTGGTGGCAAAAATTGGTACTCTATATTACCATTGCGCGCTGGATGTCTAGAGCTTTTGAAAGTGTTTGAATTTTGAACAATCTAATTTCTTGTTTTCCTCAAATGTATTTCTCATCATAAAAGTCGGTGTGGAAGTTTTCTTTCTTTAATTCAAAAGAGCTCTTTTTTTCTTTGATAATTTCCAAAGCTTTTATTAAAAAAAACTTCTTTGCAAAAATTTGTGATTGCACTGGAGTGTTACAAATCAAAGTCAGAAATCATTTGAAAGTCTGACACAGCAGAGCAAGAAGTCCTTCTATGATAGTGGATCCTTTAGTTCTCTTTCAAGTTACTGACATAGCTGCAAGGACATTATGGAAATCTAAGCAAAAGGCAATACAGAAAACAGTGCAGTGTTCTCTTGGCACAGCATCACATTCTAGAAAGTATCAGTATAAGCCAGCCTCAAAGAAGTCACTGCAAGTTTACTCAAAATAAACCTACAGTGAGTGCCTAACAATGGTCAGTGCACATAATGAATTTTCAGAAAATGCAATAATTGAGACCCATAACCAGGTTATCTGTGTTTCACTATTTCACTCATCCTAAATCCTTCATGGAGGCAACAGTTATAATCATGTCACTGAAGGACTTTGTCATCATGATTACAAATATGTTCTTACTTCTCTTCAGGAATATTTTTTGTTTGTTTAGTTTCAGAAAGGAAGTGTCAATTAACAGAAAATACTTTATTATGAACCAGTTTTGGAGTGGGGGGTCCACAGCACGTGGCACGTGGGATCTTAGTTCCTGACCCAGGGATTGAACTTGTGCCCCCTGCATTAGAAGGGTGGATTCTTAACCACTGGACTGCCCCGAAAGCCCCAGAAAATTCTTTATTAAAAGATATGATCCCTTTCATCAAAACAGAATGCAAAATATCTCAGAGATATTTACTCTGAGAACTAAAGAATAGCAAATAGGATGGGGGAGGGTCAGGGGTTAACTACTAGACAGATTTCCAGCTTTGTAGCCAGTTTAAAGCCTGTTTTCAGACTGTAGGCTTTATTTAATGGTAATTGTAACCACTTTCTATTAGTCTATGAAAACAGTGTCTGAACGTTCTCATGTGCTACTGAAAACCTAGAAACAGAAAACAACAGACAATAAAATTTTAAAAGATCAGGCTCAGTAGGTGATGAGACCAACAGATTGCAAACACAGCTTCAAAGAAGAGAGATCTAAATTAATTTCATTCATTGAAGACAGATATCTTCCACAGAGTCTAATGTGGAAACCCAACTTGAAAGTGAGATGGTAGCAATCTGTCTCTAGGATGCCGTGGCCTTGCACATGTGGACACACAGGGAGAGAGCTAGAGTGCGACTCAGAAGACTGTCGCCTTTGCTCAGGTATCTATCATTGCTAAGGGCTTCCCAGGTGGCGCTAGTGGTAAACTATGGATACCTAGTTTACCAAGGTAAAGGTAAACTTGCCTGCCAATGCAGGAGATGTAAGAGATGCGAGTTCAATCCCGGGGCTGGGAAGATCCCCTGGAGAAGGCCATGACAATCCACTCCAGCATTCTTGCCTGGAGAATTTCATGGACAGAGGAGCCTGGCGGGCTGCAATCCATAGGGCTGCAAAGTCAGACAAGGCTGAAGCAACTTAGCATGCATCATTGCCGAGGTAAGAATAAAGTACCTGGACAACCCGCATGATAGCTCAGAAAGCTACTGCCTGAACGTGGCACAAGTTCCTTCTATCCACATTTCATTGCCCAAAGCAAGTCACAGGGTTACATACACTTTTAAAGTAACAGGAGTATGTCATGGAACTGAAACTATGGACAAACCCCTATGTCTTTGTCTTTTGAAATAAAATGCCGACTCAGTAGTTAATGATTGGGAAATGCGAAGGTGTAGAAACAAAGACTAGCTGTTGGACGGGGGAACTAGTAACAATTTAGATTATAATTCTGCCACAGAGCAGAATCACTGAACTCGCAGTTCCCTGAAAGATATAGATAAAGGTCTGACACACATTCCTGAGTTGTTTTTATAGGAAGTAGACCCCCTCCAGATGAAAACTGCTGACCACAAGAACATAGACCCTAGACTAGGTGAAACCAGAAGGTTGATGACACTTCAGACTTCACCTTGATGCCAACCAATCCAAGAATTGGCCACAAGCTGATCACGCCCCACTCTTTGAACACTATAAAACTCCCCACTACCCTCTCCAGTGTTGGAGGGCACAGTCTTGAAGGCATTAGGCCACTGTGGCCCCCCTTTGCCTGGCAAAGCAATAAAAGCTACTCTTTCCTCCCTTACCCAAAACTCTGTCCCTGTGTTTCTAATCAGCACCAGTGACCAGAGTTTTGGCAACAGTATCCTGTGACCTAAAAGAGAACTGGACCTATTTAGTATATAGCACTGTCCGAAGTGAAAAGTGGAAGTGTTAAGTCCGTCCCTCAGTCGACTCTTTGCAACCCCACAGACTGTAGCCCACCATGCTTCTCTGTCCATGGAATTCTTCAGGCAAGAATACTGGAATGGGTTGCCATTTCCTTCTCCAGGGGATCTTCCTGACCCAGGGATCATTGCAGGCAGATTCTTTACCATCTGAACCACCAGGTATGCCCACGGCACTGCCCGCTACAATGTAATTTTAAGTAAATGTTTCCTGCTACTAAATAAATTGAAGGCTGAGATTTATCTTAAATATTTTGGCTGACCCCCTTAAATTTTGGAATCTCCTGCTTTTATGGTTATCTGGCTAGAAATTCATTGTGATTGTATCTTGAGTTCATTTGTAATTTAAAAATATAGTTTTAGTTTAAATGTATATCTAAACTTTCTTATTATTTTTTACTCAGTTCAGTTCAGTTCAGTCGCTCAGTCATGTCCGACTCTTTGCAACCCCATGGACTGCAGCATGCCAGGCCTCCCTGTCCATCGCCAACTCCCAGAGTTTACTCAAACTCATATCCATTGAGTTGGTGATGCCATCCAACCATCTCATCCTCTGTTGTCCTCTTCTCCTCCTGCCCTCAATCTTTCCCAGCATCAGGGTTTTTTCCAATGAATTAGCTCTTCGCATCAAGTGGCCAAAGTCTTGGAGTTTCAGCTTCAACATCAGTCCTCCCAGTGAATATTCAAGACTGATTTCGTTTAAGATGGACTGGTTGGATCTCCTTGCAGTCCAAGGGACTCTCAAGAGTCTTCTCCAACACCACAGTTCAAAAGCATCAATTTTTTGGCACCCAACTTTCTTTATATTCCAACTCTCACATCCATACATGACTACTGGAAAAACCATAGCCTTGACTAGACGGACCTTTGTTGGCAAAGTAATGTCTCTGCTTTTTAATATTTTGTCTAGGTTTGGTTATAACTTTCCTTCCAAGGAGTAAGCGTTAAAAATTTCATGGCTACAGATACCATCTGCAGTGATTTTGGAGCCCCCCAAAATAAAATCTATCATTATTTCCACTGTGTCCCCATCTATTTGCCATGAAGTGATGGGATCTGATGCCATGATCTTAGTTTTCTGAATGTTGAGCTTTAAGCCAACTTTTGCACTCTCCTCTTTCACTTTCATCAAGAGGCTCTTTAGTTCTTCTTTGCTTTCTGCCATAAGTGTGGTGTCATCTGCATATCTGAGGTTATTGATATTTCTCCCAGCAATCTTGATTCCAGCTTGTGCTTCCTCCAGCCCAGCATTTCTCATGATGTACTCTGTATATAAGTTAAATAAGCAGGGTGACAATATACAGCCTTGACGTACTCCTTTTCCTATCTGGAATCAGTCTGTTGGTCCATGTCCAGTTCTAACTATTGCTTCTTGACCTGCACACAGATTTCTCAATGATTTCTTATTTAATGGCATTGTGATTAGAAGTCATAGTGTATATAAATCAGATTCACTGACTCTTTAAATTGAGATATTATTGGCATGTAATATTGTATTAGTTTCAGGTGTACAGCACAATGATTCAATAATCATATGTGTTGTGAAACAACCACCACAGTAAGTCTAGCTAACATCGTAATGTATTTACATTTTTTTTCTTGTAATAAGAACTTTTAAGATCTACCCCCTTAGCAACATACAAATATATAACATGATATTTTTAAACTATAGTCATCAAGCTGAATATTATATCCCCGTGACTTATTTATTTTATAACTGGAAGTTTGTACCTTTTGACCACCTCTCTACCATCAAACCATGCACTCTGTATCTGTGAATTCATTTTTTTGTTTTGTTTTATTCTGTTCTGTTTTTAGATTCCATATGTAAGTGAGATCAGACATTATTTCTCTTTGTCTGAGGAATTGATTCATTGAAATTTGGTGAGACTTCTTTTGTATCCTAGGATACTGCCAGCATTTGGAAATATTCCAAGTGTGCTTGAATAATATATGTAATTCTATTTGTTATGTGCAAGATGCAAACACATTATATATTTATACACATATAAATATATAATACTTATCTAAACAAAAACTTTATGAAATATGTAATTTGTATAAATTTATTTGAAATCAAGTCACTAATGTTATTCAAATCTTCTACAGTCTTACTAGATTATCAGTTATCTCGCTGAAAAGTGTTTGAATGTCCTATCCTGATATTGTATGTATGAACATACATATTCGTTGTGTTGTATATTTATGCATATAAGTTCATGATTTATATCTTCTTGTGTATAATTCATTATTATGTAATGTTTTCTTTGGGCTTCCCAGGTGGCGCTAGTTGTAAAGAACCTGCCTGCCAATGCAGGAGATGTAAGAGACACAAATTCCATCCCTGCGTTGGGAAGATCCTCTAGAGAAAGGAATGACAACCCACTTCAGTATTCTTGCCTGGACAATCCCATTGGACAGAGGAGCCTGGCAGATTCAGTCCATGGGGTCACAAAGAGTTGGAGGTTACTGAAGCAACTTAACACTCATTCACACCTTACCAAAAAATAAAAAAAACACCAAGGACAAACCACTGTTTAATAGGATTGTAGTGGATTTTGAAAACTAGGATAAAGGATACTTTTTAAATAAACATCTCAGAATTGTACTTGTGATGGTTTTCACCCCTTTTTTGGGAAAGCGTGGAATGGAGATGATAAGGAAGGTTTACATTTAGATTTGTTTTAAATTTTAAAAGCTGTTCTTTTATATTTACCATCTGTTACTTCAGTGCTTCCCAGTGGCTATGGTAACTGTTCAGGGCTTCTAGACTGAACAGTGGTATAATTGGGTATGGCTTGACCCCTACTGGGCCTTTCTCATGGAAGGAGATCAACTTACTGTGAATCTTGTCACATTACAAGAGGGTTCCTTTGTAAAAATGTTAGCCTCCTGGTTGATGCATAGCAGAGATAAGAATTAGTTATAGACTTTCTGGTGACTCATTTGAATTACAAGGTGCTAATTCTGCAAAGAAAATCCTGTTATCTTCCTGAGAGGAACTTCTCTATATACCCCAGTATTTCAACATTTTGATACAGATCTTAAATAACACTAAGTAAATATGCTTAACGTATGTGGATTAGTTTTTGCTAAGAAAGAATAATTCATACTGTCAGTGTTAAGGTTCCATCCCTTTCCTAGAGGTACTTTTATTTGAGTTGAAGAAATTACTGGAAATATTTTGCTGATAGTGGTGTTGGTAGAGCTATTTGGAGATTGTGATGTGTGCACCATAGTATGGGCTATGGGGGAAGAGATATTCACTAACACCAATGAGTTTAACCTTACAACCTTGAATTGAATTGTAGTAACAGTGCAGATTCATGTAAATTTTTTGTGAAAAAAATTATTTTTAGCACTATCCACTGAAATGGCTAGAGATATTGATCAACCCAATAGCAATGTTACCCTAATGCCTAGAATTTGGTCTTTAAACACCATTTTCTACAGACAGAGATATGGGTCCTTGAAAAAAAGGGGCTAGTGGGAGGGCTAAGGTAGGAAATATACTAGATAAGCTTGAAACGTTTTATCAAAGTCTAGTTGGATTGTGTGAAAAGGACGCGGAGCCCACTTGTATAAGCTCCTACCATTCAAAGATCAGACGACTTAAGTGTCAATAAGGAACAGTCTCTAACATGGATTGAAACACATCAAATAATGTTTAAATCCTGGGGTTCAAAATAATACTTAAATACACAGATAATCTTTGGAGAATACTAGGGCTTTGAGTTATTATTTTGGAAACTGTTAACTAAAGGCTTCCCTGGTAGCTCAAATGGTAAAGAATCTGCCCACAATGCAGGAGACATGGGTTCGATCCCTGGGTTGGGAAGATCCCCTGGAGAAGGGAATAGCAACCCACTCCAGTATTCTTGCCTGGAAAACCCCTTGGACAGAGGATCCTGGTAGGCTACAGTTCATGGGGTTGCAAAGAGTCGGACACAACTGAGGGATTAATACTTTCAAATAAAGGATAAAGTCTTTATCCTGCCTTTTCTATACATATTCAGAGTAACCAAACTGCGGACGAGAGAAAGTGTCCTTTTATAGATGTATTCTGGCTAATAAATGAAAAGGGGAAAGTAGAATGAAAACATCACATTTTGAAATTGCCATGAAATTGTTAATACCACCAAATGAAACACAGTATGTGCTTCTGATGAAAGTACCCAATATCACTTATGAAGTAGTCTTCATATAGACACACACACACATACCACCACCACCACTACAACCACCAGCATCAAACCTAAACTTAACCACATCTCAAGACAGAGCAATATGAGGGCCAAAAACATGTCAAAAACCATCAAATGTATATATGTATGTATGTATGTGTGTGTATATATATATATATATAAACAGTAGGAGACTTTCTGAGACAAACAACTCAACTTCTCCTTCTCCCCATCCCCTTCTTCATTTCCTCCTCTTCTGAAAAATGACAAAACTGCATGGTGAAAAAAAAAAAAAAAGAGATGGAGGGGAAAAAATCTTTAGATTAAGAGCCAAGAGCATATTAATCAAATGCAATGGACAGAGCTTTTGGAATTGTGATTCAAACAAACTTAGAGAACATTGATAGTATAAATTGGGACATGTGAGCACTGCCTAGATACTGGAGTAGATTCAAAAATTACAATGGAGGAGGGAGATGCACTGATAATACAGCGTCAGTGTTTTAAAAATGTAAACATAGTAAATTGCTATGTTGAAACAGTTTCATGAGGCTGAGGTAAGTGGGAGTGGGCTGGGACTGGAAGAGTGAAGGGGTGGAGGAGGTGGGAAAGGAAAGTTTGTTTCTTTCTTTTGCCAAAAGAATATATAACTTGTGTTTCAAATTCAGTTTTAATGTACCCTGAACCATATATATGGACAGTTTAACAATTAATGGATGATACTCTTAGGGGTACATACCTAGTGGGAAGTTTCTCCGTAGCTGATTTTTCTCTACTAAATAAAGTGTATTGGAACTCATAACAGATTCAGCCATCTCCATATATACTAGAGTTTATAGAATGTGCTTAGTTGCTCAGTTGTGTCCAACTCTTTGCGACTCCGTGGACTGTAGCCTACCAGGTTCCTCTGTCCACCAGGATTCTCCAGTCAAGAATACTGGAGTGGGTTGCCATGCCCTCCTCCAGGGGATCTTCCCAACCCAGGGATCAAACCCAGGTCTCCCCCATTGCACACAGATTCTTTACTGTTTGAGCCACCAGGGAACCCCAAGTATACTTGAGAGGGTAGCCTATCCCTTCTCCAGCGGATCTTAGCAACCCAGGATTCAAACCGGGGTCTCTGTATTGTGGGTGTATTCTGTACCAGCTGAGCTATCAGGGAAGCCCATTTATAGAACAGAAGTCTCAGTACCTAATGAAAGAGTTAAAATGCATATGTGCCTGCATTTTGGTATTTTGTGTTTGTTAAAATTTGGTAGAATCCTAATTTTTTTTTTTTCACTTTTCCTCCTTAAATTAATCATCCAGCATTGAGCTAGAAGACAACCACAAATAATAATAATAAAGAAAAAGGAGTTTTTGAAGCTTAATATTTTGATACTTACATATGTAATCTCCCCCCCCCCCCCCCCCGTAGTATGTATTTCCTTTACCATATCAAAGTATTATTGCCGGGGATCCAGCCCCAGCTGATCCAGGGTATTCGAAGGAGAGACGGCCTAGGCCACTATTTATATGCTAATTAGAGATATAAAGAGTAATAGAATGAGGATAGTTCAGTAGGAAAATTCAGTGGAGAAAAGAGGCTGAGTAGCTTGGTTTAAGCGGGAGACCAATAAAACTTCAAGACAAGAAGTTTGCACCACTTACGTAGGCCGCAGTTGCCCTCTCGAATAGTGGAAGGTGCCCCACCGTAGACACCTTCTCGAGTGGGTCTTAGAAGCCCAGGCATAATTAGTAAGCATGGTGGGTTCCGCGCTCCAGATGGAGACTTCAGCCAGAATGTGAAAAGAATGACATGGGGAGACCAAGCGTTGGTGAGCAAGGCCCGTAGCTTTATTTTCAACAGGGGTTTTTATACCCTAAGTTACACATAGAAGATAATAGGGGATGCAAAGTCAGCAGTTTTTGATCCTTATCAAAAACCAGGGTTTCTTTCCTGCAAATTTATCGTATACAAATGGTTTAGGTGATTTACATCATCTTCTGGCCAGAAGGCCTATTAACATTTTATGACTCTTGACAAGGACTTATCAACAAAGAGTTATTTTCTCTAAGAGTAATTATTTTAAGGTTTGGCACCATCTTGCGAAGATAAAATTGCATTCCTATAGGGTGGATGTGTAATGGGTTTACAACAAAGGAAAGAATTTATTACCTTAAAGGTCTAAAGTTACTAACACCAAGGCCACTACTTATTTTTTCTATATACCAACTATATTAATTAATACACATTCAGGGATACAATTCAGGGGATGTGAAAACTTGGCAACACGCATTGGCTCATCAATGAAATCTTTTACTAGTTTATTCTGACAGTTTCTAACTCTCTGAGAGGCTCTAAGCTATTTGAATATCTTAAGCTTCCTGTGCCTCTTGAGGCTGGGAGACTGTAAACAATTGTATGCATAGCTGTAGGAGTCCAGGTAAACTTGTCAGGCGAGTTAGAGAGCCATCTGAGGGGTTTGGATTTAAACACTCCTAATTGCCCAGGAACTTTATTAATTGGAGCTGTAAGTTAACTCTTTGACAGAGAGAGCGAGATGGTGGTAGGGGACAGCCCCCAGTAAAGTCAGAGGTGAGAGCACAAAGCAATAAAGTAGGCAGACTCTGGTTTTTTGGGGGGTAGATGCTCGAGAATATCCAGGGGGACTCCTGAGGCTCGATCCCGCCTTTGCGTATGCCGAGCCTCCTTCCTCATGACTTTTGTCATGAGTGGAATGCCTCACCGGCTCCTGGCATATTATGGAATGAAGCACATCAGCAGCAATTATTATAGTATTTCTTGAATGACTTTGCTTCCACTTACAATTGTTGAAAATTTTCCTGGGTTGTGACATCTCTGAAAAGGTAAGATATTAGATCCAGAAACACATGTATGTAAAGTGTCTGAAACACAGTTGATTCCCAGTGATTGGAAGTTACTGTGTCAGGAAAAAATAATTAATATTGACGTATGCATTGATTTTCCCCATTTCCCTGCCTATTACAGAATATCTGTTGTTTTCCTCTATTTCTTTGCATTGATCGCTGAGGAAGGCTTTCTTATCTCTTCTTGCTATTCTTTGGAACTCTGCATTCAGATGCTTATATCTTTCCTTTTCTCCTTTGCTTTTCACTTCTCTTCTTTTCACAGCTATTTGTAAGGCCTCCCCAGACAGCCATTTTGCTTTTTTGCATTTCTTTTCCATGGGGATGGTCTTGATCCCTGTCTCCTGTACAATGTCAGGAACCTCAGTCCATAGTTCATCAGGCACTCTATCTATCAGATCTAGTCCCTTAAATCTATTTCTCACTTCCACTGTATAATCATAAGGGATTTGATTTAGGTCATATCTGAATGGTCTAGTGGTTTTCCCTACTTTCTTCAATTTCAGTCTGAATTTGGCAATAAGGAGATCATGATCTGAGCCACAGTCAGCTCCTGGTCTTGTTTTTGTTGACGGTATAGAGCTTCTCCATCTTTGGCTGTAGAGAATATAATCAATCTGATTTTGGTGTTGACCATCTGGTGATGTCCATGTGTAGAGTCTTCTCTTGTGTTGTTGGAAGAGGGTGTTTGCTATGACCAGTGCGTTTTCTTGGCAAAACTCTATTAGTCTTTGCCCTGCTTCATTCTGTATTCCAAGGCCAAATTTGCCTGTTACTCCAGGTGTTTCTTGACTTCCTACTTTTGCATTCCAGTCCCCTATAATGAAAAAGACATCTTTTTTGGGTGTTAGCTCTAAAATGTCTTGTAGGTTTTCATAGAACCATTCAACTTCAGCTTCTTCAGAGTTACTGGTTGGGGCATAGACTTGGATTACTGTGATATTGAATGGTTTGCCTTGGAAACGAACAGAGATCATTCTGTTGTTTTTGAGATTGCATCCAAGTACTGCATTTCAAACTCTTTTGTTGACCATGATGGCTACTCCATTTCTTCTGAGGGATTCCTGCCCACAGTAGTAGATATAATGGTCATCTGAGTTAAATTCACCCATTCCAGTCCATTTTAGTTCGCTGATTCCTAGAATGTCGACGTTCACTCTTGCCATCTCTTGTTTGACCACTTTCAATTTGCCTTGATTCAAGGACCTGACATTCCAGGTTCCTATGCAATATTGCTCTTTACAGCATCAGACCTTGCTTCTATCACCAGTCACATCCACAACTGGGTATTGTTTTTGCTTTAGCTCCATCCTTTCATTCTTTCTGGAGTTATTTCTCCACTGATCTCCAGTAGCATATTGGGCACCTACTGACCTGGGGAGTTCCTCTTTCAGTATCCTATCATTTTGCTTTTTCATACTGTTCATGGGGTTCTCAAGGCAAGAATACTGAAGTGGTTTGCCATTCCCTTCTCCAGTCGACCACATTCTGTCAGACCTCTCCACCATGACCCGCCCGTCTTGGGTTGCCCCACGGGCATGGCTTAGTTTCATTGAGTTACACAAGGCTGTGGTCCTAGTGTGATTAGATTGACTAGTTTTCTGTGAGTATGGTTTCAGTGTGTCTGCCCTCTGATGCCCTCTTGCAACACCTACCCTCTTACTTGGGTTTCTCTTGTCTTGGACGTGGGGTATCTCTTCACGGCTGCTCCAGCAAAGCACAGCCGCTGCTCCTTACCTTGGACGAGGGGTATTGCCTCACCGCTGTGCCTTCTGACATTGAACGTGAAATAGCTCCTCTAGGCCCTCCTGCGCCTGCGCAGCCACCGCTCCTTGGAGGTGGGGTTGCTCCTCCCAGCCACGGCCCCTGACCTCGGACGTGGGGTAGCTCCTCCTGGCCGTTCCTGCGCCATCTCAGCCTGGCACTCTCCACCGCTGCCCCTGACCTTGGACATGGGGTAACTCCTCTTGGCCGCCTCCTCTAAGGCATGGGGTGCTCCCGGCTTCTGCCCCTGACCTCGGACGTGGGGTAGCTGCCCGCGCTAAATGCGCCGGTCGCAGCCGCCCACACTAAATGCATTGGTGAGCCCCGCTTGCCATCCCCTCCCACTTCTAAAGAGGATGGATAATTTTGCGCTGAATTTAAGCCTAAATTCATGTCTAAACAATGTGATGAGAAAGAGAAAAGGAGGAGGGCAGTATTAGGTAGGCTGTGGGTTTAAGAGGTTTTTTGTTTTGTTTCTGGTTGGGGGAGATAGGATTGCTGCTGCTGCTGCATCACTTCAGTCGTGTCCAACTCTGTGCGACCCCATAGATGGCAGCCCACCAGGCTCCCCCGTCCCTGGGATTCTCCAGGCAAGAACACTGGAATGGGTTGCCATTTCCTTCTCCAATACATGGAGATAGGATTGGGGATGGGGAAAGAGGACTTTCGGAGAAGACAATGGTACCCCACTCCAGTACTCTTGCCTGGAAAGTCCCATGGACGGAGGAGCCTGGTAGGCTGCAGTCTATGGGGTTGCTAAGAGTCGGACATGACTGAGCGACTTCACTTTCACTTTTCACTTTTCATGCATTGGAGAAGGAAATGGCAACCCACTCCAGTGTTCTTGCCTGGAGAATCCCAGGGACGGGGAGCCTGGTGGGCTGCCGTCTATGGGGTCGCACAGAGTCGGACACGACTGAAGCGACTTAGCAGCAGCAGCAAAGAGGACTTTAATAAAAACGGATGTGGAGTATGTATTTGGGTCCTCTTGCATGTCCTTTGAGAGTCACTACTGAAAGGTGGAATTCTCCTTAATTACATTTCAAGAGTTGAACTATGCTTCTTGAATGAATGTAGCACTGTGATAGGACTGAACCCTACGTGTCTCTGGATTTACAAGATTTACAATACTATTTACTTGAAAGATGTGTAGTAAAGGATTAGCATTGCCCAGAGAGCAGTTGCCTTTGACTCCTGGGAGATCCCTGGAATCCCCTGCCTTCTATGTGTGTCTCTATTTGCCGGGGGACCCTGAGCCACTCCAGATGTTCTATTCTAACTCTGAGATTTGCGGTGAAGGCTTTGGGCCACATAGTATGAGCCCTATCTGGAGTGGAGGTGGGGTGCTGTGGACTAAGGTCAATGATGTGAGCCATCAACCAAGTCTACCTAACTGAACCCCAGTAAAAACATCTCAGCACCAAAGTTGAGATGACCTTCTCTGGTTGTCACAACTTGGTGTGTATTGGCATACATAATTGCTTGGAGAAACAGGCATGGGACACACAAATCCACCTGGAGAAGACACCTGAAGACCTGTGCCTGGCATTTCCTAGATCCTGCCCTGAGTGCTTCTTCCCTTGGCTGATACTAATCTGTATCCTTTCACTATAATAAATCATAGCCAGGAGTATGACAGCTTCTAGGAGTTCTTCTAATGAATAATTGAGCTGGACAGTGGTCTTAGAGACCTCCTGAACTTGCAGTTCATGTCAGAAGTTTTGGGGACTCACGAACTTTACAGAAGCACATGGTGAAATCTATTTCTACACAAAATGTAAAGTGAAAGAATGTATGGAAAATCCTAAAAGTGAAAAAGGGAACTGCATTTTAGAAAGGAACCAAAAACTATAGACCAGTATGTTATATATCCTGCACTTCCTGGGTGTCTCAGTGGTAAAGAATCTGCCTGCCAATGCAGGAGACATGGGTTCAATCCCTGGGTCAGGAAGATCCCTGGGTCAGGAAGATCCCTGGTGAAGGTAATGGCAACCCACTGCAGTATTTTTGCCTAGGAAATCCCAAGGACAGAGGAGCCTGAAGGCTGCAATCCATGGGGTCACAAAAGAGTCTGACATGACTTAGCAACTAAAACAACAACAACAAGCTATGCTTCCGGAAGAAATATTAGAATATATACACAAAATAGCAAGATATAGAAAATAATATGGATTTATCTTAATTTTACTTTTTTAGAGTAGTGATAAATATAGTAAATTCAGGGGCATATAACAAGTAAAACACATATCAACTTTAGTAAAATTGTTGTTTGGTGCCAGAGTTTGACTCTTTCAAGCATCTCATGTTAAATGAGATCCAAAAGGACTCTTTCTCTAGTTCAATAGTGACACATGTGCACAGCACAAAAAAAAATAACTTATGAAAGAGGAAATCTATACAAATGCAAGCGAGGACAGAACTTGTTTTGCAAATGTATGGCATAAATTGATCCAGAATTGTAAAAACCACAAGTTAAGTAGGAGTTAGCAGTGTGTCATTGTAATGCCAAAAGTTAATAAAATACTGAATTATCTAAATAAGAGAATGGCATGTGAAGCTTAGTCTGTCACTGTATTCTATTCTGGTGAGATCATTTTTAGATTACTGCATTCATTTTAAAACCCCACATTTAGTGAAAGAGACTTTAGCATGTTGGGTTCCCATCCTAGCTTTGCCCCTGACAGACTAGCTCTAGCGTGGAGCTGTTCAGGGACAGAAGTCCCCAGGCCTCTTCATTTCCGGATCCTGTTAATGAGCATACTGGGTCAGAATCATACTTAAATGGCCACACAGATGTAAAATTCTTTGTTCATCAAGGAAAGGCATTATTGAAACTTCCCTGGTAGTCCAGTGGTTAAGGCGACATGCTTCCAATGCAGTGGGTGCTGGTTCGATCAATGGTCCATCCCAGAGCTAAGGTCCCACGAGCCTCATGGCCGAAAAACCAAAGCATAAAACAGAAGCAATCTTGTAACAAATTCAACAAAGACTTCAAACATGGTCCACATCAAAAATTCTTTAAAAAAAAAAAAAAAGGCATTATTAACACTGATAGGGTTGGGAGGCATAAATCACAATGTCTTTGTATGCCGAAGCATGCTTTATTTATAGGAGACCCTGGGTTACCATCATCCAGCGATAAGCTCTCCGGAGGAATGAATCAGGAGTCCAAGCTCACTGGGCTCTGTGCCAAGACTACAACCTGCTCTCCCAATGCATTTCTCTATCTTCCTTTAGTGCCAGAAACCTTGACACCTATTGCTTGGCTAGGAGACATGTCATGACCTTCCTGCTGTTGTTTTTGTTGTTCTTCTCGGCCCCATAGACTGCAGAACGCCAGGCTTCCCTGTTCCTCACCATCTCCCAGAGTTTGCCCAATTCATATCCATTGCATTGGTGATACCATCCAACCATCTCATCCTCTGTTGCCCTCTTCTCCTGCTGCCTTCAATGTTTCCCATCAACAGGGTGTTTTCCAACGAGTCAGCTCTTTGAATCAGGGGGGCCGAAGTATTGGAGCTTCAGCTTCAGCATCAGTCCTTCCAAAGAGTATTCAGGGTTGATTTCCTTTAAGATTGACTGGTTTGATCTCCTTGCTTTCCAAGGGACTCTGCTGTTAAGTGTGGCCAACTGAATGTGAGTCACAGGAGCACGAGCATATTCTTTATCACATCCTTTCTTTTTCTCTTGTTTCAGGCAGGGGCACAGTCACAAGAGCTAGCTTTGATCATGAGATTCTAGGGATGGCAAAACAATACACTTTAGACAATTTTGTGGACAGTCTCCTGTTTTCTTATGAGAAAAAGAAAAAAAAAATCCACCCTGTTTGAATCACTGTATTTTAGAGATTCTTTGTTATAGCCACTTGGTTGTGCCCTGACTTAGTTAGAAACTGGTGCTGGAGATAGGCTGCTATCAAATAAAAGCCTGAAACAAGTGGTATGGGCCAGTTGTTTGTGCAATAAGAAGCAAGGAAGTGTTGCAGGCTGGAAATTTGATGACCTTTGTTATGCCATGGAAAAACATTTGGCCAAGTTCTTGCTTACTTTACCATCTGAGCCACCAGGGAAGTCCTGCCATTCTCAACAAGATGGATGAACTTGGAGAACATTATACTGATGTATACTGAAATATGGGTTTTCCTGGTGGCTCAAATGGTAAAAAATCTGCCTGCGATGTGGGAGACCTGGGTTTGATCCCTAGGTTGGGAAGATCTCCTGGAGAAGAGAATGGCAACCCACTCCAGTATTCTTGTCTGGAGAATTCCATGGACAGAGGAGCCTGGTGGGATAGAGTCCATGGGGTCCCAAAGAGTTGGACATGACTAAACAACACTTGCTTACTTTAGCTATGGAGCCCATAATTCTAGCTGAAGAGATTGAAAAAAAGCTCAGAGAGTCAGTACATGTTTGCTGCTCCTTACTGCATTTAACAAGATATCATAAGAAAGATGAAGCAAGGTGTCCATTAGCCAGTTTGCAAGCTTAAATACTTAAGCATTGCAGTTCTGCTCTCACAGAGAGCTGCAGTCTAAGTTGATTGAGAGTTCAGTGTGTGTGTGTTCAGGTGCTCAGTTGTGTCCAATTCTTTGTCACCCCACAGACTGCAGCCTGCCAAGCTCCTCAGGCCACGGGGTTTTCCAGGCAAGAATACTGAAGTGGGTTGCCATTCTCTTCTCCAAGGGATCTTCCTGACCCAGGGAGGGAACCCATCTCTCTTGTCCTAGATTGGCAGGTGGATTTTTCTTTTTTTACCACTAGCATCACCTGGGAAGCCCAGTGAATGAGCACTCAATCAAGCTAGAAAAGCGAACTGCAACTTTATGACAAAGAGCAGGAAACAGCAATGTTTCTCAGAGACTGGACCAGGCCTTCCATTAAACACTCTCCCTCAGACAATGGGAATCAACTGCAAAGGTCATTTAGTTGAAGGAGAGGGATGAGCTAAGCACAGAGGCCAGTAAATAAAAGAGCAGAAGCAGCAGATGAAAGAACTATGACCTCCCAAGGCCTTTGCTAATGTTAATTTCACATGGAACTAACTAGAAACAAATAGAAGCCTATTAAGTTTTTGAGCAAGTTGTTCTGCTAAAAAATATAATGGAAGCCAAGCTTATAGAAGTCTATGACAGTTTGCCGTTCCGCCTCCAACCCTGAAGCAATCTTGGGTCCCCAAATCCGAACCTCCAATGCTCACTTCAGATGTGACCATGGTGGACAGTGGACAAGACAATGCCTCCCAGAGAACAGACCAGATCAAACCAAGAACCGTAATACCACAGGGGACTTTTCACAATGGCTGCCCAGCAAGCATGTTTGCTGCCATAGGTCACTGACTGGTGCCATTCTTCCCTTTTCTGAATGAGAGTTCTAATTGATTGCCTTGTTTGTACTGCACAGTGGTGCATGGGCTGGTTGAGGGATAGATAATGCCCTTTTCCATTTATAGGTCTCTGCACTGGAGGGAGTCGTATCAGGACCTGCCAGAGGGCACTGGGAGTCAAGCAGAATTCCTGGCCTCTGAGCTGGATGAGTGATGGAATGGGATTTCAGGATGCACCCTCTTGAGGGGTGTGTTCTGTGTGGGAGAAGAAAGGGGCACTTGGGGGCCTGCCAGTGCAGAAGACATGGGTTCCATCCCTGATCAAGAAAGATCCCACATGCCACAGTGCAGCTGAGCCCACATGCCACAACTATCGAGCCTGTGCTCTAGAGCCGGCAGCTGCAACAACTGAAGCCCACGTGACCTACAGCCCATGCTCTGCAGCAGAAGAAGCCACTGCAATGGGAAGCCTGCACAATGCAACTAGAGAGTCGCCCCCTCTCTCTACTATTAGAGAAAAGCCACACAGCAAGGAAGACCCGGTACAGCCAAATAAATATATAAAGAAAAATTTTTTTAAAAAAAGAAAGGTGCTCTTGGGTATTTGAGCAGGTAGCCAGAAGGACAGATTCGTCATAGATGCTAGTTTTATTCGGCCTTCTTCCTTTAGTAATAGAAATCCTCAAATGTAATCTGGACTAGAGATCACAGTTCGTCCTGCTGTGCAATCCACCTAACCATGCGTCCCAAGTGATTTCAAAAGGGATGCAAGTAGGAGTGTTGTGTGCAAGTTTTTCCAGGGGCCAGGGGTAGAGGGGTTGGTGAGGAGGTATAGGGACTTAGCGTTAAATGGGGACAGGGTTTCAGTTTAGGATGGTGAAAAATCTCGGAGATGGATGATGGTGAGTTATACAACAATGTGAATGTACTTAGTGCCACTGAACTGTACAGTTAAATCTGGCTAAAATAGCATGTTTCATATATCTGACTTTTACAGCAATTAAAAAAAAAACGTTAAAGAAAAAGAAAGTGACTGCCTCCACTCTCCCTTCCATGGAGCTAGAAAGCAGAAGTAACACTGGTGATTCTGCTCAGATCTTGGGGTAAAAGCAGCCCCCTAGGACACGGCTGAATAACAGGATAGGAGCAATCAGCATCCCCAGGTTAGACCAGAGATGCTTTACCCACAGAGCCTAGAGCCCAACTCAGGGCTGCCATGTGGAAGAGGAAGAAATTTCTTTATGTTTGGAGCCCTTATCTTCCTGAATTTTCATTGTTATGAAGCTCAGTCTGTATTCTAACACCATATCTATCATTTTTTTTCACATGCCGAGCATCGGTGAGCTAGAGGAGGGTTTTAATAATAATTACTCAATTTAATTTATTAAAATATATATATATATATTAGAGTAGTTTTAGACTTACTGAAAACATTATGGAGGAAGAAAATGGCAGCCCACGCCAGTATTCTTGCCTGAAAAATGCCATGGGCAGAAGATGTGGTGGACTATATGTCCAAGAGTCAGACATAACTGAGCAACTAGGCACTAGCACGTACAGTGAAGGTGACACAGAGTTCCCATACATCTCACACAGAGGCTCATCTATTATGAATACCCTTCATTAGTGTGGTTGCTTTGTCACAATTAATGAGTCAATTATGAACTAAAGTCTTCGATGTGAGGGTGATCTGGCTGCAACACCTGTCACCATATTGACCACCAGGGATGATGTGGTGGATCTGTCTGACTAGGTAGGTGACCTCCCTGTCTCATCACTCCCTGTGTGTCCCTCTCAAAGCTGCACACTTGGTCCACCCTCCCAGATGGAGGAGGACCATTCTTGGGTTGAGGGTATACGAAACGCTGTGCTCCCCTGCTAGAACCTGCACACAAGCTCTCAAGGTCCAGTTGTAGAAAAACGAAGGGTAGCCAAGCTTCCAGGACTCCAGACACATCCTAATGAGTCTACATGTGGCAGTCTGTCTTTGTTTAAAATTAAAAAAAATAAAAAAGAAACACTAAAGCCTCTATTTTATCCTGAATTCTTTGGGAATAAAAGGTTCTTTCTTGTTTCAGGGTCTCATCCAGGAACCACATTACATTCAGTTGTCATGGCTCCTCAGGCTCTCTTTTCTGGCTGCAAAGGTGTCTCAGACTTTTAAATTTTTGATGTCTTTGACAGTTCCGAGGAGTACGGACCATTCAATAAAGATGTGTATTTTCCTTGGTGGCTCAGTGGTAAAGAATCTGCCTGCAAGGTAGGAGACACTCTGGAGAAGTAGGTTTGAACTCTGGGTTGGGAAGACCCCCCCACACACACCCAGAAAAAGAAATGGCAGCCCATTGCAGGATTCTTACTGGGAAAATCCTGTGGACCGGGGAGACTGGTGGGCTATGGTTCATGCCCTTTCAAAGAGTCTATAGACTGAGCAGCTGAACACACACACACATACACACACACACACACACACACACACACACTATATGTTGGGGGAAAGAAGGCTTCAGAGAGGCTGTGCCATTTTTATCATATCCTATCCTAGAGTGCATGCTAGTAATATGATCAATGATTGTTGATGTTAATTTTGATACCTGTCTGAAGTAGTGTTTGTCAGATCCCTCCTCTGTAAATTTCTTTTTTTCCTGTCCCATTCTGTGCTCTGGAAGGTATGTACTGTGCAGCCCACATACAGAAAGTGAAGGGTTATGCTCTACCTCCTTGAGGATGGAGTAGCTCCATCAATTATTTGGAATTGTAAATAGGAGATTTGTGTCTCCTCCATTATTCACTTATTCAATCATCTATTTATACGAGCACTGACTCACAAGTCTTTATTTTATACTTTGGGTTATAATTCAATACTACGTTATTTATTCAGTTGCTCAAATGTCAGCTTTGGCCATTGGGAGCTCTTTCAGTCAACTCCTGTGTCCCTTGGACATATCCATACAATTCATGTGTACCTGTATGTATGTGCAAGTGTATGTTTGAGCATTTCCTTACTTCCTGACACTACAAGATGCTCTGGGTGCATCTTCTCTACATCCTGCCCCAGCCCTAAACCAATCATTTCTCCAAGGAGCCTTTGTCCCTTTTATTGGGGAATGGTATTAAAAATCAAGATCTGGATTTATTGCCTCTAAGCTCTGTCAGCTGACAGAGCAAGAAAATAAATGTTTGTATACTAACCCAAGTATTAATAAATGTGTATACCTATAGATATTTCTATATATAATCACCTGTGTCTATATTAAGCTAAACATGAAATTATATTAATGTCTTTAACTCATTCATTACCACAAGGATCCTTCCTGTTTCCTCCCCTCCTTATCTGTAATCTCCAACTCCAAAGGTAAGAAATCTGGCTCCCACCAACTATTGTCTCTTTACTAAATTATCAATTCCAGTATATATATATATATATATATATATACTGGTTTCCAAATTGTTAACTTGACTCCATGAAAAACAATTTGATCCACTAGAGTATAATGTTCTTGCACTGTTACTTGTGTCTCTAGTCTTACACACTCCACTCCTTTCCAAAGTTACTAAGGTCAGCACATTTTCCTCTCCACGCCTTTACTGAGACTGTCTCACACATTTCCGATACTACTGGATTCTTTTGCAGCATTCTGCATTCCATCCTGGGATCCCTTGCTCCCGAAAACCTAAATAAGATTTAAATAAGATTTAAAATTTGCATTTGTTAAAGTTCACTCTTTGAACTGTTCTTTGGGTTTTGACAAGTGCATAGTGTCATGTGTTCACCATTACAGTATACAGGATAGTTCGATGGCACTAAGTGTTTCCCCATGCTTCACCTATTCAGCTCTCCATTTCTCCAGCCCCACTCCCCCCAAGCCCCAGAAATCACTGATCTTCAATACGTACTCTTTTTTTTTGCTTTGTGTCTATGGTTTTGCCTTTTCTAGAATGTTACATAAGTGGTTTGGTTTAGTCACTAAGTCACATCCAACTCTTTCGACCCATTGGTAATCCGCCAAGCTCCTCTATCCATGGGATTCTCCAGGCAAGAATATTTGAGTGGGCTGCCATTTCCTTCTCCAGGGGATCTTCCCGACCCAGGGATCAAATCCGTGTCTCCTGCACTGCAGGAAGATTCTTTACTGACTGAGGTACCAAAGAAGCCCATTACATAAGTGGAATCATACAATATGGTTTCTTTTTCAGACTGGGTTTTTTCACTTAGCAACATGCAATGAAGAAGTGTACATGTTTCTGAAGATTTGATAACTCATCCCTTTTTATTGCTGAATATTATTCCATTGTATAGATATACCACAGCTTTGTTGAGACACTTGTTTACTGAAGGACATCTTAGTTTCTTCCAGTTTTTTGATGACTGTAAATAGAACTGCTATAAACATTTATGTGCAGCTTTTTGTATGAACATAAGTTTTTAAATTAGTTGGATAGAAACCTTGGAGCACAATTACTGACTTATGTGAAAGAATATGTTTAGCTTTGTAAGAAACTGCCCAACTGTCTTCCCAAGCAGCTGTACCATTCTGTATTCCCATCAGTAATGAATGCGTGTTCCTGCTGCTCTGCATCCTTGCCAGCAATTGGCATTCTCAGGTTTTAGTTTTTAGCCATTTGAATAGTCAGGAAGTAGTCTCATCATTATTTTAATTTGCATTTCCCTAATGAAAAGTTGGAGAAGGCAATGGCACCCCACTCTAGTACTCTTGCCTGGAAAATCCCATGGACGGAGGAGCCTGGTAGGCTGCAGTCCATGGGGTCACTAAGAGTCGACACGACTAAGCCACTTCACTTTCACTTTTCACTTTCATGCATTGGAGAAGGAAATGGCAACCCACTCCAGTGTTCTTGCCTGGAGAATCCCAGGGATGGGGGAGCCTGGTGGGCTGCCATCTTTGGGGTTGCACAGAGTCGGACATAACTGAAGTGATTTAGCAGCAGTGAAAAGTGACACTGAGTGACATTCATATGTTTATTTGCAATCTGTGTATCTTCTTTGCTTAGGTGACTCTTCAGATCTTTTGCCCATTTTTAAAAGTTTTTTTTGTTTGTTTGTTTCCTTAGTGGTTAGTCTTCAGAGTTCTTTGATATGCAGAACAAGTTCTTTACCAGATATGTACTTTGCAAGTATTTTCTCCCAATCTGTGGCTTATTTTTTCATTATCTTAACAGTGTCTTTCATGGAGCACACATTTTAAATTTTAACAAAGTTGAACTTAAATTCTTTTTTTAAAATTTTATAGATTGCACTTTTGATGTTATATCAAAAAACTCTTAACCAAGTTTAAGGTCATGTTGTTTTTCTCCTAAGTTTTCTTTGAGAAGTTTTGTGGTTTTGCATTTTACATTTAAGTCTATGATCCACTTTGAGCTAATTTTTGTAAAAGATGTAAAGTCTGTGTCTTGGTACTGTTTTTTTCTTTTCTGTACATGGGTGTCCAATTATCTCAGTACTATTTTAAAAAACTGTTCTTTCTCCATTGAATTCTCTTTGTGCTTTTGTCAAAAATCAGTAAACTATATTTGTCTCAAAATAATTTTAATCTGTTCATGAAACCAATTATATTCAACAATGTCTTAATGAAACAAATTTAAAAGGCATAAATGAATTCGATGAAATATCACCATTCATTTGTTGATGTACATTTTTAATAATATATTATGAAACAACCACAGTTTATGTCTTGTCTGCTTCTTCAACCGCATCGTTTCATGTTCACTAATTCCAGCCTCCTGGCAATCTTTCTGTAATTGCTAAGGTCACACTTGCCTTAGGGCCTAAACACTTTCTTGTGGGAGACTTCCGATCCAATTTGCCTTTATGGACCTGAAGGGTCCTTGAAGCTGGTGATCTTTCCTTTTCTCTTGGGAAAAGAGGTAAAATTAACAAATTGTAACTGTCAAGAAAGTTACATCAAGATCTGTATGTTCCTTTCAACCAGATACATTATTCATATTGCCACAAAGGAATAGAACAAGTAACATTTGTAACATTCCTGTGAGAAGTCTCTTCTAGACCTGAAATGCTGCTGCTTAACTGTTTACTGTCTCTTTTTTGAAAACAGAAAGGAACTAGATCCTGAGTGCTGCCTCAAATGAGGTGAGCAAATGTCATACCTGGCCCATTGTTTCCACTTCAGGTGAGCATTGGTTCAGACCCACCACTGACACAGTCACTCCTTTATCCAGTGAGCAACTTCAGCCTGAGGACCAAGATGGAGTAACCATTTGGTGTAACCCACCCATTGGCAGAGACCTGAAAGCTATCTATGTAATATCTGAATATTGTTTTACATGAGGAATAGAGGAAGCTTAAAAAATCCTTTGACTGTTCTCTGTCTCTTGGCATCTATGAATCTGGATCTCATATTTAAGAGAAACAAGGACACATTTAGCCCAGAAAGTAGAATGATTTTGGCCAATCCTAAAATATCTTCTCTTGGAGTGATTTTCCCCAGGCTATTTCCTTCTCATCATTCAGCTGTTATTTGAAATATCATCTGACAACATTACTTTTAAATACTGCCCCTTGACCTGGTTGCTGTATTTTATTTCCTTCATGGTCTTATTTGCTTTCAGAAATTATTGTGTTTATTTACATTTTGTCTTTCAAATTGCTCCTCCAACCTTTCTTTAGAATTTAAGTTCCATGAGGACAGGAGTCTTGGCTATTTTGGTTACCATGGAGATCTGGAACATAGATTCTAAATGAAGATTTTTAAGTTATTGGAAAATGAACAGATGAATGAATGACAGTAGATTATAAGCCATGCATTTTTTCCTACAGACTCTAGAATGATTGGATTTTCATGTATGAATGAGAATGTTTCAAAGGCAATGAAGTTAGAAGATCTTTCCAAGGTGGTAGTTATAAGTGATGCTAATAATCAGTTTCCTCTATTCCAGTGAAAAAAATTGAGACCATTACCTAACTCAAGAGGCATCTGAACACTTCAATAATATATCAGAAGCCATACTTCTCAAATGGCAGGACAAATAGGTCCAGTAAACGTGAATCAGGATGGTGCCCAACAGTTATATTGTGACAAAGTCAACAAGCAATTCTGTAGCACATACAAAACATTCCACAGCTCTTAGGTATCTAACGAAAGAGTTATCTGAGAAGGGGGTAAGTGTAGATTTATAGATCATGCAGTGTTTGGGCTGGTGGGTACAACAGCACTTCAATGTTTTAAATCTCACACTTTAAGTAGCAGGAAATAGACTCGTGAGACAAATGGCCAATGCAAGTTAATACCAGTATATACAAGTGAAAAGACTGACTTAAAACTCGACATTCAAAACACTAAGATCTTGCCATCTGGTCCCATCATTTCATGGCAAATAGATGGGGGGAAAATGGAAACAGTGGCAGATTTTATTTTCTTGGGCTCCAAAATCACTGAGGACGGTGACTGCAGCCATGAAATTAAAAGATGCTTGCTTCTTGGAAAAAAGCTATGACAAACCTAGACAGCATATTAAAAAGCAGAGACAGCACTTTGCCAACAAAGGTCCGTCTAGTCAAAGCTGTGGGTTTTCCGGTAGTCATGTGTGGATGTGAGAGTTGGACCATAAAGAAAGCTGAGTGCCAAAGAAGGGATTCTTTAGTACTGAGGTGCTGGGAAAGACTCTTGAGAGTCCCTTGGACAGCAAGGAGATCAAGCCAATCAATTCTAAAGGAAACCGTGAATATTCATTGGAAGGACTGATGCTGAAGCTGAAGCTCCAGTACTTTGCCCACCTGATGCAAAGAGCCAACTCATTAGAAAAGACTCTGATGCTGGGAAATCTTGAGGGCAGGAGAAGAAGAGGGTGACAGGGGATAAGATGGTTGGCTGGCATCACTGACTCAGTGGACATGAGTTTGAGCAAGTTCTGGGAGTTGGTGATGGACAGGGAAGCCTGGTGTGCTGCAATCTATGGGGTTGCAAAGAGTCGGACGATACTTAGCGACTGAACAAGTGTCTCTGGGAACTGTTGAATGCTATGAAATAGGTAGAATACTAAAAATAATTTATTTACCTTATACCAAATAACCAGTATATTCAGTAGTAACAACTACAACAGCAACAAAAAAATAACATTAACATTGTTAGTTTGCCTCAATGTAGACCAAACAGTCACTTGTTTTGGTAGAGCTCTGAATCAAGCTGAGTTGGAAAATGTTCCAAATGCTCATGATTTTCTATCATAGTAAACAAGTCAGAGAGTGCCCCGGTTGTGAGAACTGGACCATCTCATCACATATCTAATTATAGGAGCGATTGCAATCAAATAATTAGGGATGCACAGATTACTTCTTGAATAAATTTTTATTTCTTGGCCTTAGTAAAAGAAAAAGAAAAGATTTTAACAGATTCTATCTCCAAGATTACTAGATACATTTTATTTTGTTTTTTAGAAGAATGCTCTCATAGTAGAGCAATTAATTATTTTTAGAGACATCTTTTAATTAGTAATAGAATCCAGGGCCTGGTATTCTGAGATGTAGGCACCTGTGTCCAGGAAAAATATGCCAATCATAACATAATTCGCTGCAAACAAAAATGAGATCTTAAAATTGTTTTAGAAATCTGTCATCCCTATGGTGCAAATAATCCCAGACCTAATGAAGCGGACTTGGTAAAATCAGCAGCCCTTTTCGCTTCACTCTGTATCTACTCTATTTTTACAACAGCTTTTGGTTTAATTTAATACATTATTGTAGAAGAAAGGGTCCATTAAATAGCTACAGAAGAGTGAGAAAGAGTGCCCCTGTTAGGTTTTTTTTGAAGTGAAGCATTCAACAGTAGAGTCCTTTAAAAATGGCATTCAAATGATTTTTAATTACTACAAAGGCATTGAGATGTTAATACACTCTCTATAAAAGAGAGGGCTACTATTCTACTCATCCTTTCCTGCCACGAATTTCAACTCTAAGAAAATTATTTCTTTTGATCCACTCTGATAGCATGTAATAAGAGAACAATAAAACATATGGCTCAATTACCACCACTTCTCATCAAGCATGAATTAATGAATATCAAATTATTATTAATTGTTTTTTCTGGCTTCCTCTCCATAGGACAATGATTACACATTGCTGTGTTTTGATAAGTATTTAGTGTTTAACACTTTGTAGACCAGTATCTAACAGGAACAGATGCTTGAAATCATTATATGGAAGAATCATTCTTCACATTTAGCAACAGTTAGAAAATAACATGATTATCTTTTTGGTCTCCTTAGTTAGTCATTTTTTTATAACTGCCTTAAACTCCCTTAGAATCTCACCCTCTCTCAATGCTCCATATGCTTTCCTTTGAGAAGCAGTTCCTATATGCATATAAAATAGTTTATAAGTGCGATGTCTCAATTTTAATAATAATAATTTCACACAAGATTACTGACTTTTCAATTCCTTAAGAAAAAGCTCTTTAAAAACCAATGTTATGGCTTAAGCAGACAAAAAATTAAGTAGTATAGCACAGAATACAATAAATTATGATCACTATAATTGACAATATCAATGTCACTGAGTAATATTTATAGATGATGCACAAGAAGATTCTGTGTAACTGACAGTTCATTTTATTTTTATAAGCCATCTGTAAATATAAAGTGCTATGTAGTAGGAATAGGTACAGCATGCTACAGAACACGTCTTTGTGGTCCATTACCATTATTTCTCATAGATCATTTACAAATCCAGATTTTGAAAAGAAAGCGTAACAAATTATAATATGTAAACTATACATGCCATGTGATTTTTACCCATTACCAATAAATGCATGTCTTTGTATTTATAAAACATGTTCTATAAAACTTATATCTGTAATAAACTAAAGGATGACACCAACATTAAATTGTTTAGATATCCTATCTAGTTCTGCATGCTTAACAAACACAGATTCAGATATGATTCTAAAGATCAAACAAAAACTTGCTTTAGCATCTCAGAGTTTTGGAGCAGAAAGCGACCTCAGAAATCATTTTCTCCATTTCCCCTCATGTTACAGATAATAGCACCAAAATCTGAATAGTTTAAGTGATTTTCTGAGGTCCATACACCTTTATACACTAACATCTTTCTGCCAGACTTTATCTTTCTGCCAAAATTTCTATCAACGTTTCTTTTCCATATAAGAAATGTACATATCTTGCTTCCTTGGCAGTTTTGTCAAGATGTCAGTAACATCTGTAAATCCAAATCCCTAGGGAAACAAAGATGAGAAACTGGGAATCCTGGTCTCTAGTGGAAACCGTGATACACAGACTAATACTGAGCAGAGATGGACCTGGTCAAGGCTGACAATGCTCACTGCCATCAGAAACATCCTTCCTTTGATGCTGCTAACTAGACCACTTAAATTTTTTATCTCTAAATCTAACCAGATACCAGATGGTTCCCTTTATGTATGTGACCTTAGTATAAGCAATTATATTATTTATGCAATAGCAGAATTGTTATACAAAGAGTCAGTCATTGGTGTAAAAGCTTTTTTAGATTACATGTTCTTATAATAAAAATTTTAATTTCTCGATGAATCCTTTCCTCTTGATTTTCATGTGCCAGAATTACTGAATCCACTTGGCTGAAAAATGTAAAGAAAATAAGTTATATATACAAATTCAGTACAAAAATAAGCTTATAACTAAAGTTTTAAAAATAATTATTCATCAGTGGAGGTGGGGTGAACTAAACAGTGTACTTTTACCACCTACTGAATTCATCACTGTGGCAAGGCTTTTGGTCATACTGTGAATATGAAGCACTGATGCCCCGTATTCATATTTACGACATGCTTGAGCATCATGTCTTGATAACTTATATGTACTATAAAAGTGCACACAGACAGGGAGGAAGACACAAAGACATCTGAGTGTTTTGGTAACCACATCTCCTAAACCATTTCATGGACTCCTGGGACTGAAAATTTTAGACCTGCCACCATGCATATCAAGGCCCCCTGATGTAACACTGGATCCTGATAAGGCTGCTCAATGAGGAAGAAAAAGGACTATGAGAATGGCTGGAATATGAGAAAATAAAAAGCCAAGTATGAATATAATTAGCTTTGTTCTTGTCATCGATTCTGCAGCCTGATGGAACATGGGTTTCTGAATATTTTTCAGAGCATTTTCCAGATGTAGCCTCCAAGCACCTCATTAATATCACACATTTGTCATTAAACTCCATATTTTGGATCCCATGTAACAACCGCAGATGTTCCTTTTCCATTCGCCACCAGCAGGAAACTTTCCCTTTACATAGTGCTGTTGTCCAGCTCCCCAGTACACAATTAACTTTAAATTTTCCATTTAAAATTCACATTAAAAGGTGTTTAGTATAATAACCAAATTAAATTATAAAAGTATATTCCAGTGCAAATATAAAAGATCATTCACAGAAATGCACTTTAATTCTAATTCTAACAATGATCTGAGCAAAGAAGATACATTTTTGTTTGCAAAAAATGGAAAATTTCCTACAATAAATGACCTACACTTATTCGTATCTATGTCTGGTCTCATATCAGAAGAAAACATAAATTTTGACTTATTTTATACCGTAAATGAAATGCTACCATTGTATCTGCAGCTGAATTTTTAATATAATTAATAAAATACTTTCCATTTTTTTAAATTTTATTTTATTTTTAAACTTTACATAATTGTATTAGTTTTGCCAAATATCAAAATGAATCCCCCACAGGTTTAAAATATTTCAACACTACCTAAAGTTCACTAATGTTAGTGATAGTTTCTCACAGAGTTCAACACTTACCTACAACTTTAGAGTAGCAGGATTCACAATGTATTGTCTGCCTATATATCCAAATACTGTCACCTGCTTGTAGGTTTTCCAAAGGTTGTTTGCATATTTCACACTAAAGGAAAGGTATGTATAAAGTTTACATTAGATATGAAGTTTAGATTCTTGGTTAACAGGATTAAAAAAAGAACCTTTTACTTTATTCCATATCATCCTTTATAGCAACACTCTGATGAAAAGAACCGTGAGAAAAAGTAAGAATCTACTTGTCTGATCCACACATCAAACTTTCCAAACAAATTCTCTCATAAATCCCTCTACTATGGAGGTGTGCATTTCAGGGCATACCTACTACTGAAGTTTCTACCTAACTCACAATAAAGTAGATGAATATTTTCAAAAATTGGTTATGCCAAAGACAAGAATACTGTTGGATATTGCAAATTAGAACACTAAATATATATATTGTTTGCTTACTAATGGAGAGCTACACTGTCCAGATACAGTGTCATTGAGCAAAACAAACTTCTGACTCCAGACACAATTTAAGGGGAAATTTGTTTCAAGTTATGCTGGTTAAAGAGGCAAGAAAGGCTTGACATCTACCTTAAACCTGTGCTCACTGGAGCAAGTCTACTGCCAACCAGCTGGCTTTCAAGTTCGTTGACACAAATTGTCATAGGTCAGTATAGACATGTTTAAGCCAGTTCAGGTAATTCTCTATAATTATGACTATAGAGTAATCTGTCTTTTCTTAGGAGTGTGGGGGTATTTTTATTCTCAGTAGTATTTTATGATTAAATTGACAATGGAAATAAATCATCTAAAATATAACAAAATGGAAATTATTCCTGTTGACCAAAGGCAATAATCAGGACAATTTTCTTCTTTAAAAACTTTTGTGCATAATAATTTAAAATAAAGAGCTGTAGACTAATTTTTGTTCCACTGAGTAAATTTGAATAACTTCGAGAAATTTTTACTGTCTTAAAATGAAATAATTATGAAATTTTCATGTCTTACTTTATATAGTATTCTATATATGATGGCCTAAATTTGGATTTTGTTGCCTCAAAATGAGGCATTGAATTTGTGTCATTGCCTGAAGCTAATTGAAAGAGAAGCAATCAAGTGTCAAAGTATTGGGCTGGCCAAAAAGTTCATAACATCTTATTGGAAAACCCAAATGGACTTTTTTGGCTAGCCTAATATTACATCTACTTGACTGAATCAGATAATTTGCATCAATCATAGAATCTATCAGCACTAGAAAGGACCCATAGATTCAGGCTCTGGTTCTCAAACCGGCTGCCTTTAGATCTATCTAAGAAGGCTTTAAAAACACCAATGCCCAGAAATCATCTCGAAGATACATGATGTAACTGGGGCTGGTCCCAAGCATTTTATTTTTCTCATCATCTCCCCGAATGATTATAACGTTCATCCTGGATTGAAAACCACTAGTCTAATCAGCTATGTCATTTTACAGATGAAGAAACTTAGGCTAAGCTAATTTAGATGATTGTCCAAAGTCACACGGCCAGAATTAGTGTCAGTTAGAACTCAAACTCAGGTCTTCAGGTTCCTAGTTAAGTGCTCACCTAGTTATACCAAAAACTATATTGTTGACCTACCTAATACTTTTGTGAAAAGTAAAAGAAATGGCATATGAAAGCATAAATTGTGAAAGAAACATTCTACTATGTACACTTTAGTATTATTATTATTCTACTAAGACACTGATATTGACAAGTTGCTCAATCATGTCCGACTCTTTGCAACCCTATGGGCTGCAGCCTACCAGGCTCCTCTGTCCATGGGATTTTACAAGCAAGAGTACTGGAGTGGGTTGCCATTTCCTTCTCCAGGGGATCTTCCTGACCCAGGGATCGAACCCACGTCTCTCACATTGTAGGCAGACGCTTTACCTTCTGAGCTAGGAGGGAATCCCAAATGAACGTTCTGAAGCAGGAGGAGGAAGTGAAAGTCGCTCAGTCATATCTGACTCTTTGCGATCCCATGGACTATACAATCCACGGAATTCTCCAGGCCAGAATACTGGAGTGGGTAGCCTTTCCCTTCTTCAGGGGATCGTCCCAACCCAGGGATCGAACCCAGGTCTCCCTCACTGCGGGCGGATTCTTTAACAGCTGAGCCACCAGGGAAGCTCATTCTACTGCCGCTGCTGCTGCTGCTAAGTCACTTCAGTCGTGTCCGACTCTGTTTGACCCCATAGACGGCAGCCCACCAGGCTCCTCCATCCATGGGATTCTCCAGGCAAGAACACTGGAGTGGGTTGCCATTTCCTTCTCCAATGCATGAAAGTGAAAAGTGAAAGTGAAGTCGCTCAGTCGTGTCCGACTCCTAGCGACCCCATGGACTGCAACCTACCAGGCTCCTCAGTCCATGGGATTTTCCAGGCAAGAGTACTGGAGTGGGGTGCCATTGCCTTCTCTGGCTCATTCTACTAAGCCATATTTAATTATAATTAATCATGCTCTCAAAGGCAGGCTGAGTTTTAACTATTGTTAAGCCCATCGATCCTAATTTTATGATGTAAGAAGCCAGTAACTTTCTTCTCAAAAATTTCTTTTCCTTTTTGGATTTCATTATATGTTTATTGCAATGTGGAGAAAGGAATGGCACCCCACTCCAGTACTCTTGCCTGGAAACTCCCATGGATGGAGGAGCCTGGTAGGCTGCAGTCCATGGGGTCCCACAGAGTCGGACACGACTGAGTGACTCCACTTTCCCTTTTCAGTTTCATGCACTGGAGAAGGAAATGGCAACCCACTCCAATGTTCTTGCCTGGAGAATCCCAGGGACGGGGGAGCCTGGTGGGCTGCCGTCTCTGGGGTCGGACAGAGTCGGACAGGACTGAAGTGACTTAGCAGAAGCAGCAGCATGATTTATGAAAATGCTGCAAAAACTTTTCTAAAGAGAACAAGTGTTTATCTTTTTATAGATTTAAATCTGTAGAGTAAGAGTTATCAACGTATCAGTAATCAACTCTAAGCCTAAAGTCAAGAGAGTAATTATAAACCTTGGAGTTGCAGGCTAAGAAGTCAAAAAAATATTTAAACAGTGCATTATTAATGTGCATGACAGTGTTTCTGAAAGTTTTAACTTCATCTCATATATTCCATTAGATAATTATTTTTATTCTAGTCATTATGCAATTTTGTATGAGAATTAAATGCAAGAAACATAGCCATACCTTGAAGCAAGTCGAATGGCAGCAAATTTGTAATTCATCTAAAATCATCTTGGTTTCTGTGCCCAAGGGTTTTCGACAGTAAGTGCACATGTCTCTCTCAATGACAGACCTATAGAGATGTAAGCAGTTAAAAATAAATTTGTCATCATGAAAAAGACAGATGTATTCCCCATAAAGTCATATGGAAATAACATGTTAATTTTATTGATACTTTAGTAAATTGTGTAAAAATCAAGGAAAGTTGAGGACTTACTTATCCTAGTAACAGACTGGATTCTTCTAGTTATTTCAGAATGATATCAAAGAATTAACATAAAAGACAGTTTCAAATTATTAATTCATTAGCAATCAAAAGTGCATCTGAGCAGGTTAAAGATGTTCACAGTTTCCTAATTGAACTAGGTTATAAGTACCCCCTTGAAGCTAGAAGAGGGTTTTAAATTATTAATGTACATATATCATAGAAAAATTACGTTGAAGATTAATATAAAAATTTAACTCTCAAACATTCAGTAGTACAAAAATAGAAATCCATTCAAGAACATGTTGGTAAATTCACAAATGATGGATACCCTGGACTATAGGGTTCAGAATCACCAAATTCTCCCTTGCTGATTCTCTTGGTGTCATTGCAAGACTCAGAATATTAGGGAGACTTTAGTGACAAAAATCCTTTACTATTTACTTTGGAAAATTAATGTTCAGTGGTAAATAAATGATTCAGTTCAGTTCAGTCGCTCAGTCATGTCCGACTCTTTGCGACCCCATGAATCGCAGCACGCCAGGCCTCCCTGTCCATCACCAACTCCCGGAGTTCATTCCGACTCACGTCCATCGAGTCAGTGATGCCATCCAGCCATCTCATCCTCTGTCATCCCCTTCTCCTCCTGCCCCCAATCCTTCCCAGCATCCGAGTCTTTTCCAATGAGTCAACTCTTCCCATGAGATGGCCAAAGTACTGGAGTTTCATTCCAAAGAAATCCCAGGGCTGATCTCCTTCAGAATGGACTGGTTGGATCTCCTTGCAGTCCAAGGGACTCTCAAGAGTCTTCTCCAACACCACAGTTCAAAAGCATCAATTCTTCGGTGCTCAGCTTTCTTCACAGTCCGACTCTCACATCCATACATGACCACAGGAAAAACCATAGCCTTGACTAGACGGACCTTTGTTGGCAATTTACTTTGGAAAAATAATGTTCAATAGTAAATAATTGATTAGCAAGTTCTAAAGCCCTCGAGTCACATCAGAGCCTTAATAAAGGGCCAATAACTATGTGATTCTTATCCTTTTGGAAGATCTTAGATAGTCTTAAATAGCACCTTGGGCAGAGTTTACTAGTTAGTCTCAGGGTGTTAGCATAAAAAGCCTGGAATTTGCAAAGTACTGGGGTAGTGAAATAAAATAGCTAATACTTTAGTGCTAATATGCTTAACACGTGTAGCACATTTTCCATGCACTTTGTGTATATAAACCTGTCTATTCTTCGTAACATCTCTGAGAAGCAGATTACTCTTATTTTTATCATTATTGTACACAAGAGGAAGCTGAGGTATAGAAGGGTAAGTCATGCAGCCAGTGAGTGGCAGAGGCAGGATGTGAATGAAGGCAGAGCGGCCATAGAGCCCTGGGCTGCCTCTGGGCCTGCCCTTTGATTGGGCTTACTAGATGATAAGAAACTAGTCATGCCCAGAAATCACAATCAATCCTATCATCAGGACCAGGACTCGAAGCAGAGAGGAGGGAAAGTGGATGGGAGGAGGGGGAAAGAGAGGCTCCTCTCTCCACGAAATTCTCCAGACAAGAATCCTGGAGTGGGTAGCCGTTCCCTTCTCCAGGGATCTTCCTGAGGCAGGAATTGAACCCTGGTCTCCCACACTGCAGGCAGATTCCTTACTGACTGAGTCAGTGGGGAAGCCCATACATATGTACACAAACGCTTAAATTTCCCATGTTAGACTGTAAACTCTTCAAGAGTAGAAAGCAGGCACTATCTAGCATCCTTGCATTCCAGAGACACTGAGAGAGGAGCTGGGAATATAAAGAAGAGCGAGAAGGTCTCCTTCAAGAAGAAGTTTCTTTCCACTAGGGTAGCCAGGTGAGTGGATGATCGCCATGTATTACGGACATGTGAAGAGTTAGGAGAGCACAGCCAGATGAACAGCTAATCTCTGGGGTGAAGTAGGAAAGGCTTGTCAGCATAACTGCCAGGTGAGTTAAAGCTTGAAGGTGAAGGAGCTCTCAAGGTGAGGTGATGGAAGGGTTCTAAGCAGAGTGAACTGGACGTGTCAAGGTGAGACACAATGAGGGTGGCTGAAGTGGTTGAACTTTAGTCCGTATTCAGCAGGACAAGGTGCTGAAGGCCCATAAATCCTGTGCAGAGGATTTGATCTTTATCCTATAAAGTGGCACTGGCCACTTTATTGTGTGTGTTGTGTGTGTGTGTGTGAGCTTAGACCACAGCACTTTTAATGTGTTTTCCAATACAATCATTATTATAAACTTAATATGCAGAAAATGATTTGAAACCACTGCAGATGGAGATTGCAGCCATGAAATTAAAAAACGCTTACTCCTTGGAAGGAAAGTTATGACCAACCTAGACAGCATATTTAAAAAGCAGAGGCATTACTTTGCCAACAAAGGTCCATCTAGTCAAGGCTATGGTTTTTCCTGTGGTCATGTATGGATGTGAGAGTTGGACTGTGAAGAAGGCTGAGCGCCGAAGAATTGATGCTTTTGAACTGTGGTGTTGGAGAAGACTCTTGAGAGTCCCTTGGACTGCAAGGGGATCCAACCAGTCCATCCTAAAGGAGATCAGCCCTGGGTGTTCATTGGAAGGACTGATGTTGAAGCTGTAACTCCAATACTTTGGCCACCTGATGCAAAGAGCTGACTTATTTGAAAAGACCCTGATGCTGGGAAAGATTGAGGGCAGGAGGAGAAGGGGACAACAGAGGATGAGATGGTTGGATGGCGTCACCAGCTCAATGGACATGGGTCTAGGTGGACTCCGGGAGTTGGTGATGGACAGGGAGGCCTGGCGTGCTGTGGTTCATGGGGTCGCAAAGAGTCAGACATGACTGAGCGACTGAACTGAACTGAAAGTGATGAAAGTACATATAACATGACTTAAAACTCTAATTTATTAAGAATTCAAATTGTGATCATAAATTGAAGCAATGTTTAATTCTTGGGTACAATTAGGAAGAAAACATACTAAATTTAGTGTTTGCCCTAGTACTGGGTCTCTTAGTCATAAATTTTCATACCCTAATAATTTAATGTGTGTGCATGCTCAGTCACTCAGTTGTATCTGACTCTTTGTGACCCCATGGACTGTAGCCCGCCAGGCTCATCTGTCCATGGGATTTTTCACACAAGAATACTGAAGTGGGTTGCCATTTCATTCTCCAGGGGATCTTCTTGACTCAGAGATCAAACCCATGTCTCCTGTATCTCTTGCATAGGCAGGCAGATATTTTTACCACTGAGCCACCTGGGAATCTCTTATTTTATATATAGTAGTATATATATGTCAGTCCCAGTCTCCCAATTTATCCCTTCCCTCCCCTATCCCTTGGTAACTATAAATTTGTTTTCTACATCTGTGACTCTATCTCTGTTTTGTAGATAAGTTCGTTTGTACCCTTTCTGATTCCACATATGACAGACACCATATATTTGTCTGTGTCTGACTTACTTCACTCAGTTGATAATCCATAGACCCATCCATGTTACTGCAGATGGCATTATTTTGTTCTTTTTTATGACTGCATTAATGCTGCTGCTGCTGCTGCTTCAGTCGTGTCCGACTGTGTGACCCCATAGACGGCAGCCCACCAGGCTCCCCCGTCCCTGGGATTCTCCAGGAAAGAACACTGGAGTGGGTTGCCATTTCCTTCTCCAATGCATGAAAGTGAAGAGGGAAAGTGAAGACACTCAGTCGTGTCCGACTCTTAGTGACCCCATGGACTGCAGCCTACCAGGCTCCTGCATCCATGGGATTTTCCAGGCAAGAGTACTGGAGTGGGGTGCCATTGCCTTCTCCAACTGTATTAATGACTTGACTTTAAATGGGATTGACATGACTAGATAAGAACTGTGTGGAAACAGCTAATTTCTCACAATAATCAACAGAAAATGTTACCTGACTGACAGGCTTTAACGGAGAATTGACTTTTGCTCTGGTGACTGAAAAAATTTCAAGGCCCACTTGGGAAACAGGAGTGAAATTCTTCATACGAAGAGCAATACTTTAGTGAAGGATGTTTTCCTTCACTTTAGCTAACCATTAAAATATAAGCCCACCAAACTCTGAAGTTGCTGATGTCCTTACTAAGATCATACTGTTAGTTAAAGATCTTTTCAGAGTATTTTGAAAAATCTAGTTCTGTTTCTTTTTTTTCTATTTTTTGCTTATCTAGACAGTATTTGTGGTGCTCAGGTAGTCACATCAAAGAGCTATGACAAAGCCAAGACACTCAGAAGACCCTTGGTAATACAAGATGTCACAAAAGTGACCAAAAGAGGATATAATTTTGATGCCTGGTTCATCTATGTTTCCCTCAGCAAATGGGACACAGGTTTTGTTTTTTTGTTTTTTTTTTTCTTTTCTGGAGTCAATTTATTGAGTATCTGTGAGGTGCCAAGGACTGTGTCCCAAGCTAAGGCTATGCATAAAAATATGTCCTGACCCTCAGTGAGCCTTATTTTAGCACCAACAATGGAGAAATACTGTCAACAGAATATCAGACATTTGTATTACAGCTGGTTTCCAGTGGTTGGGTCGCAACATGAATTATTTATTTTCATTTTCTCTGCTGAAAGTCTGCAGACTTGTGTCACATGAGTGTCACCTATTTGCCCCACTGAGCATTACATGCTAAAAGAGAGTAATCAAGAGCAAAATGCTGGGGTCAGTTTACTGGCATTAAATTGATGCTCACCCTAGCCCTCCCTCCTGGGCACTGAGCCCATGCTCGGAGTGGGTCACAGCAGTGCATCCACGCAGCTGTTTGTAAGGTGATCTGGCTCTAGAGGACCACAAGGAGAGAGGGCTGAGGACATGATCTAGGGATGCAGTGAAGTCTAGAGGCCAATAATGTGGTGGCAATGGGGACCCCAGGGATCACAGCAGAGACACTCGCCTGGGAGGTAGCTGTAAAACACAGAAAGCTCTACTGGAACAAAATACATCAAAATCAGAGAATGACAGCCAGGAGGCCAAGGAACAAACTCCTGGATGCAGAGGTGGTTGTATTTCCTTCCACTCATACAATCAGCAGTAGAACAATCACTCTCAGGAGGGTCATCTCCAAGTTCAATGGACAATAAGAATGCTATATATATAAAATACTTGTAATCCTTTAGTATATATATAGTATATATATAAAATACTTATAATACTTTAGTGTATATATATATATATAATATATATATACTTATAATACTTTAGTATATATATATACTTGTAATACTTTAATGTATATATATATATATACTAAAAATATATTAAATATATATTATAAGTAAGTACATATACACATATCTAATACAAACATATTATTTATAAAAGTAAATACACACATATATATGTATCCCACCAGGCTCCTCAGTCCATGGATTTCTCCAGGCAAAAATTCTTGAGTGGGTTACCATGCCCTCCTCCAAGAGATCTTCCTGACTTGGGGATCGAACCTGGATTTCCTACATGGGCAGGCAGATTCTTTACCATCTGAGCCACCAAGGAAGCCCAAGAATACATCTGTTTATTAATATATGTGTGGATATGGGTATATGTATACTTGTATGTATGGAAATACAGATATACTCACCTATCTGAAGTCGAATAAACAGTTTGTATGTATTTTCCAGAGACAGTCTCCTGATAGCCATCCTTTGGTGATTTGCTAGAAACAAGCACATACGGACATGTGAGAACTGGGCTATTTCCCTAGTGTTGAAGTATTGATATATATTAATACCCCTGTGTAGGCAAGGAAGAGCACACACACACACACACACTCACTATTGTTATTCTTTGTGAATAACAAAGCGAGTTATATGTTATATGTCAGGACAATGTACCAACTCTTTTTTTTTTTACCCTGGAGAAGTATTGATATGCAAGTTACCTCCAAGGTGACCTAAGTCGACATATCCACCGAAGTAAAGAATGGGGCAAGAAGATCGCAAGCACAAGTGTAAGAAGGAAAAGTAGTTATCGTTTTTCATAAAATTTGTACTTGCACCTCCTTTATTTTTACTAAAAGAAAGGTCTCTGTTGTTCTAACATAAAGAATATACACAAAGCATGACTATACTCGGTGCAAGCAAATATAGACAGACATCATTCACGTAGAGAAATACTCTTGAACTTTTAGGGGAAAACTTGGAAGCTTCTATTTTTACATGAAAACATCCAAAAATTGTTTGAAATAAAGCAAAAAATATTTTAACTTTCGAAAGTCCTCTTTGTTCCCTTTCCGCTCCAGTTCATGAATGTCATTCGCTCCTGGAGACAAATGAAGAGTGCGTTGCACTAACCGGCTGGCTGCCTGTAATTGCCTCCCCAGTATGAACGCTACCCAGGAACGTATGAGGACCAGAAGCAATGTGTTCCTATTATTTCATACAGTGAGGGGTAACTCCACATGCCTCACCTGGGATTTTTTAATGAGAAATTTCTCTCTCCCTCCAAACAACCTGCAGGCAGTTGCTGTCAGAAAGAGAAACTGCTTTATGGATCACAGAGCCCACGGTGCTAAGTGAGTTTGTGCATATTGATGCATGACATGTAAACAGTCATTCCCATTTTATGGGTCAGAAAATTGAGACAGGAAATTGAAGTCAAGTGGCTTTGCTGAGGCCACATGGTCAGTAAATGACAAACTCAGATTTGATTCTAAATCACTGTTGATTTTAGGGAGAGTTGGATTAAGTAGGAAAATCAAGGTTGAGGTTGCATTTCACAAGGAAATTTATTTGGGTTTGAAAAATCCTTTTGAGGGGGAAGGCTGCTCAAATCCTGACACACCTTGAATTTATGGAGGCTCCATACCCACCCTGTACACTGCTCTCTGGTCTCTTTGAACTGGGTGATGATCAACACATATACAACCCATAGTTAATCCATATTTGAATGCCCCACTGTTACCCTATGCCACAATTAGGCTAATTCTTTTTTATAGACTCCTGAAAAACTGAATAACTTGTGAATCCCTGATCTTGGTGGACATTTTCCTCGACATCCATCACATCAGGCAGCAGAATTTCTGGGCCTGAGCATGTTTACTAAAAAGTTATACCCCCTGTTTCAGATTAGAGATGAGCAACAGAAACAATTAAAATGTGACTCCAAATTAGCACAGGAATACTTGTGTGATTTTATAAGGTTCATTATGGGCAAGTATGTCTATTTGACTACTTTCAAATAACAATCCTATGATGTATACATGTGTTATATTAAAATATCATTTAGTCTGTCCTATGACTTTGTACAATTATTTGACAGCTACTTAAAAATATAACCTCCCTGTAGCTCAGATGGTAAAGAATATGCCTGCAACACAGGAGACCTGGGTTTGATCCCTGAATTGGGAAAATCCTCTGGAGAAGGGAATGGTGACCTACTTCAGTATTCTTGCCTGGAGAATCCTGTGGATAGAGGACGGTGGTAGGCTACAGTCCATGGGGTTGCAAAGAGTTGGACACAACTGAGCAACTAACACTACTACTACAAATAATGGAAAGATTATAAAGAATTATTAACATATATCTAGAACTCAGTACTCTTTTAAATGGTCTGTTATTTGAAAAAAATTAGCATACCTTTAAAAAATGACATTTCTTCTTAAACACAGATTATTTCACAATTATAAAATACATAAAGCAAAATACTTCAAATAAATTTCCAGTACCTATTCTCCATGTATGTCCTTGTGTACACAACTGTATCTTTTGATCCTGCATGCCTGGTTTCAGCATTGGAGCTGCAATACAAACCATTTGACTTTATGTTTAAAGTTTGTTTATAGGATAATCAAATTAACAAGGTAATTATACAATCCAATGGAAAAAAAATGCTCATATATGCCTTCTAAACTATAACCCTTGAAATATAAATGTTCAGATCAGATCATCAGTCGCTCAGTCATGTCCGACTCTTTGTGACCCCATGAATCGCAGCACACCAGGCCTCCCTGTCCATCACCAACTCCCGGAGTTCACTCAGACTCACGTCCATCGAGTCAGCGATGCCATCCAGCCATCTCACCCTCTGACGCCCCCTTCTCCTCCTGCCCCCAATCCCTCCCAGCATCAGAGTCTTTTCCAATGAGTCAACTCTTCGCATGAGGTGGCCAAAGTACTGGAGTTTCAGCTTTAGCATCATTCCTTCCAAAGAACACCCAGGACCGATCTCCTTTAGAATGGACTGGTTGGATCTCCTTGCAGTCCAAGGGACTCTCCAGGAGTCTTCTCCAATACCACAGTTCAAAAGCATCAATTCTTCGGTGCTTAGCCTTCTTCATAGTCCAACTCTCACATCCATACATGACCACAGGAAAAACCATAGCCTTGACTAGACGGACCTTTGTTGGCAAAGTAATGTCTCTGCTTTTGAATATGCTATCTAGGTTGGTCATAACTTTCCTTCCAAGGAGTAAGCGTCTTTTAATATCAATGTTAAATTGGTACTAATCCATTTCTGAAACATTTATGTTTCCCATTTTGTCTTCACTTCTACTGTCTTGGCCTATTTCCAGAATACTACTATGAAAATCAGTCACTTAGCAAGTCTATTGTAGACCATGATGATTACTTTGAATATTTGTGTACTATGTTTTAGTGTCTATTACCCTAATGTCTCATTCATACTTCCAAACCATTGCTTTCCCCACAAATTTCAGGCAAAGAGTGGACCTTAGTTAACCAACATGATAACACATGATTTAGTGAAACCTTTAAATCTACCTAAGGAAGTCAATCCGGAGAAGGCAATGGCACCCCACTCCAGTATTCTTGCCTGGAAAATTCCATGGACGGAGGAGCCTGGTGGGCTGCCGTCTGTGGGGTTGCTAAGACTCGGATACAACTGAGGGACTTCACTTTCAGTTTTCACTTTCATGCATTGGAGAAGGAAATGGCAACCCACTCCAGTGTTCTTGCCTGGAGAATCCCAGGGATGGGGGAGCCTGATGGGCTGCTGTCTCAGGGGTCTCACAGAGTCGGACACGACTGAAGCGACTTAGCAGCAGCAGCAGCAGCAGCAGCAAGGAAGTCAATTCAATGTCACAATCATGTTTTTTAAAAAAATTATAGACTTTTAAGGAAAAATCACATCTACATTTATTCATAACTGACAACTTACAGATGACCAAGATGTTTACTCAACACCTTTGTATAAGCCTATAAAGCCACTGGTTAAAATTTTTAAATTCTGCACTTCAAACAAATATCATATATTAACGCATATATATAGAATCTAGAAAGATGATACTGATGAACTTATTTGCAGGGAAGCAATGGAAACACAGACACAGAGAACAGACTTATAGACATGGGCAAGGGGGGAGGAAGGAGAGGGTGGGACGAATGGAGAGAGTAGCATGGAAACATACGACTAACATATGTAAAATAGATATCCAACGGGAATTTGCTGTATGACTCAGGAAACTTAAACTGGGGCTCTGTAACACCCTAGAGGGGTGGGATGGGGAGGGAGACGGGAGGGAGGTTCAGGAGGGAGGGGACATATGTGTACCTATGGCTGATTCATGTTGATGCATGGCAAAAACAAACACAATACAGTAAAGCATTATCTTTCAATTAAAAATTAAATATAAAATAAGAAAGTTTTATTGGAATACAAAAAAATGCATAAAAACAACAACAGCAAAATTAAAAAATTTTCTGTATTTCAAAGGAAGGATCAGGTTTCATGTGGATGTTTTCTTAAAGAAAAAAAAAAAAAACAGGAGAAAAAAAGCCAGAAGGAGAATGGTCCTGTCATTTATTCCATAATTGACCACGGTACCTGAGCATCTTCCTGGCTTCATAAGAATAGGCAGCTGTTCTAGAGGACGGGCTGATTAAAGTCTCAGTAGATCCAGTGACCTGGCCATCTTGCCTGAGAAAGCAAATGCAAATATTTGGCACTTAAAATCAAGGCCACTTAGAGGATTTTTGTTTTATTAAAATTCTGTTCAAATTACATTTTTGTAAACATACAGTAAAGCTGTTTCTGTTTGCCTGGTTTCTGCACATATACATAGACAGAAAACATGTACTATTTTACTCCTCCATACACGCAACTGTCTTACCATTATGTATAATCTATAGGCATGTGTCACATTAGCTAACAGTAGGACAGAATACTTTTTTAACCAAGGGCAGGAACCATATGAAACTGGTTGCAGTAACATTCTCACAGCACCAATGCCATTTTCGAAAGTTTTTCATGTACAACATATCTGGGAGTTTATCTATTTAATGAAAATTATCTGGGGGTTGCTTTGAGAAATTCCAGTTTCCATTTTAACAGAAAAGCAGTACTTTGAAGATCGCTAAAGAACTTTGACCTAGATTTCTGCTAATCTAAAAATGTCACTATGTTCAACAAAGTGTAGGCATATTTGCTTTTTCCTATGAAACAGTGGAAAATTAACGTAGGCATAGTGAAAGCTTTAGCTCTTTTTCTTTCCTCATGTTAGAAAACTCTGACAGAGGCAAGACATAAAAATCAAGAGGAGAATTTAGATCTCAATCATGATTTATCATTCTTGACTGGTCTGTTCCTTCCATTTCCAGGTAGCTTTTAAAGAGAAAAACAATTGTTCACATATTATCATCTCTGGCATGTGGAAAACCATCTTCTAGTTTTAAGACAGATGCTTCAAAAGACACTTGGCAATGAGAAAGTAGCATGAATATTATCAGAAGATTCTCAAATGTGATCATTAGGATATGTCATTTTGGAACAATAGACCTAACTAGGAACTATTTGGAAATATTCAGATCATATAGCAAATAATACAAAACCCAATTTCAGCAAATAGTTTCAAAGGACGAAGGTTGTCAATGAGTGTGAAATGTGTTTGTACTGCCCTCAGAAAGGTAAAATCATTTACAAACATTACCAGTTTGTGAAACCTGTAATAGGAACGGGAAATACTTTGCAAACAGTTCTGATAAGGATCGAATTTTGTCTTGCCAAAAATTCTTATATTGAAGCCCTATACCCCAGTGTGATGTGGAGACAGGGCCTATAAAAAGGAAATAAAGGTTAGGTGAAATCATAAGGGTGGGGCTTTAATCCCATAGGACAGGGTGTCCTTATAAGAAGAGGAAGAGGTACTAGAGCTTGCTCTCTCTCTCTGTGGACACACAGAGGAAAGGCCGTGTGAGGACATAGTCAGACACAGTCATATGCAAACCAAGGAGAGAGTTCTCATCAGAAACCAATCCTGACATTGTTCCTCATGAATTTGATGTTCTTGCTACATCGTGAAAGAATTCAGAGATAGGTAAGAAGTAGATTTATTTAGAGAAAAGCTCACTATACAGACAGAGTGTGGGCCATCGCAGAAGGCAAGAAGAGAGAGGCGCAGAACATGGTGTGGTTAGTTTTTGTGGGCTGGGTAATTTCATAGGCTAGTGAGTGGGAAGATTATTCCAATTATTTGGGGGAAGGGGTGGAGATTTCTAGGAACTGGGCCACTGCCCACATTTTGACCCTTTATGGCTGGCCGCAGAACTGTCATGATGCTGGTGGGTGTGTCATTTAGCATATGCCCATGTATTACAATGAGCATATAATGAGGCTCAAGGTCTACTGGGAGTTGAGTCTTCAGCCATCTTGGACCTAGATGGTTTTAACCAGTTTATTCATGTTCTGTGGCCATGTCATTCTTTTTAAGGTTGTACCCCATGCCCTTCCTCCTGTTTCAACAGTATCTTGATCTAGAATTTTAGTCTCCAAAAGAGTGAGAAAATAAATTCTGTCTTTTAACACCTGGTCTGTGGTATTTTGTTATGGCAGCCTGAGCAGACTAACACAAGTAGCATTTCCTAGTTGTGTTTACAATGAGACTAATAACAATACTTTATAATTGTCAATAAAAATCAGATGCTGGATGGGGAACACATGTACACCTGTGGCAGATTCCTGTTGATGTATGGCAAAACCAATACAATATTGTAAAGTAAACAAACAAAAAAAATCAGATGTTAGAAAATAAATTTGGAATGTGGAACAGCAAATTCTTTCTTGGATATGTTCCTCTTATAATCTGGGAAGATAATACACTTTTTTAAAAAAAGAATCTTTTATCTTGGATAATTTTAAAAGTATAGAATAATTGCAATGATAGTTCAGAGAATTCCAGTATACTCTTCACCCAGCTTCTCTTAATTTTAACATCTCACACAACCACGATCCATTTGTCAAAACTAAATAATTAGCATTGGTACAATGTCATTAGCAAAACTACAGACTTATTTCTATTTTACCAGTTTTTTCACTGATGTCCCCTCTCAATTTCAGATCCAAATCAGGATACTGCTGCTGCTGCTGCTGCTGTTGCTGCTAAGTCGCTTCAGTCATGTCCGACTCTGTGCGACCCCCATAGATGGCAACCCACCAGGCTCCTCCGTCCCTGGGATTCTCCAGGCAAGAACACTGGAGTGGGTTGCCATTTCCTTCTCCAATGCATGAAAGTGAAAAGTGAAAGTGAAGTCGCTCAGTCGTGTCCAACTCTTAGTGACCCCATGGACTACAGCCTACCAGGCTCCTCTGTCCATGGGATTTTCCAGGCAAGAGTACTGGAGTGGGGTGTCATTGCCTTCTCCTCAACTTCCACATAATCACCATGTCTTAGGGTCTGTGATAGTTGATAAGCCCAGCTTTGTTTTTCATGAGATGGTGATAGATCTTACTAAAGAAATTCTATCTTGATGCCAGTAAGTGGTAACACTAATTTTTAAAATTATTTAGAATCATAGAAATAGTTAGAGAAACAATTCTTTGGAAACCAATTAAATAATCTGTAGTGCTTTTAAAAAAGGATTACTCTCCAAAATATATAAGCAGCTCATACAGTTCAATATCAGAAAAACAAACAACCCAATCAAAAAGTGGGCAGAAAACTTAAACGGACATTTCTCCCAAGGCATACAAATTTCCAATAAACACAAGAAAAGATGCTCAATATTTCTCATTATTAGGGAAATGCAGATCAAAACCACAATGAGGTATCACCTCACACCATTCAGAATGACCACCATCCAAAAATCTACAAAAATAAATGTTGGAGAAGTTATGGATAAAAGGTAACCCTCCTGTACTCTCAGTAGGAATGTAAACTGATATAGCCATTATGGAAAACAATATGGAAATTCCTTAAAAAACTAGGGAAAATCTACCATATGACACAACAATCCCACTACTTGGCATATACCCTGAGAAAACCACAATTTTAAGAGACACATGTAACCCAGTGTTCATTGCACCAACATTTACAATAGGCGGGACATGGGAGCAACCTAGATGTCCATTGACAGACGAATGTTAAAGAAGATGTGGTACATATATGTGATGGAGTATTACTCAGCCATGAAAAGGAATGGATTCGAGTCAGTTGTCGTGAGGTAGATGAACCTAGAACCTGTTATACAGACTGAAGTAAGTCAGAAAGAGAAAAACAAGTATTGGAATATATATATGGAATTTAGAAAAATGGTACTGATGAACCTAGTAGAGAACAGAGTTGCAGATACAGTGGGGAAAGGTGAGGGTGGGATGAATTGAGAAAGCGGCACTGACATATACACTATCACGTGTAAAATAGATAACTGGGAGGACGTTGCTGTTTAACACAGGGAGCCCAGCCTGGTGCTGTGTGATGACCTGGAGGAGGGGGATGGGGGAGGGGAGGGAGGCTCAAGAGGGAGAGGAGATGTATATATATAATTATGACTGATTCACCTTGTTGTACAACAGAAACCAACACAACATTGTAAAGCAATTTTCCACCGATTAAAAAACAAGATTAAATTTAAAATGTTACTGGGTCCCACATCAGATATTCTGACTTAATTGGTTTAGTGTAGGGCTTCCCAGGTGGCGCTAGTGGTAAAGAACTCGACTGCCAATGCAGGAGACCTAAGAGACCCGGGTTCAGTCCCTGGGTCAGAAAGATTCCCCTGGAGGAGGGCATGGCAACCTACTCCAGTATTCTTGCCTGGAGAATCCCATAGACAGAGGGGAGCCTCGTGGGCTACAGTCCAGAGTGTTGCAAAGAGTCAGACACCACTGGGGCAACTTAGCAGGCACATGGCTTGAGCACTTGGATTCTTTTAAATCTCTCCAGTGAGTCTCACATGTAAGACAAGATTGAGAACCACTGCCTTAGAGGCAGTGTGACATTTTATCCAAAAGAGCACTGATTTCTAAAGTGTGGTCCCTGATCAGCAGGTGATTCTGATACCATTGCAAAGGAGAACTCTCCACCAAAGTATTCCTCTTAGACACCTTGAATAATATTCATAAAAAAGAGCTTATGGCTCACAGTGTTTTTTGCTGGATAGCTTTATTATTAAGTTATCCTTCACTGAAATAAATTGCTGAATTGTAACTTAGAATCAATGGTCACAGTTTCATCTCTAAATTAAATAGCTTCTTAAACTATAAACTAAATATTGTGTTGGAACTTACAAAATTCCAAATGGAATTTCACTTGAGAAAATGTTTTCTGCTGTAGAAGTTTACCTTGAAAATTTAGCTATCTAAAACTTTTATACACAGACATTTGATATGACAACATCAAATGGTACTGCTGATTTAAGAAAACTGGTAGTTCCTCAAATGGAGTTACTATAGGATCCAATAATTCCACGCCCTAAGTATATACCCTCCCGAAGTCCATCCTAGAGGAAATCAGTCCTGAATGTTCATTGGAGGGACTGATGTTGAAGCTGAAACTCCAATACTTTGGCCACCTGATGCAAAGAACTGACTCATTTGAAAAGACCCGGATGCTGGCAATGATTGAAGGTGGGAGGAGAAGGGGACAACAGAGGATAAGATGGTTGGATGGCATCACTGACTTAATGGACATGAGTTTGAGTAAACTCTCGGAACTGGCGATGGACAGGGAGGCCTGGCGTGCTGCAGTCCACAGCTCAGACACAACTGAGCGACTGAACTGAACTGAAGTATATACGCTACCAAGAGAAATTAAAAAACTCTACACAAAACTTTTATATGAATGCTGATCACAGCACTGTTCATAATAGTGAATTACAATCTGATAATGGAAACAACACAAAAGCCCATCAGCTGATGAATAGATAAAATTCTGTCTATTCACATAATGGAATATGTGAAATTTGGCAATAAAAAGAAATACTGAGACATGTTACAACATGGGTGAATTTTGAAAACATTATGCCATGCGAAAATAGTCACAAAGGACCACATATTTTATGATTCCATTTATATGAAATGTCCAGAATCAGAAACTGAAAAAGACAGAAAGTAGCTTAGTAGTTGTCCAGAGCTAAGGGCTGGGGGAAAATGATACATGACTGCTAATGGGCATGGTGTTTCTTTCTGAGGTGATGAAAATGTTCTAAAAGTGATAGTGGTGATGGTCTTCAACTCCGAATATACTAATCAGATTGCACATATATTTGTGGATATCCAATTACTATACAGAGTAAATACATTCATAAAATAAAACAAGTCTCAGCTTAACAGATTTATTTAATTTCCATTGTCCTATTTGACTTAACTTTGGCAACCTGACTTCAATTTCTTTTTCTTTAGTGCACTGGGACGACCCAGAGGGATGGTATGGGGAGGGAGGAGGGAGGAGGGTTCAGGATGGGGAACACATGTATACCTGTGGCGGATTCATTTTGATATTTGGCAAAACTAATACAATTATGTAAAGTTTAAAAATAAAATCAATCAATGCAAAAATAAATAAAAAATAAAAAAATAAATTAATTTTCATGGGGGTATAGTTGCTTTACAATATGTGTTAGTTTCCACTGTACAGCAAAGTGAATCCACTGTACATGTACATATTTTCCTCTTTTTTGGATTTCCTTCCCATTTAGGTCACCACAGAGCACGGAGTACAGTTTCCTGAGCTATACAATGTGAGGGTGCTTAATCACTCAGTCATATCCGACTCTTTGCAACCCCGTGGACTGTAGCCCACCAGGTTCCTCTGTCCAGGGGTACTCCAGGCAAGAATACTGGAGTGGGTTGCCATTTCCTTCTCCACTGCTATATTGTGGGTTCTCATTAGTCATCTGTTTCACACATAGTAGCGTATATGGAACAACAGACTGGTTCCCAATTGGGAAAGGAGTATGTCAAGGCTGTGTATCATCACCCTGCTTATTTAACTTATATGCAGAGTACATCATGAGAAGTGCTGGGCTGGGTGAAGCACAAGCTAGAATCAAGATTGCTGGGAGAAATATCAATAACCTCAGATATGCAAATAACACCACACTTACGGCAGAAAGTGAAGAAGAACTAAAAAGCCTCTTGATGAAAGTGAAAGAGGAGGAGAGTGAAAAAGTTGGCTTAAAACTCAACATTCAGAAAACTAAGATCACGTTATCTGGCCCCATCACTTCATGACAAATAGATGGGGAAACAATGGAAACAGTGACAGATGTTATTTTTGGGGGGTTTCAAAATCACTGCAGATGGTGACTGCAGCCATGAAATTAAAAGATGTTTGCTCCTTGGAAGAAAAGTTATGACCAATCTAGACAGCATATTAAAAAGCAGAGACATTACTTTACCAACAAAGGCCCCTGTAGTCAAAGCTTTGGTTTTTCCAGTAGTCATGTATGGATGTGAGAGTTAGACTATAAAGAAGGCTGAGTGCCGAAGAATTGATGCTTTTGAACTGTGGTATTGGAGAAGACTCTTGAGAGTTCCTTGGATGGCAAGGAGATCCAACCAGATCTCCAACCAGATCCATCCTAAAGAAAATCAGCCCTGAATATTCATTGGAAGGACTGATGTTGAAGCTGAAACTCCAATACTTTGGCCACCTGATGTGAAGAACTGACTCATTTGAAAAGACCCCGATGCTGGGAATGATTGAAGGTGGGAGGAGAAGGGGACAACAAAGGATGGTTGGATGGCATCACTGACTCAATGGACATGAGTTTGAGTAGGCTCTGGGAGTTGGTGATGGACAGGGAAGCCTGGCATGCTGAAGTTCATGGTGTTGCAAAGAGTCAGACATGACTAAGCGACTGAACTGAACTGAACTGAACTGAGTGTATATATGTCAATCCCAATCACTCAATTCATCCCACCTCCCCTTCACCCCTTGGTATCCATATGCTTGTTTGTTCTCTACATCTGTATCTCTGTTTCTGCTCTGCAAATAAGTTCATTTGTATCATTTTTCTAGATTCCACATAAAACCGATACACAATATTTGCTTTTCTCTTTCTTTCTTCGCTCTGTGTGACATTCATGTCTCTGCAAATGGCACAGTTCCATTCCTTTTTATGGCTGAGTGACAACTTGACTTTAAATAGCATAAAATAATTTCAACTGATAAATACCCAAGTCACTGCAAACTTTATAAATCTCTTTTGCATGAAGAACGAAAGTTTACTGAGAGCTTCTGCTGTGCTCAGTTGTTCAGTTGTGTCCAAGTCTTTGTGACGCTATAGACTGTAGCCCACCAAGCTCCTCTTTCCATGGGATTCTCCAGGCAAGAATACTGGAGTCAGTTGCCATGCCCTTCTCCAGGGAATCTTCTCAACCAAGGGACTGAACTCACGTCTCCTGCATTGCAGGCAAGTTCTTTACTCCTGAGCCACTAGCAAAGCCAGTTTACTAAGAGCTTACCATTTTGAATTGTTTTATGTGTTAGGATTTACTTCCACAAAACTATCAAGGTTTTGAGTTCTTATAATACTTACAGATTTTAAGTGTTCATCTAGTCAAGGCTATGGTTTTTCCTGTGGTCATGTATGGATGTGAAAGTTGGACTGTGAAGAAGGCTGAGCGCCGAAGAATTGAAGCTTTTGAACTGTGGTGTTGGAGAAGACTCTTGAGAGTCCCTTGGACTGCAAGGAGATCCAACCAGTCCATTCTGAAGGAGATCAGCCCTGGGATTTCTTTGGAAGGAATGATGCTAAAGCTGAAACTCCAGTACTTTGGCCACCTCAAGTGAAGAGTTGACTCATTGGAAAAGACTCTGATGCTGGGAGGGATTGGGGGCAGGATGAGAAGGGGATGACAGAGGATGAGATGGCTGGATGGCATCACTGACTCGATGGACGTGAGTCTGAGTGAAGTCCGGGAGGTGGTGATGGAGAGGGAGGCCTGGCGTGCTGCAATTCATGGGGTCGCAAAGAGTCGGACACGACTGAGCGACTGATCTGATCTGATGGTAACCAAAGAGGATAGCAGTGGTGGGGAGCAGAGATAAATTAGGAGTTTGGGATTAACATGAATACTACTATATATGAAATCGTAAACAACAAGGACCCCCAGTATAGCACAGGGAACTAAACTCAATATATTGTGATAATCTATAAGGGAAAAGAATCTGAAGAAGAATATATTATGTATATGTATAACTGAATCCCTTTGTTGTAAACTTGAAACTAACACAACATTGTAAATCAATTAAACTTCAGTAAAAAATAAAATTAAAGCAAAGAAGTATTCCACTTCTAGAAATAGAGAACTTGAGACCAGAACACCACTTTAATTTACTGATTTTCTCTACCTGATCAAATCTCTTAATCCCTGATTCTCAATTTTCTTTCAGTTAAATCTTCACCCATTTTGAGAGTCAAAGTAAACTTTCCATTCTGTAAACAGAATGAAGTGAAATGTTAGTCACTCAGTGTGTTCGACTTTTAGTGACCCCATGGATTGTAGCCTTCCAGGAATTCTGTCCATGGAATTTTCCAGGCAAGAATACTGGAGTAAGTAGCCATTCCCTTCTCCAGCAGATCTTTCTGACCCAGGGGAACCTGGGTCTCCTGCATTGCAGGCAGATTCTTTACCATGTGAGCCACCAGGGAAGCCTGTAAACAGAATAGATGGGCACAAAAACTGGGCCCAGATTTCTTTTCTACTTTTTTTTTTTTCAAGCGAAAATTTTTATCAGAGTTGTTCTGTCATGGCTGGGGCAGTGCTACATTTTCCATTTAATTTGTAGATAGATCCTGTTTAAGACTGTGATAGAACTGAAGAAGGATGAATAATATCTAGATACAGAACTCAGAGATGAGCAAAAGATTCTGTAGCAGTGGTTAAGGCCTCTGGGCATAACTGACTGTGATGATCACAACCCCACTGGGAGAGGGGAGCATTTGTGAATGTACATGCGGTTATTGGGTTATGTTAGGCAGGAGGCACAGATGAAATTGTAGGAAAGTAAAGGAGACCATGTACACGTTACTGGCAGCCATGGTGTTTTCCATCACACACCTCTTCTACACAGATGGCCACAACCCCATCTTCTTGTTGAAGGAGACCAGACAGCCTCAGAAAGCTAGAGGAAGGAGAAGTTATAAGGAAGGAGAAACTGGGAAGTGGCTAAAGTCCCTGGTTACCAAACAGCTATAGAGTAGAGAATGAAAGTGTTAGTCACTCAGTCATGTCTGACTCTGTGACCCCAGGGACTATAGCCTGCCAGGCTCCTCTGTCCATGAAATTCTCCAGGCAAGAAAACTAGAGATAGCCATTTCCTTCTGCAGGGGATCTTCCCAACCCAGGGATCAAACCCAGGTCTCCTACATTGCAGGCAGATTCTTTACTGTCTGAGCCACAGGGAAGCCCTGGTAGAGAATAAGGATGATGATAAGTAGAGGGAAGAAGAGGAGAAAAATAGGCAGAGGCCAACACTCAGGAATGACTGAGCTACAATATGACAAAGCACTAGGGTTAATGTCTGGGGACTCCTGATGGAATGCCCTCTGGCCACGGATGAGCAGCCTTCCAGGGAAGGCCTCTGTGAAGCCTGGCCAGCCTAACGTTTCTGCCCTGGAATTTCCATTTCCTCATTAATCTTTCCATATGCTTCCCAGGTGGCACTAGTGGTAAAGAAGTCACCCGCCAATGACACAGGATACCCTTGGCCAGGAAGATTCCCTGGGGAAGTGAATGGCTACTCACTCCAGCATTCTTGCCTGGAGAATCCCATGGACAGAGGAGCTTGGCAGGCTGCAGTCCCTGCCCTTGAATTTCCGTTTCCTCATTAATCTTTCTAGTAAGATCCTGTTTCATGAACAAGCCCAACTGAAACGGAAACACCTCTCAAAACACATTCAGGGAAAAGTTCTTTCATGATACTTCATCATTTATGGTCAGTTTTAAAATCTTGATCATTTCCAAATAATATTTGAAAGAGATTGGTTAATTGTAAACCCAGTACTATTCCCAAAATGGTGGATCCTTTTGACAATGTATCCTCCCTTGTTCTCTCAAAGGCTTGCTTGAGATCACAGAAAGAGAAAGCAGAAGATGATTTAGGGAATGAAGGGGACAGAAAGAAACTATGTGCCTCGCATAGCAAAGAGCCTTTAACAGATAGGAAAACCAAACGAACGAAGCAGTGAGCCAGCTCTTCTACTTTTCTGTCCTCTGCATGATACCAACAATATCACTTATTCACATAACAAAAAAAAAAAAATTTTTTTTTTTAACAGAAAAGGCAGCTGCACCTTAGGAAGGTTAAAAACTGAAACCTACATCCCATGGATGGAGGAGCCTGGTAGGCTGCAGTCCATGGGGTCGCTAAGAGTTGGACACGACTAAGCGACTTCACTTTCAATTTCCACTTTCATGCATTAGAGAAGGAAATGGCAACCCACTCCAGTGTTCTTGCCTGGAGAATCCCATGGATGGAGAAGCCTGGTAGGCTGCAGCGCATGGGGTCGCACAGAGTCAGACACGACTGAGCGACTTAGCAGCAGCAGCAGCAGCAGCATTGCTTTTAAGGCCCTCCCACATGTGGGGGGAAGAACAGTTAAACATGGAAAACTTTGAAAATTGTTTCCTAATTTAAACAATCTGTAACAACAATGAAGCATAGCTAAGCATCCTAAGTTTCCTTGTAAAAGAAACAAAAAGTGCAACAGTTTTAAAGCCAGGATCCTCTGAGGTGTAAAGAAATTCCAAAATTAGGTCCTGTTTCCTGGCTGTGACAAATCTGCGCATTCTTTTAGCACTAGGTATCCAAGGCAGAGATTCTCAAAGTGCTTTCTGCACCGCTGAAAACCTACCAAGCAACAGTAAGTAAAAATAAATCTTCACACCCCAAGTGCAGAGCACTCGATTTCCATCATGCCTTTTACACTAAGTCATTGAACAGCAGGCCCTTAGTCAGAAATTCTAACAGAATTCAAATTTTGTTACCTTTCTTCAGATCAGCTATTAAGCACCCTGTTGGTGTTGTTTAGTGGCTCAGTTGTTTAGTCGCTCAGTTGTGTCCGACTCTTTGCAACCCCGTGGACTGTAGCCTGCCAGGTTCCTCTGTCCATGGGATTTCCCAGGCAAGATTACTGAATTGGGTTGCCATTTCCTTCTCCAGGGGATCTTCCCAACCCAGGGACTGAACCCAAGTCACTTGCAGTGGCAGGCAGATTCTTTACCACTGAGCCAAGGAAACCCAAGCACCCTGTACATTTTTTTTTTTTAATTCAGATAGTATTTATATTTAAACATCATAGTACAGTTCCACCTCTCAGAAAATCTTCCAGGGTTACATAATTTATGAAGGTTCATATGAAAGTGAAAGTGAAGTCTCTCAGTCGTGTCCGACTCTTTGCGACCCCATGGACTGTAGCCTACCAGGCTCCCCTGTCTGTGGGATTCTCCAGGCAAGAGTACTGGAGTGGGTTGCCGTTTCCTTCTCCAGGAGATCTTCCCAGCCCAGGGATCGAACCCTGGTCTCCCACATTGTGGGCAGACACTTGACTATCTGAGCCACGAGGGAAGACTTGAAGGTTCACATAGAATTCATAAGAAACACGTAAATTAGAATAAGTCTTACCTTTCATTCTTATTCTTAGACACATTGTAATTTATGTCAGTTAAATTTTCTAGGTTCTGGTCTCTACAGGAAAAAAATAAGCAAATATTTAAATACATATATATGTATATGTGATTTAGTTACATATAATTTTAAGAAATAAAGCATTAGAATAAAAAATTTTAAACCAGTACATAATTTTAAATACAGTCATTTGTGGTTGTAAAGAATATGGGACACTAAAAATCTGACATTGAGCTATTAGATCTATACAACTCAAATAGAGGACAAATTACATTATGAGAGAGAAGTGAACTAAGTTTTTGGAAGGTTTGAGAAATTCAGTCTGAAAAGAAACAACTGATTGATATCTCAGTTGTGTGAATACTTCACATCACAAAGGACTAACTTTGTATTTCCATGTGGATTATCTCATTTAGATCTCACGGAATCTTGCAGGACAGCATACGAGGCTCAGCAACTCTAAGTGAATTTTCCAAGGTCAATTAACTAATTTGTAAGAGTCAAGGCTTGAAGCTGAGCCACCTGCTCATCTGAAATCAAGTCTTTAATATTTAGAGTCTTCATTCCAGCTTTTTGCATAACAGAGACATGAGAAGTCAACCCAAAATTTGAATCAACAGTCCACAATGTGGAGGATGAATGGGACAATTAGATTCTTAAATCTTGGGCTACAATGATTTGTCACACTTTCATGAGATACAATGTTATCTGGTGTGTTATGTACATATTAGCTGTTTATATATTTTTTCTATAATACTGGTAGTTCTTAATTTTCTTCCATGAGTTTGGAAAAGCCTTGTCACCAACTCTACTGGTTTGCAGGATGGTTTAGGAGTAAGAGTGAGGCCACTTCTTCCCCTACTTTTATGGGCCGGTTAATCAACCTTCCTAAGCTTCCTTTTGTAAACTAGGATAATATCTAAGTCCACAAGGTTTCAGTGAGAATACATGAGTTAGTGTAATAAAATTTATAGGCACAATGTCTATAGTTGTGCCTGAACTGAGTAAGAATAAATAAGTGATAATTAATAGAAGTGTAGTGACACAGCAGTGGGCACTATGGATTCCAAAATGTTGAGGGACTGTATTTTCATTTCTGCTGTAACTTTTCACATCTTTAGCATTAACTCCAGTTTTCATAAATCTCCCTTCTCTGGTCCTGAATGGTAGATTTCAAGTAAGGTTCTTTTACATGGAATCAGTGTACAGACTCAAATTGATATTTATAAGGATAAAAAATAATATAGAAGTCTTTGTATTTATGTGGAGTGAGACTTACTACTCTTTTTATATAACATCCAAGCCATCAATAATTGATAAATATGTTAATTGGGCAGCATTCCATAGCTATACTTAAAGCTCACATTTAAAATACTAGCTACATATCTTTGAAAATGTAGAAATTAATTAAATTAATTTTTAATGTGAGTTATAGTAGAAAATATGCCAATTTAATATATGTTATAAGTAAAGGATTTCAGAAGTAGCTTGGAAGTATCAAAATCATTTGATGCTACAGTCTGAATAATGTAAAATTCAAAACTGACTTCTCCAGCATAGCTCCTAGAACTATGTGAGGAGACCTCCCAGATCTCATCTTTTGAATTTAGAAATAGAGACAGCAGGCTTTTCCTTTTTAACCTTGATCAGTTCAGTTTAGTCACTCAGTCGTGTCCACCTATTTGCGACCCCGGGGACTTCAGGATGCCAGGCTTCCCTGTCCATCACCAGCTCCCGGAGCCTACTCAAGCTCATGTCCACCAAGTCGGTGACGCCATCCAACCATCTCATCCTCTGTCGTCCCCTTCTCCTCCCACCTTCAATCTTTCCCAGCATCAGGGTCTTTTCCAATGAGTAGGTTCTTTGCATCAGGTGGCCAAAGTATTGGAGTTTCAGCTTCATCATCAGTCCTTCCAATGAATATGCAGGACTGATTTCCCTTAGGATTGACAGGTTGGATCTCCTTGCTGTCCAAGGGACTCTCAAGAGTTTTCTCCAACACCACAGTTCAAAAGCATCAGTTCTTTGGCACTCAGCTTTCTTTATAGTCCTTGATGGTCCTTCCTTAATTACTAGAAACACCTCTTGACCTCAGGACTCACCATACTATTTTAACAGCCAGGGTATTAAATTATCCTCCCCGTTAACATTTGAAAATAATTCTTCGCTAAACACTTGTGAATAGTGGATTAAAAATTAAGTATTTGACTTAACTTTAAAGGATCATGGTCTTCCATAATCCGGTTTCCCAGCAACGTCAAACTGGGATGGTTGGCAGAGGCAAACACTGAGAGAGCACCCAGAAATGTGAATCTTGGGGAAGGAGGATTCTATCCTAGGAAGTGATTCTCCCTCCAAAGCTAACCTTGGATGAACTGAGTGGCATTTTTAAAGGAAGCTGGTGTTTTTCATTATGACTTAAGAATAAAATCACATTACTGTGACTTAACACGGCCTCGCACGCAGTAGCTGCTCCAAAAATACTTATGGCCTTAAATGTATTTAAATTCTCTTTTCTCCTTCTCTGGTGGAAATTTATTGCTACCTTACCCAGCTCTGGGAAAAGACATGAAAAGGACCGCAGGGGAAAGATGTTAGGCCCTGAACCTCTAAGATAGCCAGCTCCGCACACATCTAGGTACAAATTATGCACCAGGACCACAGAGAAAATGTTCACAAGAGACAGTGATGGACATTTCACTTCCATTTGCATCAGTCACCCAGAACCTGCCTTACTTCACCCCTGAATTGCACATATTTCTTTCCTTTTTTTCACTCAGCTCCCAACCCTAGCTTTGTTTTCTTATTTTGGAACACTTCCTTACGGGGTCGAATATTGCCCTTCCACCAAATTTATATGCTGAAGTCCTAACACCAGCATGTCAGAATGTGCCTTTATTTAGAGAAGGGGGTCTTTACAGAGATCCTTATGTTCAAATGAGGTCATCAGTGTGGGTCCTAATCCAATATGAATGGCATCTTTATTAGAAGAAGGAATTTAGGCTCAGATACACACAGATGGAAGACAACGTGAAGACAAATGGTGAAGACAGCCCTCTACCAGCCAAGAAGGGAGGCCTGGAATAGATCCTTCCATCTGGGCCTTCAGAAGGAACCAACCCTACTGACTTCTTGATCTTAGACCTCTAGACTCCAGAATGATGAGAAAACAAATTTCTGTTTTAACCCACTCAGACTATGGTTCTAGTTATGGCAGTCCTAGTGAACAAATACAGATTCACTTCTGCCCTCACGACAGATACTATTATGTATAGTTCCTGAGCCTGATGCCAGCTACCCTTACCTGCTTAGCACTTTCCACTCCCAGTTGCTGCAGATACTGCATCTTTGATCTGTCTATACTTTCATTCCCCAACCCCACCCCCAGGACCCAATCTTTTGGATCCTAGCTATGGTGAAGGAGGGCAGAAGTGGATTTAGACCTAAGCAAGGAGGAGACACCAGAAGCTCACAAATTCAACCACTCCAGGTAGATAATTCAAAATTGGAACCTGTACTTGCCTTCAAAGAAGCACACTCCAAAAGGGATATAATTGTGAATCATCAAATAAACCATGTTATTAGGGTTATAGAAATTTTGCTGTTTTTATTAAATGGTGCCACATATCAAGTTTGCTAGAGTGGGCTATAAGATTTTATTCTGAATCCTCTATACTAATATTTAAAGCAAAATTAAAAGTTCCAGGTTATGAAAAGTACAAAATGTGGATTTTCTCTGGCTGTTCACCCTGACTGGTGTCATCAGCTAGATTTGGAGATACAATAAAAAGAAGTTCAGATTGCCCATAAACTTACCAAGCTGAAGAATGTGAAAATAAATGTTCATTTTTTAATTAAGACCACATCTATCACGTCATGTCTTTTACACCGTGATAGAAGATGAAAAGCTGTGAGTCAAAGTGTGAAAAATAGATTTTTATAGAAGCCCAGCCAAATGCTGCAGGGTCAAACAAAGGCTTGATTCCAAACCCTTTCTGTGGCGGTTCGATGGAAGGATGACCTGGTAATTTTATAATTTTATGAGCAGTCAGAATCAACTTTAAGAAAAACCACCAATTCTCTGTGGATCCAGCAAGAAGTGCTATAAAGAAATTTTGTTAACCATAGTAACTAAAAATGTTTTTCTTTATGTAGACTTCAAAATGTTTAGGAAGAAATATGAGTTATCTCTTATGTAGAGTCATGGCATACATTTGGAATATAGGTATTTATCTGTTATAATCATGCAATCTATTTTCCACAGCCCCATTAAGGAATATAACACTTCTTAACAAAGCAGATTAGGCCAAAAAAAAAAAAAAAAAGAGAGAGAGATTCCAGGGACCAAGCTATCATTATGTCTCGTATAATACAGGTTTTCATAAGATATGCTCTACGTGAAAGTTAACAGATCACTCCCAACTGCTCTTCCTCTCTTATGAGGGTGTGGGAGGTGTTTATTAAAAGCAGCAATATGTTTCTCTCTCTACAGCTTACTTAAATTGTTTTTACAGAGTATCAAACACATTTGCAAAATTAAAAGCCTCCATATAAAAAATTCACTATGGTACTTCTTTTATGCCAAGAACTAAATCTTAGGCTTTAAGCTTTAGTTCAAAAGGAATATTTATCTCTCTGAAAGAAATGTAGGACACAGTGAGATAACTGCTATAATTCTTCAACTCTATTGACTTCTCGATATGGGCCCAGCATTACATATTTTTATAATTAGCTTTAATGAGGGAATCTTAAAGATTTTGTATTAAAGAAATTAACAGGTCCATAGAGAAAATGATCAACTTAGATATTTTAAATATAAGATATGATCAAGAATTTCAGTGGCTCTAATTCACTCTGGTTCATTGAGATTGTGGCTCAAAATAGAGTCATTGGTTTAAGCAAGGAAGCCAGTCATAGGATATCAGATCCCTCCAGTCTGGTTTTACTCCTGAGGGCTCAGAGTGTTAGAGTTATGAGGCACTATAGGTTTTATCTAGCTAGGTGATCACAGGTCTTCATTTATTTTGAGATTTAGCATGTAACTCAGAGAATATTTATTAAGCACCTAATGTGTGCCACACATTGTGCTATGCACTGTAGATAAAGAAGTGAACAAGACAGACCCAATATTTGCTCTTAAAAACCCAGTAGTTGAAGACAGATTATTAAATAATAATTCCCTGTAAGAGGCAAACATTCTGCAGAACAGAATAATAGCTTGAGAACATCTAGAAGGACCTGAAGCAGAAGTGATGGGTCAGGGTGGGCTTCTCAGAGCCTGAGTAAAAGACATCTAAGCTCATACTTGAAGTATAAATAGCAGTTATCCCTGCAAGAATGATGGCGGAGGAGCAAGGTATGAGCAGGTCAGAGAGTGAGTGGCTGGACTTTGCTTGTGGGTGGGGCCTAGCAGGGAATGGGGGTGGAAAACCTGTGGAGGCAACATCATGCTAGGCTTTGGAAATCAGGTTAAGGGGTACACGTTATCCAGTGGCAATGAGAAGACACCAAAGGATTTCATCAGAGGAAGGACAGGATCAGATTTATGTTTTAGGAAGATCACTCGACAGTGTGGCAGATGGACTGAGGGCAGAAGGTATCACTGACAGCAGATGGACTAGTCAGGAGACCTCACAGTAAGCTGGGCTCTAGTAGCAAGTGGGGATGATAAAGTGTCTCAGTTCCTGAGATAATTAGGAGAAGCATTCAAACTGACCTATTGATTCCGGGGAATGAAGCAACAGAAAGGGTCAAGGTGGCCTCCCATCTCCAGCTTTCTGTCTTGAGCAGAAATGTGAGAAAGACACAATAGGGAGATAGGGAAGAATTCTTGTCTTATTGAAATACTAGCAAGACATGTCTCCGCAAATAGGAAACCCTTTATAAAGAAGGAAGTATAATACTACAAGAGCTTCCCAGGTGGCGCTAGCGGTAAAGAACTTGCCTGCCAACGCAGGAGACATAAGAGACGTGGGTTCGATCCCTGGGTCGGGAAGATCCCCTGGAGGAGGACATGGCAACCGACTCCAGTATTCTTGCCTGAAAACTCCCATGGACAGAGGAGCCTGGCAGGCTACCTTCATAGGGTCAGAAAGAGTCAGACACGACTAAAGCCACTTAGCACGCACACAGTGCGTAATTCTACAAATAGTTCAGAGTATTTTTTCTACTTTAGATGAATGATGCCCTTCTAACAGTAAAGACCTGTATCACTGGATGTGTTTCAACCTTTATATGGGAGCAGCTGCTTATAGGCTACAGATAATTGAGAAATATTTATCTTTCTTTAATGTTGGTTCATGAAAATGTGAAACTCACTGCTAAAAGTCACATGGTTTTTCCCTGAGTAAATGAAAATTCTGTGCACATCTGCATTTGTTCACATTGTTGGGCTCCTAGAAGAGCTCAGGGACACCTGCTCACATTCTGATTGATGACTGAAGCTTATTCCACCCCTAACTGTGAATTAAATATACAGCTGCTGGAAATGTCAGCAAAGTCACACAAAAGCAACTCTGATTCACTGCTGTTATACTATTAAATAATCAGTGCTCCTGTCACACTGAATTGGATGTAAAAGTGCTTTGTGGCTATTATTTCTACTGGGAGGCATGTTAAAATGCCCCCTCTCTTTACCCATTAAAATCAATGGGCCACAAAGATACACTGTAGATACAGGTGACTGAACACATTGAGTGAACTCCCTTTTTTCAAATAGGCAGCTCAGTCTTTCCTGTTTATTCTACGATGATTCTTGAATATCCTGGCTGATTATCATCAAATCAGCCCCCACACCCCCCGCCCGCCTCCTTGTGGCTCAGCTGGTAAAGAATCTGTCTGCAATGTGGGAGACCTGGGTTTGGCCCCTGGGTTGGGAAGATCCCCTGGAGAAGGCAAAGGCTACCCACTCCAGTATCTGGCCTGGAGCATTCCAGGGATTCCCTGGTGGCTCAGGCAGTATAGAATCCACTTGCAATGGGGAGACCTGGGTTCAATCCCTAGGTTGGAAAGAGCCTCTGGAGGAGGGCATGGCAACCCACTCAAGTATTCTTGCCTGGAGAATCACCAAGGACAGAGGTGCCTGGCGGGCTATAGTCCATAGGGTCGTGAAGAGTCGGACATGACTAAGTGATGAAGCACAGCACAGCACAGCATCAATATGTATACACTATCGTGTGTAAAGTGGATAGCTATGAGAAGTTGCTGTATACCACAAGGAGCTTAGTCTAGCGCTCTGTGATGACCTAGAGGGGTGGAATAGGGGGAGGGAAGGGAGGCTGGACATAGAGGTGGAGAGGAGGACTGGGGTGGGTGTGGGGAGGCAATATACATGTAATTATGGTTGGTTTGCATTGTTGTATGGTAGGAACCAACACAATGTTGTAAAATTTTTTTTAAGAAAAGGAAAAAAAAAAAAAACCCATACAAATAGAAAGGGCAAATGAAAACACTAATGTAGAAAACAAACTAAAAGACATAAGAACCAGGCTGATAAGCATGTCACACTGTCCTCTTGCTACCGTGGCTTCAGAGCACTTTTCTGTATGTTATTTGCTTTCTTCATCCCAGAATAGCGAGACCATAATTCCTAGCTATATATTTATTACAACAAAATTTCAGGTCAGCAGAACAATGTAGACTTCTGATACAACGCACTCTGGTGCATTATTGATGAATAAGCTCTTTTGGTGAAAGATATAACATAAAGATAGGACATAAAGACTCCCTGGAGAAAGAAATAGCAACCCATTCCGGTATTCTCACCTGGGAAATCCCATGGACAGAGGAGTCTGTTGTGGGCTATGGTTCATGGGGTTGCAAAGAGTCGGACACAATTTAGCAACTAAACATGTATGACATAAAGATAGTGAACTGAAAGATATTTACAAAACTCAAAATGGAAGTTCAAGGTTAAAATCTGCTGGCTTTACTTGGAGCTGTAATTCTGAAGACTCAATATCCTTTCCAATGCTCCAATCCTCTGTAAGCATCTATGTAAATCACTGGTTTGGTCCAGCTTCTCCAAAATGTGTTTTACTCTTAATTAATTTAATACATTTTTCATTTCAGTCCTGATACTCTATTTCCTCTAGACAACAAACACTAATTTGTCTTCGTGCAAATAAGAAATATACAACTGCATGTGAGAGAATGCAATTGATTCCGGAAGAGTACAACATGTTCTTTGCTGACAGGAAACACATGGGTTATAAATGTGTGCTCATTTGAACATAAGAAAAACAAAAGGCTTCTTTTTTAAAAAGAGAAGAAAGAAAGAACTTTGGGTACAGGCAATGGCAACCCACTCCAGTACTCTTGCCTGGAAAATCCCATGGACGAAGGAGCCTGGTGGGCTGCAGTCCATGGGGTCGCTAAGAGTCGGACACGACTGAGCGACTTCACTCTCACTCTTCACTTTCCTGCATTGGAGAAGGAAATAGCAACCCACTCCAGTGTTCTTGCCTGAAGAATCCCAGGGATGGGGGAGCCTCGTGGGCTGACGTCTATGGGGTCAAACAGAGTCGGACACGACTGAAGTGACTTAGCAGCAGCAGCAAGATAGTTAGGCAAAGTCACTTACCGCTTAGTATTTCTGAGTGCTGAAGGTTTCACTTGAATGAGATTGTCTAAAGCTTGGCTGTTAAAAAGAGAAAAACACAAACTCCAATCGGTAATGGGGTTTTTTTGTTTGTGCTAGGTCTGTAAACCAGTATTATAAATCTGCTCTGTCAGGAGCAACAGACAGGAGAGCTATGAAATGACTGCTTTTATTTGATTACCTTTGATTGCTTCTGATTACTGCAGGATTCACTTTGATGAGTTTATCGAGATCCTGGTTTCTGTAAATAGAAAAATAAAGAGGTTAATTATAAATTCTTTTGGTAAGATCACTAAAGTTATAAATCTGCTTGAACTAACAGTAAAACAGAACATTCTTCCTACCCAAAGTACAAAAATTAATACAGTTCTATTACCTTTGATTTTTGAGGAGAATTTCAGGATTCACTTTGATGAGCTTATCAAGATCTTGATTTCTTTAAGTGCAAAAAAATTAAAGCAGTTTTGTTAGAGATAATCCAGGTTTAAGTTGGTTGGAACTGGAAGAAGGGATTAGCTATTTTATCATTGGTTGTTGTTGTTGTCAGACTCTTTTGCTACCCCATGGACTGTAGCCCGCTAGACTTCTCTGTCGATGGGATTTCCCAGGCAGGAATACTGGAGCAGGTTGCCATCCCCTTCTCCAGATGATCTTCCCAACCCCAGGATTGAGCATTGACAGGAGGATTCTTTACCACTGAGCCAACAGGGAAACTCATCTATGAGACCTACTGGTTTGGCATAGAACGGCCTTGAGATACATTTCAACCAATCCAGGGAGGATACATTATGTAGGATCAAGAGAAAAACTACTCTAACTTCACACAGTTTGTTGTCAGAGCCCATCTACCAGGGCACGCTGACTCAGAGTCCACAGCAGACATCTTGTGATTCACCACTTTTACTCCGGAATGCTTTAACAATACGAAGATACAAATGATTACAAGGTCCTTGATATTTTAAAAACCATATTCATCAACTAATGATATCATTTTGTAAAAAATTAATAAGCACCAAAACTGGGATTATACTTAACGTAAGGCTTGGCAAAGAGAGTTCCAGTAATCCATAAAAATTGTGACTTCTCTTTCCTCTATGATGACTTAAAAAGCTGAAATCATGGTCAGATTAGGGACATGCTCTGATAACTGTCGACTTCCCAGTTGAAATGCTATGACTTTCTTTCCTCAGTTAGAGACCATGGTTTGCGATCACTCATTGCATCCATATAATACTTTGTTTTTAAGGGCTGGAAATTAGTGATTTTTCAAAGTGTTCCTCTAAACCATTTTATAATATTTATCCAAAGAAATAGAATAGCCCACAGTAGCAAGAAATCTTGGGATTGATAACACCTGCTTCCAGTATATTTTAGACAGTTACCTGCCTGTATCTCTTTCCCCCTCCAAAGTCCTCTTCCCTTAAATAAAAATATAGTTTACTCTTCAAAAGTCTGATGGGAGATTAAGAACTAAAGGAGAACCACTTGGAGGTTAATCATCAAAATGTCTGAGAAAACCTACATGGGAAAAGAATCTAAAAAAGAGTGGTATACATATAACCTGAAACTAACACAGCATTGTAAACCAACTATATTCCAATAATTTTTTTTTTTAATCTGAGGAAAAGGTGTGCATTTCCCTCCCCAGCCCCTAAGCCTTTCCACAGAATTTGCTTCCCAGTTCATGGCTTCACTGAGTTTCAGCTCTTATCCTTGTCCTTAGATCTCCATGGCAGACAAAAAGCCCTTAAATGAATTTTCACTGTTTTGAATTATCTTCAGTAATAATATTCTCAATTAAAGATAATCAACTGGTGTCTACAAACAGTATCAAAGAAATGCCAAACATGTGAGAATTATCCAAAATATAATTTTCTTGTATAAACTGGTTATAAAATCTATGTAAAATTAAATTGTGCCTGAAAGACAATCTTTAAAATGTTGATTATTCATACACTAAAAGAAAAAAAAAGTACAAAGAATAAAATTTTGTAGAGGAAATAATATGTTCAAAGGCCTCAACCTTTTAATACATAAGATCAAGCTCAATATTTTTGTGTAACAACATATAATTTTCACCTACCAGCATAATTAAGAGTAAATTGTATAAAAAAGCAAACATGAGCATGAGAACTTCCTTTTTTTACTGTTCTGCTCAGGACAGAAAACTTGGTTCATTGCAAAACTTAGAACTGTGCTATATCATAGAACTGTATCAGAGTTCTATAGTTCCACTCATAGTTCTAGGAGTACTACATCATAGAAGTCATTAAAAAATACATTTTACATCATAGCACAACACATCACCTTTTCAGTCAGTCAGTAAGACAGACATACATACATAATAAAATATAAACTTCACAAAGTAAGACTTCCCAACGTAAGAAGAACTCTCATTTTCTACTCTGTTTCACTTTAGTTAATTGGGGCGGGGGGGAATGCTGACTGCCAGTCACTAAATTAATTACAAGACCATTTAATGGATTTTGGTCTACAATTTGAGAATCACTAGCTTAGAAAACATAAACATGTGCTATGATTTACCACTTCTCCTAAAATGACAACACCTGTGTTAATAAACCAAGTCCTGAATTGCCTTGATTGATAGTATCATGCAACTTATTTCAGTGAATTTCAATGAAATAGACACTTTTTTCAGGCCCTGGATTCTTAAAAAACACAGGAATCTGAGATCTGAATTTTATCCAGGAAAAAGTGTTATGTTTTTCCTATTCAAGTTACTGCTTTCGTTTATTTTGCTTTAAGGATATAGGGCGATACACTGGCACATTTAGCTATCATTACTTTCATGTGGGTCTCCCAAGTGGTGCTAGTGGTGAAGAACCCACCTGCCAATGCAGGAGATATGAGAGATGTGGGTTCAATCCCTGGGTGGGGAAGATCCCCTGGAGGAGGGCATGGCAACACACTCTAGTATTCTTGCCTGGAGAATGCCATGAACAGAGGAGCCTGGTGGGCTATGGTCCATAGCATAGCAGAGTTGGACATGACTAAAGTGATTTAGCATGCACCCACTTCATGTAGTTCAAAAGTTATAAGGTGTTTTGCGGTCATTGGCATAAATTTGTGCCATAGTCATTTCAAAGACAGAAGTAACATTTCACATGACCCTGTGAAAGCAGTGGAGAACATCCTCTAGCTGTCTCAAGGCAACAGCAAAAGGCCTAGCTTTATAATTTCCACTCTTTCCTGAGGTGCTAGATCAACTTTCATTTATTTTAAGATCAAAGTCTGTGAACTGTGACTTAAAGACCAGGAGTTGGGCTGAGGGTTGGAAGAACTCACAGAAGGCTATGAGATATTTGCCCCTGGCCTCTGTCTTCTCATCTGTAAAATGAGAAGACGGGATTGAGTCTAATCCTCTGCCCATCTTTAACATCTTCTACTCCTAGGAATCTATGAATATGAGTTTTACTGGTTGTCATATTTACTGAATTAGCTATTTCATTTCTCCTTTTCTTTTTAAATGCAACTCACTGACAATACATTCTATATTCAGCAAGCAGTACATGTAATATATTAAATTGACAACCTATTATTGTCTTGGAGTCCCATCTCTGTGCCCCCAGTACATAATTAGCTTTAATCTATGATAATTGCCTGCTGTTAATAAGATTGAGTATGTCTACTGAATTCTCTTTTTTGGCACCCACGGCCTATAATTATACCTAATGTGCACCTAATGATACCTAGTTGTAAGCTTCAAACCCAGTAGGTGTTCAGTAATTATTCACTGCCTAACAGATCACAGAACCACTGTTCATCTTCCACTAGTTTTCTCCGTGACCCTGGCCAAATCACTTAACCTTTCTGAGTCTTAATTTCCTCTTCTGTAAATTGAATAGGTTTGAGTGGAATGTGAAAAGTGAAAGTTGCTCAGTTGTGTCCGACTCTGCAGACCCCATGGACTGTAGCCCGCCAGGTTCCTCTGTCCATGGGAATTCTCCAGGCAAGAATACTGGAGTGGGTAACCATTCCCTTCTCCAAGGGGGAATCTTTCCAACCCAGGGATTGAACCCAGGTCTCCCGCACTGCAGGCAGATTCTTTACCATCTGAGCCACCAGCCCCTGCTTTAACTGGAATAGTGGTTTGCGAAATTGTTCAGACTAACTGGGCTATGAGTTCTCTGAGGTTCCTTCTTTCCATCTCCAAAATTTGTGATTTTTCTATGTACCAGATAAACTCAAAAAAGTGAAATCATAAAAACATTTTAAAATATATACATTATATATATCTATAATAGTGGTGTATAATGATATAAAAATCTAAATATATACAATATTAAATATAAATATATATCTAAATATATACATATGTCTATAATAGTAGTGTATAATGATATAAAAATCTCCATAAACCAGAGGCAAAAATTGAATTTCATTTTTAATCATCACAGATACTACTTAAAGAATTATCATTTTAGGTCCATTACTTTGCTAGGATCAGCAAATCATCTAAAAAATAATGAACCTCATAAAATTTCCACCAACTATCACTTTCCAAAAATGAGATGAATAAATTTGCTTATAATGAATCTAATGAGATGTCCAGCTGTTTTTCAAAAATTAACAACCATTAACAAATTTTAATCAAACCCTGAAACAAAGGTATTGCCATCAATACTACAAATCATAAACAGGGCATAGACTAATTATGTTTCTAGCCCAGTCACTCCCTTCAATTGCTTTATCTGAGTTGTCTTTCTTTCTATTAGCAAATACACATCTTATTTATCAGAGATATATAAAATTCATGATGACTTTTCAAGATTTACATTCAGTTTGCCCATGGAATGATTACAAGTCATTTATATTCATATTATGCTTAGTTAAGGAGAAACAAACCAAAGCGAATAAATAACATCTTTGTCTTACCTAGCCGTGTTTTTGACAGCTTTGGGGCTTACATTAATAAGTTCATCAAGACCTTGTTCACTGCTAAAACAAAATAAATGGTCAAATCCAGTTGGAAATTAGCAAATTTTATGACTGGTGTTTTTTCTTTTGACACTTGTAAATCATTTGATGGGATCCTAGACAAAAAGTGATAAATGTACTGAGTTTTTACTTTGTCTAAAATAGTTATCTTTTTTAAATCCTCAAAGCAACTGAGTTAAATATCAGCATTCTCTTTTTGCAAATAAATTGAGTTGCATGAAAGTTAAGGCCTTCTTTAGGCCAAGTATAAGAAATAACTGACAGCGAATTAGGTAACCACATGTTGCCTCCTGTCCACATCCTTCCTCTCTCTGTTCACAATAATTCCTTACAACTGCACAAGACTTTTCACCAACATTATTATCACAATAATTTTGAGAGGCAGCTTGGCTATTCTGTCATGCTTTTCTTAACTTTTGCTCCAGTGGACAATGAGCCTTAACTTCTTAAGAAGACCAGAGCATATTCAAACTCTTGCAGAAATATTTCTAATCAAGTATTGGAATGTTATGTCACCAAATTTCTGAAGAGTCACTTAAAAATTAATCCTCAGGTTTATGAAAGAGAACAAAGCCAATATTCTTTGGTTTATTCAGTTTTATGAACTTATAATTTATTAACTAAATTTGCAGTAATAATCTAGTTAAACTATAATTGCATTAAATGAATTTCTCACGTCATTATACAGAATTAGCTTCAATATTACAATTTGACAATATTATAATATAACAAATTGAAGCAATATAAAAACCTATCCAGCATTATTACATGTCAGCAAATCAATTTTTCTCTTTTTTTTTTCATATCCCTTTCAAACATCCTTAGCCAAATAATTAACTTTATTCTTGGGCATAAATTGAAGACTTGCTCATGAGTCTTCAGCAATACTGATAAACTTACCTTTTCTTTGCTGAGGGAGTCACTTTAATAAGACTGTCCAGGTCTTGGCTCCTGAAAAATGTAAATTTTAATAGCTCGTAAAATAAAATAAAATCAGTTATAATTTGTATATTTTTTAAATCTTAATATTGAATAAAGTGATTGTTGCTAATTCAAAACTTCATTTTACTTGAATATTCTTTTTAGTTCTCTGTGAAACCAGATAGCTAATATAAATTCATTTCTTATACAACTACATATATATGAAAATTTAGTTTTATTCTTATTCCTTTCAAGACAAACTCAATTTAAGTTGCTCTTAAATTTCTTATTTCCTGTATTGTATTTGGTACTAGAATCAGCATTTAGAATTTGTTTCAAGGTTGTAATGAACAAGAGAAAAATCTGAAGTGTACATCATTTCCATGTATTCCTTGCTTCCCTCTCCTCAGAATAAAACAAAACAAAACCCTGGAACTTTTTAAAAAAGAGTGTAGGGCATACACACTGAGGAAACCAGAAGGGAAAGAGACACGTGTACCCCAGTGTTCATTGCAGCACAGTTTATAATAGCCAGGACGTGGAAGCAACCTAGATGTCCATCAGCAGATGAATGGATAAAAAAACTATGGTACATATACACAATGGAGTATTACTCAGCCATTAAAAAGAATACATTTGAATCAGTTCTAATGAGGTGGATGAAACTGGAGCCTATTATATAGAGTGAAGTAAGCCAGAAAGAAAAACACCAATACAGTATACTAACGCATATATATGAATTTAGAAAGATGGTAACAATAACCCTGTGTACGAGACAGCAAAAGAGACACTGATGTATAGAACAGTCTTATGGACTCTGTGGGAGAGGGAGAGGGTGGGAAGATTTGGGAGAATGGCATTGAAACATGTAAAATATCATGTATGAAACGAGTTGCCAGTCCAGGTTCGATGCACGATACTGGATGATTGGGGCTAGTGCACTGGGACGACCCAGAGGGATGGTATGGGGAGGGAGGAGGGAGGAGGGTTCAGGATGGGGAACACATGTATACCTGTGGTGGATTCATTTTGATATTTGACAAAACTAATACAATTATGTAAAGTTTAAAAATAAAATAAAATTAAAAAAAATAAAAAAGAGTGTATTTCCTGATTCTAAGGTATGGAAGTAATATAAATAATATGAATATGTAACATAGAGGCAACTCCAAGATATTAAACAATTCAGAATCATGCTTCATGCATGGTCTATATCAGAACAAAGAAGACTTCTGACAATAAAATTTGCTTTTGTACTCAAAAAGGCAATAATATTTATTTTCTTTATAATAAATACATTTTTTATATTTACTTTTTATAAAAAGAAATAGAGGAAAACAATAGAATGGGAAAGACTAGAGATCTCTTCAAGAAAATTAGAGATACCAAGGGAACATTTCATATAAAGATGGGCTAAATAAAGGACAGAAATGGTAGGGACCTAATAGAAGCAGATGATATTAAAAACAAGTGGTAAGAATACATGGAAGAACTGTACAAAAAAGATCTTCATGACCTGGATAATCACAATGGTGTGATCACTCACCTAGAGCCAGACATCCTGGAATGTGAAGTCAAGTGGGCCTTAGGAAGCATCACTATGAACAAAGCTAGTGGAAGTGATGGAATTACAGTTGAGCTATTTCAAATCCTGAAAGATGATGCTGTGAAAGTGCTGCACTCAAGATGCCAGCAAATTTGGAAAACTCAGCAGTGGCCAAAGGACTGGAAAAGGTCAGTTTTCATTCCAATCCCAAAGAAAGGCAATGCCAAAGGATGCTCAAACTACCGTACAATTGCGCTCATCTCACACGCTAGTAAAATAATGCTCAAAATTCTCCAAGCCATGCTTCAGCAATACGTGAACCATGAACTTCCAGATGTTCAAGCTGGTTTTAGAAAAGGCAGAGGAACCAGAGATCAAATTGCCAACATCTGCTGGATCATCAGAAAAGCAAGAGAGTTCCAGAAAAACATCTATTTCTGCTTTATTGACTATGCCAAAGCCTTTGACTGTGTGGATCACAATAAACTGTGGAAAATTCTGAAAGAGATGGGAATACCAGACCACCTGACCTGCCTCTTGAGAAACCTATATGCAGGTCAGGAAGCAACAGTTAGAACTGGACATGAAACAACAGGCTGGTTCCAAATAGGAAAAGGAGTACGTCAAGGCTGTATATTGTCACCCTGCTTATTTAACTTATATGCAGAGTATATCATGAGAAACGCTGGACTGGAAGAAGCACAAACTGGAATCAAGATTGCTGGGAGAAATATCAATAACCTCAGATATGCAGATAACACCACCTTTATGGCAGAAAGTGAAGAGGAACTAAAGAGCCTCTTGATGAAAGTGAAAGAGGACAGTGAAAAAGATGGCTTAAAGCTCAACATTCAGAAAACGAAGATCATGGCATCCGGTCCCATCACTTCATGGGAAATAGATGGGGAAACAGTGGAAACAGTGGCTGACTTCATTTTTCTGGGTTCCAAAATCACTGCAGATGGTGACTGCAGCCATGAAATTAAAAGATGCTTACTCCTTGGAAGGAAAGTTATGATCAATCTAGACAGCATATTAAAAAGCAGAGACATTACTGTGCCAACAAAGGTCCATCTAGTCAAGGCTATGTTTTTTCCTGTAGTCATGTATGGATGTGAGAGTTGGACTGTGAAGAAAGCTGAGCCCCGAAGAATTGATGCTTTTGAACTGTGGTGTTGGAGAAGACTCTTGAGAGTCCCTTGCACTGCAAGGAGATCCAACCAGTCCATCCTAAAGGGGATCAATCCTAGGTATTCATTGAAGGGACTGATGCTGAAGCTGAAACTCCAATACTTTGGCCACCTCATGTGAAGAGTTGACTCATTGGAAAAGACCCTGATGCTGGGAATGATTGAGGGCAGGAGGAGAAGGGGATGACAGAGGATGAGATGGTTGGATGGCATCACCGACTCAATGGGCATGGGTTTGGGCGGACTCCGGGAGTTGGTGATGGAGAGGGAGGCCTGGCGTGCTGTGGTTCATGGGGTTGCAAAGAGTCAGACAAGACTGAGCAACTGAACTGAACTTAACTGAGGCAATAATAGCTCTAAAAGGGGGCTTCCCTTGTGGCTCAGTGGTAAAGAACCCACCTGCCAATGCAGGAGACAGGTTTGATCCCTGGGTTGAGAAGATGCCCTGGAGAAGGAAATGGCAACTCACTATAGATTCTTTCCAGGAGAATGCCATGGACAGAGGACCCTGGCAGGCTACATACAGTTCATGGGTTTGCAAAAGAGTCAGACACGACCTAGTGACTAAACAACAACAATCTCTAAAAAGACATTTCTGTTATTGCACTGGGCTTTCATATCAACTCTAACACCAAAAGGCCTAAACAAGATATATAACTTGATATACATTATTATTGGACAGTTTATTGTATATCCTGAAAAGAAAAGAGACTAGAAAGGCTTCTATCACCTAACTAATTTTTAGGATTAATCTATAAATGAATTTTATCGTGTTCATATCCTTCCATGTAAATTATTGCATTCTGTTATATTGAATTATTTGAAATTGTCATCTTGTGGGTCAAAAATTGTTGAATGTCAGCAATTTCATAAGATTCAACCAAATAGATTACTTCTTAGGTATCTTGTTTGAACTAAGCATTGAGTGGTGCAATGGGGACTCAGCAATGAAGAAAAACTGTAACAGTAATAATAATACCAATAGGTAATGTCTAATAAGTACTTGGGGAATAAATGCTTCATAAGCTAATTTTTCTGATAATTCACAAAGAAGGTAATTCTTACAATCCCCACTTTACAGATAAAGAAGCTGAGAATTCTAGGAGGTGAAATAATTTGTTCAAGGCTATACAGCTAACAGATATTCTCTAAACTAAAATATTTTACTACCAACTGGAAGAGATGAACACATGATGTAATGCAAGACATGGCAGAGGGTGGGTGCCGAAACAAGGCTCACACAAATTGCATGGGGAAGGTCATATGATTAAGGCTTTCTTCACTTTACAAATTAAGTCATCTTGGACGAGAGACAAGGGATAACTGTCTTTCATAGAATCTTAATCTGTAACATAAAGTATTACGTGGTCTCTGGATTTAGTATCTGACCTTTAGACAGTGACAATACATTATACTTTTATTTAGTGAACAAAATACAAGGACAATTTAGAACTCAATATTCAAATGAAAGAATGATAAATTCTTCAGTCTAACCATAAAGTGAATGAAGCAATATATGCAATGGAGGCTGTGTTTTGGAAGCTGTTCCAAGTTCATGCAGGGTTGATCCTCTTCACCTACCCACATGAAATACTGCCTAGGAATCAGCAGTCTGTGGTCGTCAAGCTAAACCCAGCCTGAAGTCTGGTTTTACAAGTAAAGTCTTATTGGAACACAGCCATTCCCATTCCTTTACAATGTGTTATTAATGATCGATAGTTTAAATAAAGACTGTTTTGGGCCCCTATACCTGAAATTTTATTCCCTAGCCCTTTAAGCAAAAGCCTGACTCTTGATCTAGTCTAATAGACTTTATATGATAGCTATCTACTGTAAAAATAGAATTCCTAGAAGCAAAGTAAGATAGAAAACTCTGTGAGAGAGAAGGTATGCTTTGGTACCTTTTATATTTAACTCACATTCAAACTAGCATAACAATATGTGTTTATAGGTTCATGGTTTGGCTATATCTCTTTATTTACTCAACACAGTGTACCTTAAAGAATATTATTTTTGTATTCTTTATTATTTCAGTGAACTAACTATAATTTTTTTAAATGACCTCCCAACTTTAGGAATTATTGGAGTGTAAATGGAAGAGGAGAGGGAAAAAATGATGACAGATGGAGGATGAATGAAAGAGATTTTCTTCACATGAAGACCTTCTCTTAGGCTGCTTATTTCTAGGAGATTGGAGAAGATACTTCATCCCAGGAGGAATCTCGATTTATTTTGAGGAAATCCCAAGCATGGAAAACAAATCCCACATGGATAAGAGATTATTCTCATAGTTTAAGGAATTCCTCCACAAATATTCACAGCCAGGGAGCCCTGAATAAGGGAATTGAACACTAGTTTTCTGATACAGAGCTGTTGTTTTGGGTCCCCTTATTGGCAGTTTCTTTGATGGAACAATCAGTTTTATCATATTTTCTAAGTTGAACAGAATGAAACGGAGAAATAGAAGAGCTTCATAAACCTCACCCTTGGTTAGTTTTGTTTGTTTCTGGAGTCACTCTGATGACGTTGTCAAGACTTTGGTCCCTTTAAGACATGGAAAAAGGGATGAGATCATATGACAGGTTACATCAAGTGGTTGAAAATATTTACTAAAATGGAAGAGCATTTTTTGTTACAAAAATATTTTACTAGAAACTATTTATTAAAATAGAGATCATCTCAAGAGATTGGAAGGTTTTCATTGTTGACTCTGAAAATATATATTTGGACCTAACTATAACCACATAGAAATAATGAACAATAATTAGTGGTTTCAGAAAATTCATGATGTGCCAGGCACTGTGCTAAGTGATTTATATGATTCAATACTCATATCAACCCTATGAAATAGTATAAAAATATTAATAAACAGAAACCTCAATGAAATAGAGTTGGGAGACCAGAATGGGGGCTCTCTCCTGCCCTGTGCCAATAGCAAAAGCCAGCAGGAAGAGGAAAGACTGTTCTTCTTTCCTGGCGAGGACTCAGCCAATTGAAAAGCTGTGAACTCTCTGTTTACTTTGGTCCTCCCAATCTCCTTCCCCCCTCCCCTCTATAAAAGTGTTCTTCCTTCCCCTGCAGGGACTTTCATGTGGCTCCCCATGGTTGCAGACCCCAGACTACAATTCTCTGATGATCTGAGCAAATCCGTCTTAGCTGGAGAAATATCTGACAATCTATTTTTTTCAGGTCAACAATAGGAAGTATCATCATCTGCATTTCACAAAAACTGAGACCCACAAAGATGAAGTTTTCCCCACATGGCCTGCAGTGGCAAGGCTGGAATGGAAAGCTATGTAATTAACTCCAGAGTGTGCACACTTGTCATAACACCAACCATCTTATTGGAAATTATTAACTGAATTAACATTGGAAGTGACGAGGGAGCATCTGGCCCGATTTCCTTACTGTGAGGATGAGAAAACCGAAGTCTAAACAGGAGCGTGATCAGGGCCATTTCTCACTGTTAGTGAGGGCAGAGTTATGCCCAGACCCACATCTCTGGGCTCTGGTCTGATGCTCTTTCCTCTCTCTTGTGCCATCCCTCTGCTTAAGAAAATTAAACAAACTAACCAATAAAAGTGTCCTGACCACTACTGTTTGGAACAGGAAACTCTGTTCTATGTTATGTGATAGCTGGGATGGGAGTTAGAGGGAGAATGGATACATGTATATGAATGGGTGAGTCCCTTTGCTGTCCACCTGAAACTATCACAGCATTGTTAACCAGCTACACCCCAAAACAAAACAAAAAGCTTTAAAAAAATAGCTAAGTAAAATGATTGCACATAAAAGACTACCCAGAAAACCATCATTTCCCTCAGCCCTTGACAACCAAACACTTTATTTTCTTGGTTGCCAATGGATTTGCCATTCTGGACATTTCAGATAAATGATATATAATTGTGAAAAAACGTGTCTTGTCCATCCAGGGAAAACACTGCACCTACTGAATCAAAATACCTACATTGTATTAGAAATTGGCTGACCAAAGTCTTTAACAGCTTACATATGAGGTAGTGCAGCTTACACGCTTTTTCTTGAACTACCATTGATACTATAGCAGTGTCAGTCTGCTGAAATGATGATTTAAGTATGTTTTTAAGCATTGGTTAACATGAAACAAAAAAGAGGAATGTACTAAAGCTTACCCTTGCACACTTTCCCCAGTTCTTGGGTTCACTTTGATGAGGTTATCCAGGTCTTTGGAACTTTAAACAAAAAGAAACGTAATAAGTAAAAATGAAATTATGTCAACTAATTAAGTCAAACTAATTACTTTATAGGATATATGTGCTCAAGATGAATTTTACAATTAAGTTTTGAGATAAATCAATACCAGTCTATATGTTTCACTTAAAACAGTAAAACTTTTTTGACTTTCATTGGTATCAGTTTCCTATATACCCTCAAAATAAAACCATAAAATTAGGGCAAGATTGAGTTTAAAAGATCATCTCTGGAATTATTTGCCCCCAAAAATCCCACCTTGTCAGCCCCATTTAGTATTCTACCTGATGCAATAGCTATAATTAAACTGTGTTTTGTTAATAATTTCCATTTAAAGGGATTTAAATGGAAATTTAAACACTTTTGGATTTAAACACTTTTTTCTTTAAAGGGATTCTATATCCATTATTTCACAGGATCTTTATAATAATCAAACAACAAAGTGGAACAGACATTATGATCTTAATTTTATAACTAAAGAAGTCTCAGCTTGGTATTCAAGGGACTTGCTCAAAGATATCCAGCTGATAAGTAGTGGAATTCAGATGTTTTGACTCCAAACCACTTTTCAACACAGCTTCTCTAATGAGAGCCACAGACTGATTCAGAACTTAATGCACAAATTGATGGGAAGGAAGAAAGATAAGGTGTAATCCTCACCTTGGGTTACTTCTGTTAACTTCAGGGGTCACTTGGATGAGATTGTCAAGACTCTGGCCCCTTTAAAACATAGAAAAAGTGGTAAAGTTGATAACAGATTACAACCAAGTTAATAAAACTATTCATTAAAACTCAGAAATAGTATAAACACTGAGATCATGCCAAAGAGCTGAAGATTGTTAAAAGCACACAGAAGTATGTAGGGATTTATACATCTCTGAAACTCATTGAGACTCAGAGAGACAATACTTTAATCTTGGAGCCATCAGGCACTAGCAAATACTGAGATAGGCCTCTACTTTGATTCACTGAATGCTATGCCCTTACCTTTTCCAGGTGCACTAAACATACTCTGTAATAGTCTGTGTACACAGTCCTGAAACATTCCACAAGGCACAACTCTACCCATCAGCTTCCAACATGCTGTGCGAATTTTGAACTTTGGAGAACACTTATTTTGTAAAATTGTCAGCCGTTAGCAGATTTTCTATTTAAACACTGGATTTAGATAAGTATACCCTGAATATTCATTTGAAGGACTGCTGCTGAAGCCGAAGCTCCAATACTTTGGCCACCTGATATGAAGAGACAACTCATTGGAAAAGACACTGATGCTGGGAAAGATTGAAGGCAGAAGAAGAAGGAGGTGACAGAAGATGAGATGGTTGGATGGTATCACCAGCTCAATGGACATAAGTTTGAGCAAGCTCCGGGATATGCTGAAGGACAGGGAAGCCTGGTGTACTGCAGTCCATGGGGTCGCAAAGAGTCAGACATGCATGACTCAGCGACTGAACAACAATAACAAGAAGCAATTTGTTAAAGTCCATAATATACAATCTGTTATCTCCTGCTGGTACCTACTGTGTATTAAAACTACAAATTTTGACTGGTTGTGTTGGCAATAAACAATAAGATTAAAATCTATCAACTTTTGAAATGTAAGTTATAATGTAAAATTGTAATGTAAAACACCATGTAGTCACTGAGAATGACTCAATATTTTACAGTTACCCTTTAGGATCTGTGCTTCTGATCTTAATGGAATTTTTCTTTTTCCTATTGCTTCTACATGTGTTTTCCACATTCCCAGTGCTAGCCAACGTGCCTCTGATCTACGGAGGATAACATATGGGTAAAGAACATCCACAGAAGGGACATTTACACCCTGTATCCCCATGCCCCGTGGCCCTGCTAAGATCAGATCATAAAGTCTCCAAGGTGGTGTCAATGCAACATCAAAAGATACAGATATCTGGAAGCAGCTAGCTAGATACTGACTCAAGTTCTTACTTATTTCCAGATGTATGAGAATGTGCACATCCATGCTAAAAGCGGCAATAAAAAGTTTGAACCTTTTTCATGCAAATAATGAAATTGTTAACCCCGAAAAAAACAACTATTCTACCCCAGAATATCCTATGTTGATTTTTTTTAACCCTTTGTTGCCTAAACAAAATACGTGGAATTCGAATGCCAGTGACTGAGAAAAAAATATTCCCAGAATTCTGTTTCTAGTACTTTGAGTACTAGAAACAGTAGTACTCATTTGAGTACTCAAGAAGAAATCCCACAGCATTAAGCATTGCAACTCCTCTCTTGTAATATGTGTTGGTTCTGTTGGAGACCTTGATCTCTTTATTTTGAATAAAGCACCCAGAGGGTTGTCTAAATTTTAAGGTTCATAAACTCAATAAAGAAGAATGTGCTAGTTAAAGTAGTAATGGAAAATAATATTTTGAGCTCCACGGTGGGAAGCAGTGCCTCATAGTGTATATCTCTTCAATACTTATGCAGTCTTTCAATCCACAAACAGTTACAGAAAGCCTACCATGGCCCCAAGTGCTGGGATAGCTGTGACCAATACAGACAGGCTTAACCCTAAAGAAACATCCATTCCAGGACTTCCCGGTGGTCCAGTGGTTAAGAATCTGCCTGCCAATGCAGGGAACACTATTTCCATCCTTGGTCTAGGAAGATCCTACACGCTGCAGGCAACTAAGGGCACAATTACTAGAGTTTGGCGCTCTAGAGCCCACAAGCCACAAGTACTAAAGCCCACATGCCCTACAGCCCATGCTCCACACAAGAGAAGCCACCCCAAACAGAAACCCATGCACTGCAGCTGGAGGGCAGTCCCCACTCACTGAAACTAGAGAAAGCTCGCGTGCAGCAACGAAGACCCCGTGCAGTCAAAAATAATAAATTAAAATCAGTAAATTTTAAAAAGAAGCTTCCATTCTAACTTGGCAAGAGGCAGGCTATATGCAATCAAACATACAAATGAATGCTACAATTCTAGATAATAACATATGGTATTAAAAAATCAGTGCCTGGTGCCTGTGATGCTAGGTTTGGAGGAGGGCGTGGTGATGTAATTATATTCAATGGTTAGAAACAGTCTCTTTGAGAAGCTAACAATTTGGGAATAGAGCTACCCAAAGTGGGAATAGCAATCACAGAAGTGTTAAGGCAGGAGTAAGGCTAGATAGAAGAGAGCTAAGTTTGGCTGGACTTTACTGAACATGTGAAAGGCCATCGCTCAAGTTTAGAACTTAATTCTACCTGAATTAAGAGAACTTTGAAAGTTTTTTAATAAGGGAGGGAGACAATCTTGTTTTATTTTTAAGAGATCCACAGAGTTTAATGATGCTTGATGAAACGAAAAAAGAAGACTACTGCCCTTAAGGCTCCCAGGAAGCATACACATACAAATACACGAATAGACACAAAGACTGCAACACTCTTACACACATACACACAAGTGCACACACATACACAATCGTGCACATAGGTACTCATATACATACAAAAGCACACGGATATACTCACACATATATTCAGGCACGCACAAGCATTTGGACAGATGTATACAATCACACACATGTCTGCACATACATGCATACACTCATATGCATTCACACATGTAGGCACACACGTATGCACACACAAGTATACACATGTGAATGCATACATATTTGTGTGTGTGCATGTGTACACGTAGGCAAACACATACACACACACACCCCTCAACCTATGAAAAACAGTAGGTAATGATTTGAAATACTCTCTTTAATAAAAATTAGAAAGATAAACCATGAATTTCTCTTGTAGAGTCAAAGTAAATTAAGTATTTGAAAGTATCTAAATCATTGTTGTTGTTTAGTCGCTAAGTCATGTCCAACTCTTTGCTACCCTGTGGACTGTAGTCTATCAGGGTCCTCTGTCCCTGGAATTCTCCAGGCAAGAAACCTGGAGTGGATTGCCATTTCCTTCTCTGGTGGATATTTCCGACCCAGAGATCAAACCTACATCTCCTGCACTGGCAGGCAGATTTTTTACCGCTGAGCCACCAAGGAAGCCCCATCTAAATCATTAAGAAAACATAATTCATGTGAATCTTTATTATTGCTGTTAATTATTTGTATCTCCAATGTGCCAAGTATGATAGCATTATGATCTCTAAATTGAAGCATGGGGGAAGTGACAAGGCCAGAATTTGAACCCTGATCCTTTAGACTCCCTGCTCCCTTTCACTGCCTCAAGCTCCCTCCCTGAAACACCTAGGTAACCAGGGAAATCAGCACTTTCTTCTTAGTTTATTGGCTGCAAAAAACTGCACGTCTGTAACACAACGGGTCACTGGGTCTGCAACCACACCAGCACTGCTGAGAACAGGATGGCCTGACGATGCACACCAGCTTCAGCCAGCCGGGGCCTGCAGGCTTTAGTGCCACAGTTTAGAATCAACTCCTAATATCATGTACTGAGTGAACGAATGGAAAGAGGTTCAAAAGAAACCACATGGAATTACTTGGTATGCTTCTCAGCAACATGACAACAAGCTCAGTTTCAGATATGTTCCATCTGTCTTTTAAAAAATAAAAAAAAAGCAAGAGGACATAAGCTTTCCAGATTTCCTTGGCAATTCACGGGTAGGGCAAGTCTTTTACAAAGTACACTTTGTTAACCTCTTCATCTTTAAACATACATTACACAACATACATATATACACACTGCATACAAATATAGTATACATGCATACATGATCTGTACATAAACACATTCACACACACTACTTACACACCCACAGAATACACTTATTTATATTCACTATGCATTCATACACGTACACTTATACACACATACTACTTACATACACACATATACATTTATTTATATATATAAATATACACATTGCGATGGGCTTTCCTGGTGGTTTAGACCAAGGACAGAGTAATCTGGTGGGCAACAGTCCATGGGATTGCAGAGAGCCACATGGCTGAGCAACTAACACTTTCACTTTCATATCCACACTGTGATGGTTAATTTCACATGTCAGCTTGACCAGGCCACAGGGTGCCCAGATGTTTGGTCAAATATTATTCCAGGTATGCTGTGGGGGAGTTTGGGGATGAGCTTAACATCTGAATCTGTAGACTGAGTGAAGCAGATGGCCATCCCCAACATGGGTGGGCCATGGCTCTTCAGTTGAAAGACTGAATAGAACAAAAAGGCTGAGGTAAGAGGAGACTTTGCCTGCCTGAGTGCTTGACCTGAAACATTGCTCTTCTCTTGCCCTTGAACTGAAGCTTAAACATGGGCTCTCCTAGTCTAAGGCCTTCAAACTGGAATTGGAACTACACAACTGGTTGGGTCTCTAGCTTGCCAACAATAGATCTTGGGAACTCTCAGCATCCATAAGGGTATGTGCTAATTCCTTATAATAAATCTCCCTTTCTACCTGTATATCCTACTGTATTTCTACTGTATATTCTACTGTTTTGTTTCTCTGGAGAATCCTGATTAATACACACTCATACACATATCAACACACTTATATATGCACACATACATTTACATATAACACAGTTTTTTATATCTTTAATAAATAAAATTAACTTAAAGTATATTTTTTAAAACTTTTGATTTATTTTATATTGGAATATAGCCAATTAACAATGTTGTGATAGTTTCAGGTAGACAGCAAAAGGAGTCAACATATATATACATGTATCCCTTCTTCCTCAACCTTCTCTCCCACCCAGGCTGCCACATAACATGGAGCAGAGTTCCCTGTGGTATACAGTAGGCCCTTGTTGGTTATCCATTCTAAATATAGAGTGTGTACATATGACATTACTATTTACACTGTACATACACATACATCCTCACACACACACATACACACAAAGAAATAAATACTAGATAAGGTAGTCAAGTTCCCATTAAATTTCTCAAAATCTACCTTATAGCAGATGTCACCTGAGAATAAAATGCAAGAGTTCACTTCTGTGTATCAGTCATACAGAATTGCTTAATATGATGTATTTGGGAAAAAATAGTTCAGTTTGGTTTTAATTCCAATTTGCTCTCCTGAATGCAAGTACTCAGAATTCCAGTAAGTTTATAAATGTCAAAGGAGAAATGAAAAGCTTTAAATTACTTACCTCTTAATATTTTTATGTGTTTCAGGGTTTACTTTAATAAGCCCATTGAGGTCTTGCTTCCTTTGAGTAAGGAAATGAGTTTTAATGAATGTCATTAAAATAAAACACTAATCAAGTGAACAATGATTGGAAAAATTAAGAAGTGATAAAATATACACATACTCTATCAATGTAATTTTTAAAGCTCTAAATGCAAATTAAAACTCTTCTCTCACATCCTGAGCTAAAAACCATTTAAGTTTCTTAATTTATCAACAAGAAACTTAGCATGTTTCTGTTTTATTCTCAAAATGTGTATGTATACATTAAATGACTTACTATTTAACAAAATCAACTTTGCCCTCAGATATATCTTGTTTGAATATCCCAGATGGGTGGCACTGAAGTAACATAAGCTATTAATAGATAAAGTTCTATACTGGATCCAGATATAATGTAAATTTCCATCTAATAAATCAGATATAATTGCCTGTTTTATTTTTAGATGACAGTAATAATATAAATAATAGTTTTACAGTATTAAAATAATAAAAATAGATGTCTTCATATAAATGCAACCACTCCCCCAAATCAAGCCTTTTAGAATATAATTAAATTGTGTGTGTGTGTTAGTTGCTCAGTCATGTCCAACTCTTTGTAACCCAATGGACTGCAGCCCAATAGACTCTTCTGTCCATGGGATTCTCCAGGCAAGAATGCTGGAGTGGGTAGCCATTCCCTTTTCCAGGGGATCTTCCAAACCCAAGGATCGAACCCAAGTCTCCTGCATTACAGGCAGATTCTTTACCATCTGAGCCAACAGGGAAGCCCATAATTAGATTATGGTAAATTATAAGAGCAAGAAAAAGGCCTTAACATGGTAGGAAAATAAATGACTCATTTCTTGGGGAGATGCATGTTTCCTCCATTAAAAGGCACTGAGAAATATCAGAAAGGGCACAGCCCGAATCCAAAGGTGGCAGGAGGAGCTGGCAGAAGTACTGTGACTGGGCCCTGCTGCCTGTGGGCCCAGCTCTGAGCAAGGCCAGGATGAGAGGCTCTTACTTGAAGTGTGTACCGCCCAGCGCCTCCCTTAGATCGCCTTCTGAGACACCATCCGTAGAGAAGTTGCTGTCATGAATTTTAGTCTAGCCTCACTCTTGGTTACCTTTGCCATTTTAAAAACTCACTTTTAAAATGTCAAGATTGCACTTTCTTTAGACACAAAGGAATTCAATTCAATAACTCACCTCTAAAGCCAAACCAAAATCTGGGAGAAAAGGCAACTTCCTATCAAACATTGGCACAATTCTTCAAAAATAAGCAATCTTATGGGGAGCAAGGAGGAAAGGTCATGTGACCCATCATTCTTATCCAATTCCATACTAGTAAAACATGTTTATGAAATTAAAGTGCCAAATCATTTTATCTTTGTGCTTCCCTGTGGCTCAGATGGTAAAGAATGTTCCTGCAATGCAGGAGACCCAGGTTCACTCTCTGAGTTGGGAAGATCCCCTGGAGAAGGAAATGGCAACCCACTCCAGTATTCTTCCCTGGAGAATCCCATGGACAGAGCAGCCTGGCAGGCTACAGTCTATGGGGTTGCAAAGAGTCAGACAGTGAAAGATCATGTAGCCCCTCATTATTATCCAATTCCATGCTAGTAAAACATGTTTCTGAAATTAAAATGTCAACTCATTTTATTTTATTGTCACTTACAGAAATCAGATTTAAAGACACTAGTATGTCTTACCCAGTGGTGTTTGCACTTTCTTTGGGATTCACTTTGATAATGCTATCAAGGTCTTTACTTCTTAAAAAAAAGAAAATTAGATCAGTTTCAAAGTATTCCCATAGTATTTTTTAATATACACATTCCACATTATTTATGATTAATTCAAGCTTTCAGAGAAAATTATTATACTAGTATTAAATTAATTTTTGTTATAAAACATATCTATCAATAAAAAGTTAACTTAATCTCTAGGATTCTATTGGGCTACGTGAATTTAAATTAAGATAGAACATTCTATAGACTCTCCAGGGTAAAGCTCGGGGCAATAGGGTTCAGACACAGAGGAGAGGAGCCAGACTCAAAGATATGCCCCCCTTCAATGGGCTGAGAAAATCACACAGCTAACCCAGGGGAAAATAACCAAGATTCGGAAACATAAAAGCTGATCTCACCCTCTGCTTGTCTGATCTGTCGTGGCATTTGCTTTAATAACCTCTTTGAGATCTTGGCTTCTTTGGGAAAAATATGAAAACCTGTATCAGTTAGGTTGCATTCAGTTTTCTCTGAAAACCATATAAACAAGAACATTCCTGAAAGGGTGTCAGATGTTTCCAGGGCCAACTGACTGGAGAAATTGTGATGTAATTTTTCCTTAGCTTATCTTTATTAATTTCCACAGTTTAAAAAGCTTCACCAGGACTTCCCTGGTGGTCCAGTGGTTAAGATTCTACACTCCTAATGCAGGGGGCCCAGGTTCAATCCCTGGGCAGGGAACTAGATCTCTCATGCCGCAGCTAAGACCCAAGACAACCAAATAAATTAAAAAAAAAAACAAACTTTACCAACACACTTCTCACTTTGCTTTTTTGTCTTTTATATTTCTCAATTTAAATAGAAAATTTGTCTCATTTTTAAGTTATTTAAGAAAATATAGAATAACAGGCTTTCTTGCACATTAGGGCAACGCAAGCATGTGGTCTTATAGAAACAGGATTCATCATATTCCTTACTTCCTCTCTCTGACAGACCCCAAAGTACAACGGCTCATCTGTGACAGAGGAAACCATAACACTCCATTTCTAATGAGGTGTAAAAAGCTAGCATGAAAAAAGGGAGCCCCATCATGTTAGAAGCTTTACTTACCCTTTCTTGATTTTGTCAGCCCTTTGATTAACTTTAATAAGACTTCCAAGGCCTTGGTTTCTTTACAGCATTGGAGGGGGTGGAGAGAGCAGAGCAGTGAAGAGAGAAAGAGAAAAATTCAACAGCAGATTTCTCACAATAGGAGTAAGATGTTATCAGCACCTAAAACATCAGAAGTCTTTAGAAATATTTAATTCAAGCAGCTCTTCTCATGCCAAATGCTGATATGCTAACTATCCTATAGTGAGGGCCCAACCATGACTCAGTCGTGATTAACTCAATTTAAAAGTTCTTTCCACATTTCAACTTTTGCTTTCTTTATCCTTCGAGGGTGGGTTGGTGGGAAGCTAACTTTAATACACGTGTTGAGCTATTGTCTGCCTTAAACATGAAAATCATTCATATTAAGGGTAGAAATCAGAGGATCAGCATTTTGAATCTAAACACTTTGAAGATTTAGAAAAGTTATCTTTAATAAAAAGAAACCTTGGAAAAGTAGAAATAACTCTATGATGACTCCAGTGCTTTATATGAGTTGGTCACAACCAATAAAACTTTCACAGGCTGATAGCTTAAAACAGGGAAAATGAAAGCTAATCTTTCTAAATCCCCCGATTGTTCAATGTTATTTTCATCTGTCTCTGTCTTTCACTGTGATAAGACTGTTGACATCTGAGGTTTTCTTTCTGTATAAAGAAGAAGGAGGGAAGAAGGAAAAGGAACTATGCCTGCCCCCTACTACACCATTGAGAGCTGTCTTTTCTGCATCAAAGCCCAGTCACTATCAAGCTATCCCAGATCACAAATCATTCCCTTTTTTCTTCTTCCCTAGCCCATACAATGATTGATTTGTGATACTCATCTCCCTTTTCCTAATTTCCACCACTTTAATGGAAAACTCATATAACCACTTATAGAGAATTGACTGTTTTCTCACTTCATCTGTTCTCTATTAAAAAAAAAATCACCCATAATAATGCTTGCGGATTCATACTATACTAATACGTTGTTAATAAGTATTCGATGTCTGAATGGAGGTGGTGATTGTCAACAATTTTTACTATATAGATTTTGTTAAGTGCTCTACATTAGAGAGGGTTAAGAAGGCATACTTCCAAGCTTGACCAGGAAAGCTGGAATATCTGCCTGTGCACAGATTGGCAGAGATTAATGGTTTTTAAAGATAACCAGGACAATAGAAATCATCATGTTAGGAAGGCAAATCTAATGACTAACCAAATACAAGGTAAAAATAGCCAATCTGGAGAAAAAGCAGTGGAGACCCCATACATCTTTAGCCTTGTGCAGTTCTTGATTGTTCTGGGATTTTCTTTAATGAAACTGTCAAAAGTTTGATATTTTTCAACATGAAAAATAATATCAGTAGTAATTCATTTTCTAGTATATCAGTGACAGTCTAGAACTGTAAGTCAACTTCTTTAAATGTTCAGTTACTGACCATTAATTAACACTTTTTATGATACAAAGTCAATAAAAGCATGGCTTTTGACCTTGAGATGTTTACAAGTGCATCTGAGTGATAGACAAATGAAGTGAGTTGATCAACATTCCAATTGAAAAATGCTTTAGTCCCTGGTAAAGACTTCAGGGGTGAGGGGCTATACAATTGGCATCAAAATGTCTTATAGTGAATATATTTAGTCCATAAACCAGCCTATTGTCCACTACGTCTAGTGATCTGTTTGATTTCTTTCACTTTTAGATGTAGAGGGAACTTGGAGACCATCTATTTAGATCATACCCTTCATTTTATGGATTGAGGAAACAGAGGCCACTTGTCCAGGGTCACCCTGATTGATCCTAATGACAGAGGTAGCACCAAGATACCCGCCCCCCCCATCTCCTGACCCTGATCAAGGGTCTGTTCCACCAGCCTGTCTGACTCTTGTCTTGAGCAGAAGGTCTCCCCCAGGAAATGGCACACAGTTTACAAATCAATCAAAAAAGGCTGTAAGAGTCTCAATCAGATCTTACCCTTTGCCATCTTTATCTGTCCGGGTATTCACAAAGATGAGATTTTCAAGGCTTTTGGCTCTAAAAAACACAAAGAAATTAAAATAAGAGACTGCATATTGAAAAAAAAATTATGTTATCTTGAAAGGTCAGATACAGTAAAAAATTTTCATGAATTGCTCATTTACTCTTACTGAATAGAGCAGCAGAAATCCTTCTGGGCAATTATGTCTGAACTACATGTACAATATTGAGTGCACCGCCCCATCTGTTAGCACATTTTTATGCCAGAGGAGATAACTCCCTTCCAGCTAATGTCTGAAAGAATAAAACAAGCAATCTGGAAGATAATATTTTCAGGTTAGAGACAGATGCACTTACCTTTTCTCCATTAATTCTGACTTAAGATTTGCTCTGAAGAGACCATCAAGACCTTGATTTCTTTAAAAGAATTGAGTAAAAAACCTTGTCACTATTAATGATGGATACTTAACTCATATAAGCAAAGATCAGTTTATATCTGAGATAGGAAATAGAAGTTGTTTGGGAAAGATGAGCCACAATTCCTGAAATCACTTTATTCCAAACAGATTGTTTTCCTAGACTCAAATACTAAATTGCAGTGGACCTTGGAGAAAAGAAAAGAAGATACAAACTGGGGAGCTGCAAGCTGTAATAAGTCCATTGTTTGCATTCAAGAAATGTTATAGTATGAGCCAATATTTACAAAGCTGATCATGACATGTGGACGCCTGGAGTTTCAGAATCTCCTGAAAGTGTCCTGCAACTCTGGGCTCAAATTCTCACATTGCAATTGGAGCTGAGAAACATTCAGGCATCTGAGACAGGCACTCCCTCCATGTTTCAGAGCCAGCTCCCTTCATGCATCTCTACCCGCCTGGCCTCATCAGACTGCGGAGTCTGATTCCTGACCTAATACCTCCTCTCTCTGTAAATTAAAAAAAAAAAAACAAACTGAAAAGCAGCAAATCGTAGTGAGTCATTGGTTCAGTTCAGTTCAGTCACTCAGTCGTGTCTGACTCTTTGCAACCCCATGAACCACAGCACGCCAGGCCTCCCTGTCCATCACCAATTCCTGGAGTCCACCCAAACCCATGTCCATTGAGTTGGTGACGCCATCCAATCATCTCATCATCTGTTGTCCCCTTCTCCTCCTGCCCTCAATCTTTCCCAGCATCAGGGTCTTTTCAAATGAGTCAGCTTTTCGCATCAGGTGGCCAACGTATTGGAGTTTCAGCTTCAACATCAGTCCTTCCAATGAACACCCAGGACTGATCTCCTTTAGGATGGACTGGTTGGATCTCCTTGCAGTCCAAGGGACTCTCAAGAGTCTTCTCCAACACCACAGTTCAAAAGCATCAATTCTGCAGTGGTCAGCTTTCTTTATAGTCCAATTCTCATATCCATACATGACCACTGGAAAAACCATAGCCTTGACTAGACGGGCCTTTGTTGTCAAAGTAATGTCTCTGTTTTTTAATATGCTGTCTAGGTTGGTCATAACTTTCCTTCCAGGTGAGTCCTTGGTAGTCATTTATTAATAGATCATTTTTGTCAACACAGGGCATGAAAAATCACATCTCTTTATCATCAGATCTATGAACTCATTTGCTTTGTTTCTCCTTCACTCTGGTACCTACTTATTTTGTGCATTAGTGGGCCAAGTAACAGAGAGAAAACTAAAATTGCACTTCAAGCTTCAATTAATAAGATCTGTAAATTATGCAATTACAAATGATTCAAAATAAGCAGGTAATATTAACTAAGAAAATTAGTGGGTTTTGTAGTGATTAAACTAAAAGCATTCAGTGACCAAATGAAACTATTTACATACTAATATAATGGAATTTCAGGAAGATAAATGTGTTTATTTTTATAACTGCTTTACTAAACAATGGTGTATGAAAATCAATGACAGTTTAAGATTAGTACCTTTAAATTGTAATAACCATTTGTAACAATGATGAAATGAAGATTTCTGCAAGCTTTTTGTCCAAGATTTGTAGGACACTTTTGACTAGCCCAGTATATGGGTCGTCATGCTCTAAACTACTGAAAAGCACCAAAGGGAATTCAGTAATAAAGCAAAAAAAAAAAAAAAAAAGATCTTACCTATTCAAACTTTTGTTCATTTTGATGAGATTATCCAATTCTTCACTTTGGGAAGAGAAAGAATATCTCCATTCAGTAAAAGTCAGGGACAGATTCAGCTTAAAACAACTGTTTCTGAGTTTTCTGAAGTTCAACAAATATCCCACCTTCATCATCCATGAAAAACATGTCTATCTTCCAAAGCTCTCCTCAGACAGACCTTTCTGCAATAAGTCTTTCCCAGTCCTTTTAGTGAATAGAGAGTCCTACATTTTTGGAAGCTTTGCAGTGTTTTGGGTTTTTATATCTCCTTTATGGTACTTACCTTGCTATACTTTGTAATGTATTAAGTTGGCCAAAAAGTTCGCTTAATTTTAAGTAAAAATAAGACATGTTTTTCAGATTCACCAAGAATTTTATTGAATAACTTATTCACTAACCAAACTTTTTGCCCAACCCAGTAATAGTCACACAATTGTCTCCTTGCTTCTACATATATAAGTGTGAGTGTACATAGAGAGAAACACAGACACATACACACACTCCCACACCACTTAAAATTTAGAACAGTTTTATATTGGATCCTCTTCAGTGCTTAATCAGGAGTTTTTCACACAGTAGATGCTTAATACAAGGTCAAAGTGCATCAAAAAATATAGGTATGTTGACTTATTATAGATTCTATCTTTGCATAATGTGCTTGCACAGAGAAAATTTTGGAAAACACTTGTTTATCAGTAAGTCTGGTCTCTTTCTGGAATTCTACTCTCCCTCATTCCAGGTCAGCTAGATTTGCTCTCCTGCTTTTGTATTTGAGAACTGTGAAGTCTATTGGCTGCTTTTTCAGGAGCTACCTGTTTAAGCCAAACCCCTGGGTTCTGGAATATTCCTTAGCTCAGCCCTCTCCCCCAAGAAGGTGACTGGAGTGGATTTTCCTTCCTGTTTGCTCCTCACAGAACCTCCTCCCCTCATCCCTTCTATCTACCCGCTTTACCCTCATTTCTCTTGCCTTCCTCATCCAGTTTTCCAGTTCATAAATCTTGGTTCTCTCTTCTTCCTGCTCTAGAATCACACATTTTCCACACTTCCTCAATGTTCCTCTTTCTTCTTGAGTCATCACTGGTGTAGACCAGGAGGCCAAGGAAGTAGGTAGTTAGACATTCAGGTTCCCAAGTCAGGGATACTTGGATTCCAATCCAGGCTTTACTGCTTATTACTTGGTGACTCTGGGTGAGTTGTCTAACCTCTTGCTCTCTCAGTTTTTTCAGTTGCAAAGTAAGAATACTAATCGTCCCCACCTCAGAAAAGAACCAATAAGTTAATGAATAGAAAGTGATCAGCGTGATGCCTAGCATGTCATAAACTCTCAATTAATTTTGGCAATTATAGTAAACAGTACCCAGGCAATATTAATGTTTTCATTTTTAAAATGCTTGCTATATTTATTTTTTAAACTGAATTTAGAGGCACCAAGACTTTGGCTCAGCTCTCGAGAGGTCACTGAGTCACTAATGTGCTTAGAGATGCCTGGTACAGCAGATCACCAGAATAGTTACTGGCATGGTCCTCTCAGGGACCTGAAAAACGTATTCAATCAACGGCCATCACAGAGATGAATCCTTTCAAGTAATATTGCGTATTCATTGGTAGAGCCAAAGGCTGAGAATAAATATAGAAATGTGAAAGTTGCTAATCCTGACAAAAAATGGATTAATGTTCTATCCTTGCATGGGACAAATGTTACCCAGACCCTAACACAACACTATATCGTCATCTCTTATTTGAAATTCTACCTTCCAACTCTGAGGCTACAAATCTGTTCCACGTCCCCTAGGGAAAGAGCAAGCTCTATACATTTTCACTCCAAACCTTTCTGACTGGTGAGTCACAATGATGAGATTATCAGGATTTGGGGTTCCACAAGAAAATTAGCATAGATCATGAAAAGACACTCTGTGGGAAATTAAGTAAAATGTGGACTGCATTGTGAATGAAGAAGCTGGGCTTTAAAAATGGCATCAAGTTGATGAAAGCTTGGATATTAAGTTTCACCACTGCATTTGCAATAAATTAAATGCTCTTAGTCAGATAGGAGTAATAGTCCATTTCCCAAAGGAGTATTACAAAGCAACTCAGATAAACATAAAAGCTATATCGAGTCCCTACATATAGCCCAGAGCATCAGACATTTCCCCCGGTCCCCGTCAAAGTAGCAGCTTCTCCCTGTGGATAACGTGTCTGGCTGTGGAATTTGTGTATCCTGGTGAGGAAGAGGGGACAGGAAAGCTAATCCAACTGAAGCTCTCACTGTTTTTGTTTGACTGGTGCCAAACCGTAATTGCCCTTTGGCGTCACTCACCTATCTCTCCCTTAAACAGCTGTCAAAAAATTATCCAGTCCAAAACACTGTTCAATCCCCATAAAAATATTCCTCAAACAAAAATAAATTAAAAAATGAGAAATCTAGACACTTAGACAACGGAAGAAATGAAAATAAAAATTTTAGGATACTTTCCACTGTCTCTGTCCAAATCTAGACTGTGTCCATGAGCTGCAGAGAAGAGCTCACCATCACTTCTGTGACTCCTTCTCAGGTCTTTGAGCTGGCAATCCTAACAACCCTCTTAGCACTGCTAACTTCCACTGAACAAGGAAAAAAATTCTGTAGGCACGGGATTAAACCACGGAATGTTTATACCCAAGGTTTTCTCACTGCTCAGCATTGTCTTACCATTATCCACTATATAAACACTTCTGCTTTGCACAAAGCATTGTGTTAGACTTTGCAGATGACAGATGGTGAGAAAGACAAAATATCTGCTCTAGGAGATTAAAGAGATAACAAAGAAGATGAGACATTTACATAAATACCACAAAACAATACTAAATATGATTAGCTGTTATGTAACTTGAATACTAGGACTCTAATCGCTTAAGGAGGCAGAAGTCACATCTCACTGGGTCACTCACTTGGAAAAGACCTCACAGAGGCGTTGGTATCTGATCTGGATCTTGAAAAATGGGTAGAACTTAAATGTATTGATACGGTGGCCTTGAGGCTGGAAAAGGCGTCATGAATAGAATGGTATAGACAAAGGCAGAGGCTCTGGAAACTTCAGAAAGGAAGTGGTTTAATTTGGTATTGAATGTAGGATAAATGGAACTGGTGAAGTCCAAAATTGCTAAGGAATGTTAGGTCAGAACCAGGTTAACAAAGGCGTTACATGACGTTATATGCAATTGACTAGGCCATGGGGAGCCACGTGGAGTGATTTTTCAAGCAGAATCATAGAAAGAAAATTCCAGCAGTGATGGTAGTAATGGTCTAGTGGGAGAAGAGACTGGAGGAATGTCAGTCAGTCTGAATAGCTACTCTGATAACCTGTGATGGAACCAATGAGGGTTTGAACTGGGTGAGACCATGGGTGTGTGCAGGGCACTTTAGACATTTAATCCACACATGCCTGATACTACATAGAGGGGTCAAGATGGAAGAATCAAAAATGATTCCAGAAAGGTGGGCTTGCCTGAATGAAAGAACACAGAGAAGGCAGGAAATACCACGTTTGGGGAGGAAGTTGAAAATAACCTGGGGCATTCTATATGGGGGTGCTGGGGAGATGGACAAGCACAGACCCAGGTCAGAACATACGTACAGGACTGGGGGTTTGGAGCAAGGTCAGCACCATGAGCATCACTCCACAGAAGAGAAAGCGGAGAAAGAAGAGTGTCCGTCCGTGTCAGTATTACCCGTTTCTCAGGAACACTAATCTAGAGAGTGACTCTTTCTTCCTTCAAATTATATATAATAAGCAGCATCAGGCTTTCGTTCATATTTGGAAGATTTAAAGGTACTGGCTAAGCATTTTTGAAACAGAGAGAGAAGAAAAATGCAAGTTCAAAACCTCTTGAGCGCTCACCCCTTGTTAGTTTTCTGAAGCGAAGTGGCCACTTTGACAATGTTCTCCAGATCCCGACTCCTTCAAACAATGAAAAATAAACTCATGTCAATGACAACTGAGCTATGCTTAAAGGAACTAAAGTAACTGTGTTCAGTGAAGAAAGCAAAAGTCCATACGTTATCAGAAATTACTGACTTTAAGTGAGTAACAATAGCCTATCACATCAGCTCACAGCACTCACACAAGGGCACACGTGCACGCCAGTCACTCCACCGGGGCATCGCCTCTGCCACCTAGTGCTCACTGAAATAATTACAGTTTCTCCTAAAGACGTGTATCGGCTATGTGCAAGTTACGTACTTAAAAAGGATATGGGGTGGAAATTCAATTAACTGCACAAGTAAACACAGAGTATGTTTAGAAGTTTTTCTATCAACCAGAGAACATTATAATGTCACTGAGCATACATTATACATAACATTATAATGGCACTGAGCATATATTAGATGGTAAAGAATCCACATGCCAATGCAGGAGACCTGGATTCGATCCCTGGGTTGGGAAGATCCCCTGGAGAAGGGAATGGCAACCCGCTCCAGCATTCTTGCCTGGAGAATCCCATGGACAGAAGAGCGTGGCAGGCTACCACTCACAGGGGCTCAAAGAGTCGGGCACGACTGAGTGACTAACACTTGCAGTTTTCAAGCAACATTGAGCAACATATTCAGAAGATCAATTAACCCCTTATATGAAGTGAAAGTATCTGTCTTCTTAGGCTTCCAAAGGGAAAGAAAGTACATTTAAAACTGTAGGGTACGTGGAATCACCTGACATGTGATGGACTTACATCTCTAGGTCATGAAAAGGAATAATTTTAGGTTTACCTGAATTAAGACCTGTGTTTCATAAACAATACTGTATAGAAAGTTAACAGAGTTCCATGAAGAAAGAATTTTGTAGTCAAGTGAACTGAGGAAACATAACTGACTTTTAGAGATTTGGAATGTACATATATGCACACTGAAGGCTCTGGAAATTCATGATAGAGAAATCTATTCTCCTGTGTTTCCTAAATGTGTTGGCTTTTAAATGCCTCTTTCCCAGAACATTCATTGATATCTTGTGGCACATAGGACATACTGTAGAAAATGCTGAGATACAACTGTACCTTAAGTCAGTAGGCAACTCCTTTAACTCTCCTAAAAGGTAAGGTATCTGCGTGACATAAGTCTAAGAGTCACGGGGGATAATAAAGAAAAAAAAATACATAAAGTTTTGCACTTTTAAAAGTGTTTTCAGTTAAAAAAATTGTTTAAAATAAAGATTTATTATAATGGTTAAGATGGTAAATTAAGATGGGCTTCCCAGGTGGCTCTAGTGGTAAAGAACTTGCCTGCCAATGGAGGTAGGCATAAGAGACATGGGTTTGATAACCTGGGTCGGGAAGATCCCCTGGAGAAGGGAATGGCAACCCACTCCAGTATTCTTACCTGGAGAAGCCCATGGACAGAGGAACCTGGAAGGCTACAGTCCATGGGGTTGCAAAGAGTTAGACACAACTGAAGCGACTTATCCCACATGAACAAGATGGTAAATTAATGCTGTGTTTTTTACCATAAAAAACAAACTGGTTTATCATATTGGTTGACTTATAAAATAACATTGTTCAAAAACTAATTTCAAAAATAGTATTTTTTCAAATAAATAAATAAAGATACATCTAAAACAAATACTAAACCAGATGGGATGTTTAAGACAATAGGCGTAAACCAGGACTGTCATGGGGAAATCTTACTCAAAAGCATCAATACAATTTGTAAGCCTTTTACTGATGGTGCAGGAGAAGCTCAGTGACCTTATCATACAGCCAATTCCAAGCAAAGGTTTTGTAGACGTTCAGTCAGATGACTGTATTTCCACCTATTCCCTTACACATCAACATCAGCTTATGTCATAGACTCTGGGACAAGTGTTAGGAATAAAGAGAGATTTTCCTGTCTTAAGGGGTTTGATCTTATTCTGTTATCACATTCAGGGAATTTTGGTTGTTCTTAATGTAATATTTAGAAATAGCAATAAAAGGAATAAAATTATCTAAGTACATATAAAAATATTTATTACCCACTATTGAAGTCAGATGGAAAACTGATTTTGTCTGTTTTATTAATTTCATGTATGTTTCAGTGTTCTAATAAAGCATACTTTATCATTTATACAATTATATAGATATAGATATAGAGATATCAGGATAGATCATTGTACCTTATATTTCTTTCAGCAGATCTGTTGGCTTCTGTATGTACACTTGGTTTAGCTGGATATATCTGCCTATATTTTTCAAATTAAAGATAATGTCTGTTAGATAAGAAAACACTTCTCTGTTAAATTTAAATTTATGAAACATTTACATTCAAAGAGATGAAAGTGTGCTTTCTGGAATAAGAGCACTGTGGAAATAAACTTCTAAATATGTTCATGTTCATTTATTTTAGTTTTCAGTCATCAATAAAGCACTTATCTTTATTAGATAAATACACTTATCTCTATTAAATAATGATACAAAGTTTTTAAGTAGTAAAAACCATGTTTTGTTAGGTGTCAGGAACATCTTTTTCTCAAAGACTCAACCCATTTGAATACTATCAAAAAATATGTTTGCTCAGATAATATGGTAAACACTTTCATTTTTCCAGCACACCCACCACATTGGGAATGACCACACTGAGTTGTTAGAATTAAATTTTACAGTGTTAGGTTCTGTAACAATTTGTGGTATAAGGCTTTTCTCAGCTTTTTTTCTAAGTATCTAATTGACCTACTTACACATTCTTGCTTGTTCTCAAGAAACTAAATTCAACTATTTTTTGTACTCCTGAGGACATGTGTTAATTACATAGGAAACACTTCCCTTTCATATTCTTTCATTAAAATCATCTTGCTGTGATTAAAGTAATCAGGGTTTAAAACATGCAAGTTGTCCTCATTTTATATTTAGGATCATTTGTGGAAGAAATAAATTAGAGTAGTAAAAACAGATTAGACCAGTTCTGATGAAATTTAGCTTCTTTTGAATCTATTCAATTCACTGCTCTAGAATCCAAGGTTTTGAATTCAGGAGGTACTAACACCAACTTTTTTAGCCCTCTGAAAAATCCAATTCACATTAATATTACATTGCTCAATACTGTCAAAGTAAAAGGAAAAATAATATAAGATAGAAAGCCTGAAAAGTTATTTTCAAGTGTATAATTATAACCATTGCACAGATTAGAAGTCATAAATCTGGCCTATATTTTTCATTAATTCAATGAAGAAGAATTTTTTTAACATTAAAAAATATTATCCTCTCTTCCTAAGGACAAAATTTCAAAGATCCTGTGACATTTCAGTAAATAGAAATTCAGACCTGAGTTTTTAACACATTAAGTTGAATGCCTCAAGCTACATAGCCCTGTCACGCAATCAGCATTTTCTGGCCAAAGTTATCCTCTTAATGAAGAACAGTTTTCCAATAGTCCTACATGTTGTCAAAAAAATCACCATCAAAAAGTAAAAATACAAAAGAATCAAAGGCAGGCCATCAAGCAAATCTAATGTATTCAGTCTTCACTGAGACACCATTTTAAAAATCTCTCAACAATAGTGGAAACGTGCTGTGTGAGTCTTGGAAAATAGCTTGAGATTAGTAAACTGTTTAACAGCAACACATGGGGAGGTGCTCAGATCTCCAAATTAGTCTCTAAGTATTTGTTGCTAAATATTAATTAGAGAGCACTGGAGTTTCAAAATGAAAAAGCAAGTCTGTCTTTTTTTTTCCTTGATTTGGAGGCAAGGTAATTATAATATTTTTCAAAATTTGTTGTAGCTTTTAAATAAGTTACAAATGTCTCAGTAAGACTAAAGAACTACCCAGAGGTATTTTCTAACGTAAGGGAGGGTTTGAACAGTAACACAAAGTTTTAAGAACATCTTTTGTTAGAAAATGTAGCTCTTAATGGGAATCTTAACTAGTTAAGATATATATATATACACGTGTGTGTGTGTTTGTATATAAATATATACATATATATTATACACATATTTGTTCTTGTTGCTGTCATTCAATAGCTAAGTCATATCCAACTCTTTGCAATATATATACATATCAATATATAAGCAATACATATATATATCAATAAATGGGCTTCATTGGTGGCTTAGTGGTGAAGAATCCACCTTCAATGCAGGAGACATGGGTTTGATCCCTGGGTCAGAAAGATCCCCTGGGGAAGGAAACGGCAACCTGCACAGTTTTCTTGCCTGGGAAATCCCATGGACAGAGGAGCTTGGCGGGTTACTATCCTTGGGGTCACAGAGAGTTGGAACAAGTGAGTGACTAAACCTCCACTGCCACACATATATACATATATATTTATATACAGGGAGAGAGGGTTCCTGACATATTGGTTCCCAATACATAAAGTAGAGGACACCTGAGTATGAATATCTCCTGGGCGTGACTATTGCTCAGTTTCTATCTTGAAAGTCTGTTTCCATAGGACAGGTAGCAGCCATAAGTATCCAGCTGCTGCTGCTACGTCACTTCAGTCGTGTCCGACACTGTGCAACCCCATAGAGGGCAGCCCACCAGGCTCCCCCTTCCCTGGGATTCTCCAGGCAAGAACACTGGAGTGGGTTGCCATTTCCTTCTCCAATGCATGAAAGTGAAAAGTGAAAGTGAAGTCACTCAGTTGTGTCCTACCCTCAGCGACCCCAGAGGCAAACATAAATACACATTTGTGTGGGCAAATGGAATTACAGCAGCTTTCCAAGTGCTTCTGCAGTGACCCTGCACAAAAAACATACCCATGCTTTGCATAAGTCACAATTCATATGGTGTCATTTCCTTTAAACTTCATTTTGCAAGAAATTCTGGAATGTTAGGTCTTACCTATTATCTTGCTTCGGCTGGTTAGGAGATGAAACAGTGGAACTGGGCTTTGGAGGTATCGGAGGGTGAACAGTTGGTTCCCTTTAGAACAGAAAACAGCAGTTCATTTCACCATGGAAACCAGGTGAATTTTAACATCTATTCACCAAATGCGTTTATTGTCTATGTGGAAATATCTCGTGCGTCTTACAAGCCTCCTGTATGAGCTACTGGAAAGGCTAGGATGTTTGGAGTTCTAAACTTTAAAGAAGTCAAATCTGTACATTACAGGAGACTTAATTTAATCAGATTTTTGGAAACCCTGTCCTCCCCAACTATAGCTTGAAACATTATGTGTACTTTAAACAGCTTAGTAATTTACTAGACTATCTCACTCAAGTTGTGATATTTTGGGTCAGCAGCACATGAACAGACTAAATGGTTCCTGGGCTAAATTAATATATAAGATTCTTTAGGAATTATGTCAACTATCAAGCTGCTATGGAAACAGCAAGAAAGGTTTTCAATTCCATAGACATTAAGATGAAGTTGATTTGAAGCTCTTAACTAAATCCACCTTAAACATTGACAGCACAGGCCAGTTTGATGCTGGCAGAGCTTATAAACACTGTCAGCCTAAACTTTCCAACAAAGCACCAAGACAGCCTCTGAAATGGCATGATTTGATTGCCCAGGAACTGAAGCAGGCAATTATGGGCATGTTTGGGATGGAGTCAGCCCTTTACTTGGGTTTCCCTGGTGGCTCAGTGGTAAAGAATCCACGTGCAATGCAGGAGATGCAGGAGACATGGGTTTGATCCCTGGGTTGGGAAAATCCCTTGGAAGAGGGCATGGTTATCCACTCCAGTATTCTTGCCTGGAGAATCCCATGTCCCACAGAGGAGCTTGGCAGACTACAGTCCATAGGGTCACAAACAGTCAGACACAACTGAAGTGATTTATCATGCACACACACAGCACTTTACCCAGGGCATGTCACTTCCCTACCCCCAAACTCCTACCCAAGTAGTTCGCCATAACCCTCGAGATAAATTCCATAGAAATACCCTGTGATCTCGACTCTGTACCTCTCTGGCTTCTGCAGTGCACTAGGGAGCATGTAGGCTCTGGAGTTGGGCTGCCTGAATTGCCAGCTGTGTGACAAGGGCCTAAATTATTCCATTTCCTCATTTGTAGTAACCTTTCCAACAGCACTGTGGGGGTGTTGTTGGGACTGAATGAAATCATGCTTTTATTTAACACACTTATTGGTAGCTTTCTATGCATGAAGCACTCTACAAAGTGGATAATTTCCCTGTTTCCAGAAGGTTTTCTATACACAAATAAATAAATGGCAGATGAAGAAAAGTACTAAGAAGAAAATAAAACAGTGAGAGAATATAGTGATGGTGTGGGAACACCTGCATGTGAGGTGAAATATAAGCCAAGACCTGAAGGAAGTAATAAACTGAACCATGAGGATGTTGGAGACAGAGTATCACCAACTTTGAGATGGCATCTAACACTTTTAACTGGATGAGACCACCCAGGAAGTCAGCCTAAGTAGAGAAGGAAGAGGGCCAAGGGTGGAACCCCTGATCCCAGCAATATTTAGACATCAAGAATATGGGGAAGAAATAGCAAAGGAATCTGAAGAGAAGCAGCCAAAGAGAAAAGAAGAGAAATACAAGGGTGTGGTGCCAGGAAGTCAAGTGAGACAAGTGTTTCCAGAAGGAGTAACTAGCCTTGCCAAATGCAAGACATTTGACAGGTCAAATAAAACTGGGGTGAAGAGTTACCATGGTGTTGGCAATATAGGGGTCATTGATAAACCTGACGAAGGCAGTTTTGATGGAGCAGTAGTGGAAAAAAAAAAATTTCTAGGAGTGGATCTCAAAGAAAATGGGAGGCGGAGGGATAGACGTAGAGATTTCTTTTGAGGCACTTTACAGTGAAGAGGGAAGAGAAAATTGGGAAGCTACCTGAAGGTTGGTAGGTCAATGAAGCGTATGAGAGTATGTAGATATGATGATGGAATGATCCAGGTAAGATGGCAAATTTGATGGTGCGGGAGAGTGAGCAGAAAATGCTTAGACATGGGAAGTAAGGAGACTGAGGGCACATGCAGGAAGGTTGGTCTTGGAAGCACAGAGACCGAGCTCATTGAATCCTCCCTTCAATCCCAGAGATAAGTATTCTACTTCTTCCTATTTTATAGATGAAAAGATGGAGGCACAGAAAGTGAAAATAAATACCCTGTGATGAAACAGCTGGTAAGGGGCAGAGTGCAAAATCCAAACCAAGAAGTCTGTCTCCATAAACCATCCCCCATGATGCTGCCTCTCAAGGACTCTTTGGGCAACACCAATGGCTCTGCTGAAGTCAGTGCTCATGGAACTAAAATAAGGCCAATAGCCATTGCTTTCTTTTGCCACGCTCAGTACTTCAGGGGCAGGAACAGATTGAACAGAGAGTGGATTTAAGGAAGCTTCTAATTCAGCCAATAGAGTGTAATAAAGACTGATGACAAGGGAGGAGAAGGGGCATGTGAGGAGGTGATTACAGTGAAGGACTGTGGGAGCTGAGATGGACACGGAGGGAAGTGAGGATGTGAGGGGAGAAGGGCTGTGGAAAGATGATAGAACCAATGGACTGGTGGTTGTGGGACTGGGAAACTTCTGGCCTCAGAGGACTGGAGGGACTGAACCAGAAAGTGTAGATAGAAAGTGAGTAGATGGAAAATGGAAGCCAGAAAAAGGAAAACTTTGAAGTTTTGAAGTGTATATGGTTTCTTCAGATCAGATCAGATCAGTCGCTCAGTCGTGTCCGACTCTTTGCAACCCCATGAATCGCAGCACGCCAGGCCTCCCTGTCCATCACCAACTCCCGGAGTTCACTCAGACTCACATCCATTGAGTCAGTGATACCATCCAGCCATCTCATCCTCTGTCGTCCCCTTGTCCTCCTGCCCCCAATCGCTCCCAGCATCAGAGTCTTTTTCAATGAGTCAACTCTTCGCATGAGGTGGCCAAAGTACTGGAGTTTCAGCTAGTCAACTCTTCGCATGAGGTGGCCAAAGTACTGGAGTTTCAGCTTTAGCATCAGTCCTTCCAAAGAAATCCCAGGGCTGACCTCCTTTAGAATGGACTGGTTGGATCTCCTTGCAGTCCAAGGGACTCTCAAGAGTCTTCTCCAACACCACAGTTCAAAAGCATCAACTCTTCGGCACTCAGCCTTCTTCACAGTCCAACTCTCATATCCATACATGACCACAGGAAAAACCATAGCCTTGACTAGACGAACCTTTGTTGGTAAAGTAATGTCTCTGCTTTTGAATATGCTATCTAGGTTGGTCATAACTTTCCTTCCAAGGAGTAAGTGTCTTTTAATTTCATGGCTGCAGTCACCATATTCAGTGATTTTGGAGCCCAGAAAAATAAAGTCTGACACTGTTTCCACTGTTTCCCCATCTATTTCCCATGAAGTGATGGGACCGGATGCCATGATCTTCGTTTTCTGAATGTTGAGCTTTAAGCCAACTTTTTCACTATTACAAGGGAAAAATCTGTGGGTGGCTGGGGTAGGGCAATGGACAAGATCATTGGAGAGGAGATCAAGAAAGTGAAAGTCTAGGATGGGAAGGATCCATTACACGAATTTGGGAAGCACCATGCATTATGAGGGCTTCCCTGATAGCTCAGTTGGTAAAGAATCCAACTGCAATGCAGAACATGCTGGTTCGGTTCCTGGGTTGGGAAGATCCACTGGAGAAGCGATAGGCTACCCACTCCAGTATTCTTGGGCTTCCCTTGTGGCTCAGCTGGTAAAGAATCCACCTGCAGTGTGGGAGTCCTGGGTTCGATCCTTGGGTTGGGAAGATCCCCTGGAGAAGGGAAAGGTTACCCACTCCAAGATTCTGGCCTAGAGAATTTCGAGGAGTATACAGTCCATGGGGTTACAAAGAGTCGGACACAACGGAGTGACTTTCACTTTCACTTTCAGGCATTACGATGGGAGGAGTGTGGGGAAACAGTGAGCCAAGTGCTGAAGTCCCCACAGAGTGAGGGTGAGTGACTCAGAGACCTTGAGATGACTTCAGGGAAGGAGAGATGCTCACAAGGGAATGGCTTCAAGGAGGACAGGGAGTTTTAGGGAGGAGGGAGAAATAGAAATTAGAAATAAGGAGCAAACAGGATCCCTCCTCTTCCTCCAGACCGCACAGTGCATGGGATTAGAAGAAAAGCAGCTGTCACTGGGAAGGAGGCTGGGGGAGCAGGGTTCTCTGGGAGAACCCACCAAGGAGGGGAGAGATCATTCAGTCAGAGACAAGACTGAAGAGGAATGAGTTTTGACGATAATGGATGACATATCCAGGAAGGTCTGTGGACCAGTTTGAGGGATTGGGATGGTTTGTAGGGCTGGGTCACAGAGAAGGCAATGGCACCTCACTCCAGTACTCTTGCCTGGAAAATTCCATGGATGGAGGAGCCTGGTAGGCTGCAGTCCATGGGGTCACAAAGAGTTGGACATGACTTCACTTTCACTTTCACTTTTCACATTCGTGCATTGGAGAAGGAAATGGCAACCCAGTCCAGTGTTCTTGCCTGGACAATCCAGGGAAAGGGGAGCCTGGTGGGCTGCCGTCTATGGGGTTGCACAGAGTCGGACACAACTAAAGTGACTTAGCAGCAGCAGTAGCAGGCCTGGGTCAGGTTCAGTGATGCATGGAGCTCTTCGGGGATGGTCCAAGTGATAAGAAATAATCTGACTGGGGTTCCCATAGGGATCCATGGCCACAGGGGTGGGGGACATGATAGAGTTAGTCCTGAAGCTTTTCTGGCCGAGTGTGGCAGTGAGTCCCTGAGTGAGAGACAGTGGAAGAGTAGACACAGAGCACAGTGGGTCTTCTGGTTCTTGTGTTGATGGCAGCTTTGAAGCCAGCGAGAGGGCAATGCAAAGCTTTAGAGCTCCACCTGGCTTAGTGTAAGGGTTGTGGCTGTGGTTGTTTTCATGCCATGTGAACCCAGTGCTGTAGAGGAGCCAAACCACTGGCACTTCCTAACCCCATCCCACCCCACACCACAGTCTCTCTGCTCTGGGGCGTACCTCCTGCTCCTTCCACCTGGAGAGCCCTCCTTGCCCTTCAGACTCTGGTTGAGGGAGTTACTGTGCGGAGTGGTACCCAGTGCTCTGGTGAACTCTTCTATGTCTCCCAGTAGTGCACCTTCTTCACAATACATACTGTGCTGGTCTGAATTGCACATAATTTTTTGTCTCCACCCTGGCTGGACCGAAAGTCTCTAAAAGGATAGTTGCACGCCAAGTACTAGGACTGTACACGATGTTGGTGCCCGATAAAGATGTGTTGGAAGAGAGAGTGATTGGCTGAATTTTTATTTGACATGAAGGAAAATGGGTACTGAACAGGAGTCTAAAGCTTTGAAAATCTGTTCAAGGTTACCTGTCCCATAGAAGTCCACTGTCCGTTGTTGACTCCACTACCAAGTACCTGGTGGCTCAGCTGGTAAAGAACCTACCTGCAATGCAGGAGACCTGGGTTCGATCCCTGGGTTGGGAAGATCTCCTGGAGAAGGGAAAGGCTACCTACTCCAATATTCTGACCTGAAGAACTCCATGGACTGTATAGTCAACAAGGTCGCAAAGTATCAGATACAACTGAGCGACTTTCACTTTCACTGAGTACCTGTTGGGCGCTGAGTGCTCAGATGAGTTATTGTGTAATATGATATGCCTGCAAAAAGTAATTTACAGGAAAACACTCTCCCCATTTTGACCTAATGTTAGATTTCACAATTAGATGTTCTTTTGTTTGTATTGATTGTCATCATCTTCTCTTCTCAAAACATATCCCTGTGTTGCAACAATGTAATGTCACTCAAATGATAATGTGTCTTTCATGCATCTGTGTTGATGAGCTGGTTATGTGCGTCTCTTCCAGGGACAGAGGAAAGGATAAGAAGTTGGTCAGCGCCAGGTATTAATGAGTCTACACAGAGCACTGGATATCTGAAAACAGGCAGGAGAGTAGTAACAAGATGGAAAGGAGGTTTACAAAAAGGGAGACAAGGGATGGTGCCCAACTTTGCTTATGCCAGAATCACAGTGATAAAAAGCTAAATTTCTTCCATGTAAAGTGGTGCTAAGTCACTTCAGTTGTGTCTGACTCTTTTGTAACCCCTGGACTGTAGCCCACCAGGCTCCTCTGTCCATGGGATTCTCCAGGCTAGAATGCTGGAGTGGGTTGCCATTTCCCCTCCAGGGGATCTTCCCAACCCAGAGATCGAACCCTTGTCTCTCATGTCTCCTGCATTGACAGGTGGGTTCTTTACCACTAGCCCCACCTGGGAAGCCATTAAGCCCTCAAAGAGGCCGGAAAGACTGCCTGGGTGTGTCTGAGAGGCAGAGATGAATCGAGAAGAAGATCTGGGTGTACAGGAAGGAGATGGTTTGGGGAAATAAAAGTCAGATGTGCATTTGTGAAGGCCAAGAAAAGCAGAGAAGCGAGAATAATGCATTTACACCCCTGCTGGCCTGGGTCAGGGCAAGGCCACGCTGACTTCAGTCCATCTCAGAGGAGCTTTTTGCATCTCCACAGTGACAGTCACAGATGACAGAACCCCGGCCCTGGGGGCAATCAGAGGCGTCATTCAAGCTGAGCCAGGAGCTTGAGGCCCTGCCAAGCGGGGGCTTTAGAATGCGAGAGTGAGGCAGGAAGCTGTGGCCTGGAATGTTTCAAAGAGACAAAAACAAGAGACATTCATGTGGAATGATCCTGTTTGAACACCACTTCGAGATGCGCTGTTTAAGCCTGGATCAGTTGACCCTGAATCTGCCTCTGTCTTTCCTTCCAGCCTGTAAGACCTTCCGCAGGGTTGATGATGTCACACTAGCTGCTATAATTGTAAAAAATAACTTCCGGGAATCAAAAGGCAGCTTTCCTGGGCAACATTTGAAAACCTGCAGATTGTAGCCCGAAGGCCAGAGCTAATAGAGATATCACTGTCAACCTGTATATGTTCCCTCATTTCCATAAGCTCCTGCAAATGTCACTTCTTGGCTCTGTTACTTGTGTTCCAGAATGACTTTGTGAAGAACGTTTCTATGACTCAACACAGGTCAGGGTTGAAAGAATAATTGACTCTTAAAAAACGGATGGTGAGTTTTGTTTTCACTTCGGATTATGCTTAGCTGTTGTAGCCTGCCAGTAGAATTCTTATCCCAACAATAGCAAAGGAAATGGAACTTACATTTTTGCATTTCAGTAACATGTCAACTTGTCCAAGTTGACATACTTCTCACATACTTTATTTAGTCCATATATCTATCCTGTGGAATATGTGTGTGTGTATATATATATGAATTATGTATAGAATTTACTTTTTTCACTGAGTCTCAAAAAAGGTAAGCAATTTGCCCTGGGTCACATTGATAGTAAGTGACTCAGCCAAGGTTCTAACCTCTCTTACTCATGTCTAATCCCATGCTTTCTCCTCTATATCAGGCATCCCTTTGGTCTGTGGCCTGTTAGGAACTGGGCTGCAGAGGAGGAGGTGAGTGGTGGGCTAGTGAGTGAAGCTTCATCTGTATTTACAGTTGCTCCCCACCACTCACGTTACTGCCTGAGCTTCACCTCCTGTCAGATCAGCAGAGACATAATAGATGTGATGCACTTGAATCATCCTGAAACCATCCCCCCTCCCTAGTCCATGGAAAGATTATCTTCCACAAAACCTGGTGCAAAAATGTTGGGGACTGCTGCGCTCTATTGTACTGCATTAAACCATTATCCTTCCAGGTATTTCCAATGAAAATATAATAACAGTAAGAGATCCTGCATTATTTGCTTGCCCAAAGGTATCAGTTCAAAAGCACTTATTCCACAACTGCCCTAGTTATTATGTTAGGACATATAACAAGCAAAGTTGGGCATTCAAGACTAGAAAAGGTGTGATGTGGTCCATGGTCTCAAAGAGCTTGCAGAATGCAAGGCATTCTAAAGATTCCAGAGAATAATCTTTCGATTATTTGTTCAAAAGCATGATTGCCCTAACAGTGTCTTACTTTCAGTGGCCAGGGACCATTTCAATGAACCACAACAAAGAGCATGGACTGAACAAAAATTTCAGAGACCTAGATTTTAGACTAGTTTTGCCACTGACTTCCAGTTTGATCATGGAAAGAACACTGATCCTCTCTGAAGAATCTGCTTCTTCATTTATAAAAGGATGAGACTGGCTCAGATCTGTGGCTGGCAAACCACTACATGACCATGAGAAGGCAGAATATTGCAAGGAATCTTCAATTCCACAGTAGTCATGAATACTACTTGCTATGCGCTAAGTACCCTGAATATTCATATGCTGCACTTTCCAAATGTACGAATATTCAGTTGTGGTTAATAACATTTAAATAGTATAATTTAATATAAGAGCACAAATAAACTTTAGCTTCCGGTGGACACAGAGGGATAGAAATTTTCAAGTATTGCTGAATCCATAGCAGCACATTCTGAATTAACTTTCTCCTAACAAATCCTGACTCAGGCTTATGTTTTAATTATTTTGAATAAATATAATTGGTATTCTAGGCATTCCAATACAATTTTAAAATCACTATACTTTGACATTTTACTGAGCATTTTAGACTCTTAGGTTTTGCAAAATGGCTTCCAGTTAATACAAGAAGATGTTTGTTGTGATAAAAATTAAATATAATGATTTAATTTAGGGTGACAGCAAACTTCATAGAAGGTTTGGTACCAATAGAGTTAAAAATGTTGCAGCATAATTAGAAAAGCTACATTTTACCATTTATAGTTACAGATGGAAAAATATAACTGTAGTGCAAGGTTGCCATAGCAACCCACTTCTCAATCAGAAATTTTTTTCCTCCTTCATATCTACCAATCAGCTAAGTGGAAGTGAAAACCACTGAAAGAGAAGATTGAAACAAATATGGATGAGAAATTATGAAAGTATGTAGCAAGCATTTCACAATATGGTGATTTCCTGCATGTGTTTCCACTACTTTAATTTTATCAGATATTATACAATTTATTTTCTGTCTTTGGAGATGATTGCAGAAAAAAACACATTGGGTTTTTTTTTTTTTTTTTTCTGGTGGTGCTGGTGGTTTGCCTCATTGTTTCTCCAGAATCACTATAATGGGTAACATTGTAAACATTCATATTGTTTAAGCAAGTGCTACCTAAATCTGGCTTCCACGAGGTTCTTAAATGAGCTTCATATGCCATCAAAGCACTGTATCTCTGCATCACCTAAATACAAAGGCATGCGCACTTCAATTTACCGTGAACAGAATACCAAGAGTTAAAGGTGGGTTCTAAAATCAGAAGCGACGTTAATATTAACTTCCTAGAAATGCTGCATCTGTACTTTATTGTGATTTGACTGAGCACTTCTCACGAATGGCACCTATCATCCACACCATTGGCTCAAGTCCTGGCGTATGTTATCATTCTTTTGAAGACTCAAAGATGAGAAAAAGTTTAAGAACTTGAGAAATTAAGATAGACACTAGTGATTGCTGACAAACTGCTTTGCGTCAGGCTTTCTGACAAATTTTAAAATGAAACACGTGGAAAAGGAAAAACTTTCACTGGCTCTGACCTTCTAATAATTTTCCATATTGATGACACATGTATTTCTATGTATTTCAGAATCTCGAATACATAGAGCTCAAATTACATTACACCAAAACATTAAAACAGAAGTGATATTCTGAAATAATGAAAGGGATTTGAACATGGGAAAGGGGGTAAACCAGTGATCACAGAGGAAGGAGAGACAGATCAGTATAATGAGGAACAAAGGTTGCAGAGCTAAAATTTGATTCAGTCCTGATTAAAATGAAAAGAAACTATAGGTTCTGATGGCAGTTGAAAAGAGGATTTCAGAGGAAATAATCTTGTTGACACAGGCTGACAGGCTTCCCTGGTAGCTCAGCTAGTAAAGAGTCCACATGTAGTGCAGGAGACCCCAGTGTGACTCCTCGGTTGGGAAGATCTCCTGGAGAAGGGATAGGCTACCCACTCCAGTATTCATGGCTTCGCTCGTGGATCAAATGGTAAAGAATCCGTCTGAATGCGGGAGACCTGGGTACAATCTCTGGGTTGGGAAGAACCCCTTGAGGACAGCTTGGCAACCTGCTCCAGCCAGTATTCTTGCCTGGGGAATCCCCATGGACAGAGGAGCCTGTCCTCTGACAAAGGCGGGCTACAGTTCATGGGGTCGCAAAGAGTTGGACATGACTGAGTGACTAAGCACAGCTCACACGGCACATACACGTTGGTCATTCAAAACCCTGTGCTAGAGTTTTCCCTTCTCAACAAGAGAAAAAAGAGATCAGAGAACATTTATATTCAAGGACTAAGGAGTTACCTTAGCAATCAGCTAGAAAGAGTTTTATTTAAGTTCAGAACTTTACCTGCTGTGTCTTACTACCATGAATTACAGCTTCTTTCTCTACTTGTTTTATCAGAAAGAGGGCAAGAGACTTTCAGAGATATTTGATTCTTAATTCCAAAATTTTGTTTGCTCACCAGATCTTAACCTTCTCATTGTAAGACTAATGTGTGTCATACATAAAATGATATTTGTTTTAAGAAATTGCTTTTTTCATTAGCTCTACTGTATAGTTATATTAGAAAATTTAACTTGCTCATTTAAAATCTAGTTGAATTCACCAACATGAGTTTGAGTAGGCTCCAGGAGTTGGTGATAGACAGGGAAGCCTGGCGTGCTGCAGTCCATGGGGTTGCAAAGAGTTGGACACAACTGAGCAACTGAACTGAACTGAATTCACCAACCTTATGTTAATTATATAGACAGAATGAGATGTAGATATATTTCTAGATGTAGCTATAGAAATATCAATGGCTGTAGACATAAACACAGACTTGTAGAGTTATAGGTACAGATATACATATAAATATAGAGAAAAGTGTGATATTATGGGTTCTTCTATAGATTAAAAAAAAAGCTTAAGACCACTTGGGTGCAGCTTACATCATGCCTGTAACAGATTTTAATCCAAACACAACACCAATACAAGTTGTCAATCCAAACACAACTAAGTTTGGTTCTTCCACACTACGTAAGTCAAGAAAGGGAAAACTGAGGAATGGGGTAGTCCATGGGGTTAAAGATCACAGAGAGGTTAGAGGGGAAAAACATTCAGGAAAATGACCTCTCCTTGTAATAACTGGGAATGGGTGTGTGGGAGAAAATGAAATCTCTTGGAAAGATTAGGTGATGGAAAAATGAAGGTTCACAAAATGAAGAACAGAAACGAGAGTGAGTGTTGGTATTAAGGGGAAATTCTTTTGCAGAAGAGGAGAAAGGGGAGAAAGGGAGATGGAGACCAGTGAATTAGTAAAGGTGGAAGGGAAATAAAGTTAGTACTGGCTATTAGCTAGTATTAAAAATCACAGTTCTCCCTTTTTATTTGTTCCTGACCTATTTCCATCTTCTTTTTGTTCTTCTGGGGACAAAGATCTCTTTTTGAAATCTTTGATTCCTTTCATCATTTAATAATTGCTTCTAGTTTTTGGCTTCTGGTGAAAAGGCTACTTCTCAGCCCCAAGAATGCACTGGTATTAAAGGTGAGAAACAGAAGCAGTACTTGGAGCTGTTCCAAAGAAAAGAGCTTTAGGAATCAAAGGCATTGCTATACTGCTATTATTCTCTCCTTTCCCTGAAAGCTTGGGATAACATTAGCTCTGATCCTCGAAGAGAAGTCGTTTGGTCTAGCCATTCTATTAATAATCTGTGACTTTAAGAAAGGAGTGGATATTTAAATTCATCAACCTTATCCAATAATCTTCTCTCTCCCTTAAATCTGGTGCTAGGCATCTGATCCAGAAATCAGAAATAGAAGCATTGTAACTAATTTTATCTATTTACCATGTAAATCACATCCAGCTATGCATAAATTGTAAGGGCATATAGCCAGGCAGTATCAGTTCTGTTCAAACAGATCCATAGCTGAATGTGCACTGAGCACATATGATGGTGGTGCAGGAATAGTCCTTTCGTATCTTTACACAGTTACATAACACATGCTTATTATGATGATAATTTACATGAACAATGGAATAACAGATAAAAGATAAAAATAAGTTATTTGGGAAATTCATAATGAATGTTTCTAAGTATCAGTTACTGTCTATCAAGACAAAATTGGATGGAATATACAGTAGTATCTTACAATAATATCTTGGGTAGTTCCATGAAAGGTACCACTCATGGAGAAATATCTAAACACAGCCCGAGGAGAAAGGAGGTTATAATTAGAGACACAATCCATATTTGGCAGTTCATATAATTGGAAACCACCCACAGGTTTAAAAAGATGAACAGGTTTAAAAAGAAAATATTTTAAGAGAAGGTTGGTATAATTCCAAGCTGTGATTTTTCAACAAGTCCAATAATTTTATACATATGTTATACACATATAATATAATACATATGTACACACACATATATACAGATGAAGCCACGGGTATGAAAGACAATTAGAGTTCTTTTTGTCTGTTAGTCAACTAAAGTTATTTATGTCCTTATAGATTCAAGTTAAATTATAAGACATTTATTTCCAAATATACCTATTATTTGGGAAATTAAAGACACATTAAAAGCCTGTTCAACAGATGAAAACTTTTGGAAATAAAACAGTCTCATATGAAACAAGGGCACTGCTTCATACCCTTTTTCCAAGTGTTGGATTGGGAAAATGAATCCCATTTAAACATGGAAATATTGGGTGAAGATATTCTAGAGGTTGATGACATGAAAATAATTTTGGATACCTAAACCAAAACCACCTTGGAGACCTATTTTTCTTCAAGTGCTAATGACAACATAGATTATTAGAGGCCTACACTGTGGCTATTGCACTGAAGTCTTGAGTGTAGGCTCTGTGTTTTGTTCCCTGATATCTCCCAAGATCCTAGAACAATATCTGGCATACAGTAATCACTTATTATTAAATATTTATTCAGTTAAATAGTTGTTGACATTCCCAGTATGGAAACGGTAGAGCCAGGTGTTCTCCACATGGGCTCTAATTTAGTTATAATTATTGCTCTCAACAGCAACAAAAAAGTACAAGCAAACACACACTACTCATCTGTCACTTTAAGTTCACCAAGAACTTGCCATACACATTCCCATCCTGACATCTGGGTTCATCAGAGCAAAACTGACTGTGCACGAGAGCCCACACTGGGCCCCACCTAGTGATGGGCCCTGTTCTCTCCCCTGCCCCCCTTATGGATCGAATGATGTCCTCTCCAAATTTGTTTGGAAAATGGGGACATTAGTAGACACAAGTAGGTAAGGCATGAGTCATGGACATAAGTAGCTGAGTCAGGATGAGATCATACCAGAGTTGGATGAGCCCCCATTCGATAGGCCTGGTGTCCTTATAAGAGGGGGAACTTTGGACACAGACAGGCACACAGGGTAAACACCATGTAAGGATGAAGGTGGAGATTGAAATGGCGCGACCCCATGGACTGTAGCCCGCCAGGCCCCTCTGTCCATGGAATTCTCCAGGCAAGAATACTGGAGTGGGTAGCCATTCCCTTCTAAAGGGGACCTTCCTGACCAAGGGATCGAACCTGGGTCTCCTGCATTGAGGGCAGATTCTTTACCATCTGAGCCACCAGGGAAGCCCTTATACAAACTCGGGAATACCAAAGATTGGTAGGAAAACACCGGAAGCCAGGAAAAAGGGTGGAATAGATCCCTTCTCACAACTCTCAGAAGGAACCCCGTCAACACCTTGCTCTTGGGCTTCCAGCCTCTGCAACTGTGAGACAATACATTTCTCTCATACCACCCACCTTTATGGTACTTTGCTACAGCAACCCTTAGCAAACTAAAAATACAGTCATTTACGCCTCAAAGCATGTCAGATTTCCTACCAGGCACACTTGTACCCTGACCTCACTTTCACTGGGCACTATCTTATTCAGAGCTCAGAGTTCACAAAATTGCCTCAGCTTTATTCCAAAGCATCCACAATTATATGTTGTCAATATCTAACACATTCTTCCATCATATTACATAGCAATTACCTCTGACATCTTTCTCTTACCTTCTGCTTGCTCCTGTGTTTGGGGTGGTGGTGTAACCTGGAGGAGGTGGTGGAAACCAGGACTGTCTGTTAAGAAATGACATCAGTTATAAGCATTGTGCTCCAAAGACCTGACCCCCCACCCGCATGTCTTCCAGGAAAAGCTGAAAATAAATTGACAGGTGAAAAGGAAATGAGATGACTTTCCTACAAGGTCTTAGAGATAAAATGAAAACTATTTACTTCCTGCCATAGGAAGTAACAGCCTATATTGCAGGCAATCTGCTCTCCCAAATAAATCCCTTTGCCCATTTCCTTTGACAGTAAACAATGTAGACACTTTTTAAAAAGAAATCTGCAGGAAATCTGGAAAATAATAATGTTGAATCTGTATGGTAGGTTCATGGGTGCTCATTATCAACACACCTCTCTGTTCGTCTGCATTTCTGAAACATTTCATAATAAAAATAACAACACTTATGTTCTACTCAAAATATGGTTTTAAAAATTCTGTATGACAGGAAATGCTGAAAGTAAGAATATTGAAAGTATAAATGAATGCCACAGCAATGCCAAGCTCAATTTTATATAGATGCATATATGAGCAACTAAGCACATACATTTATACATAAATGTACACACACACACACATATCCAATTAGAAAGATGCTTTCCCATTATTAAGACATCATTTTAATTGGTAGAGATAGCTAAGGACTCTGTCAAAAAGACTAAGTTATATATCAAAAATGATGTTCAGAGGAGAGTAAGATAGCCTGGAAAAGGAAGATCAAGGATAAGGACAGGAGAGTCCTTTAAATTCTCGAAGCTGGTCTATTCTCTGAGATTTCAGGACTGCGCTGATGGGATGGGAGTAAATCAAAGCCAATTTCAGCTCAATGCAACCCCCAAGAGCTTAGTCAAGGCACATCACAAAAGTGAGAGTCATGCTTCTGGCTGCAATGCTCCTGAATGATGCCTAGCCTATCAGAGGAAAGATTCTTGCCCTGGGTAGGAGATTGAACTAACTGACCTTAAATTTCCCTTTCAGTTTCTCCTAACGACAAAGAAAGGATCAGGGGAAGTGTGAAATTTGGATCCAAGAGAAGGATAATCTTATTTCCTGAGACTCTGTAGACACAATCAAAATTTCGTCTGCAGGAGAAAATAGAATCAGTCATTTCCCTCCAGGAGGATTTCAGGAGCAGCGTGGCAGTCAGCCAGCTCATCAGCAAGCACTGAACACCTGCCCTATACCAGGCAGAGTCCTGTGTGTGCGTGCGAAGTCGCTTCAGTCGTTTCTGACTCTTTGCAACCACATGGACTGTAGTCCGCCAGATTCCTCTGTCCATGGGGATTGTCCCAGGCAAAAATACTGGAGTGGGTTGCCATGCCCTTCTCCAGGGGATCTTCCCGACCCAGAGAGGAACCCATGTCTTTTGCGTCTCATGCATTGGCAGGCAGGTTCTTTACCTCTAGCACCATCTGGGAAGCCCAAGCATGGGCAGAGGAGCAAGCAAAGAAAATAAGAAAATATCAAAAGCAGTGAGGTTCACGAAAGCTTGTTTTCCATTCATGTCACGATTCACTGATACTATGTTCTCTTCAACATGCAAAAATCACTCCCACCATCCCATTCTGCTACATAAAGAAGATTCTACCACTGAAGATCTACCTCTTCCTCCATGCCTACTAGATAAATGGAAGTTAGCACAGGTGAAAGTGGAAGGCCGTACAGGGGAAGTTGAAGGAAGAGGTAATAAGCACACAAACAGAGACCGATGCCTCCAGATAGGACCCTTGACCCTGAATGTGGAGGAAGCCTGATCTACATAGCAGAGGAGGCCTCCAAGATGCAGACTGGTTTCTGGAGTCTAGTGACACTAGGCCACACTGCAGCTGTTGTGCAGGATAAGGCATTCTCTGTAGTAGGACTCTGTTAACATGCGTTACCTGAAGTAGCTTTACTATCTGAGTTCTAGCATCAAAACATTACCTAGCTATTCAAGACCCTAAGATGGCACATATGAAAACAAGATCAGATGTGTGGTTATCAGAGGCAGGCAGATTGAGGGAGATTGGAGGAAGGTGGCCAAAAGGTAAAAACTTACATTTTTTTATTTGTCCTTTAGACCAACTTATTTTATATCCATTCAAAACATCATCCAACAAAGGATAAAGAAGTTATAAGCTCTAGGGTTGTAATATATAACATGATGACTACAGTTACCATGATTGTATTATACATAGGAGTCCCTGGTGGCTCAGATGGTAAAGAGTCTGCCTGCAATGTGGGAGACCTGGGTTCTATCCCTGGGTCAGGAAGATTCCCTGGAGAAGGAAATGGCAACCCATTCCAGTATTCTTGCCTGGAAAATCCCATGGACAGAGGAGCCTGCCAGGTTTCAGTCCCTGGGGTTGCAAAGAGTCAGACACGAGTGAGCAACTTCTCTTTCATATCATTTCATTATACATAGAAAAGTAGTTAAGAGAGTAGATCTTAAGAGTTCTCATCAAAAGGAGAAATGTTTTTATTGACATAATGGATGTTCTGTGAGATGATGAATCTTGTGCATGCTACGTTGCTTCAATCATGTCCAACTCTTGGCAACCCTACGGACTGTGGCTCGCCAGGGTCCTCGGCCCATGGGATTCTCCAGACAAGAACACTGGAGTGGGTTGCCATGCCCTTCTTCAGGGATCTTCCCCACCCAGGGATCGAACCCATGTCTCTTATGTCTCCTGCATTGGCAGGAGGGCTCCTTACCACTAGCGCCACCTGGGAAGATATGATGGATGTTAATTAAACATACTGGGTGATCACCTCACCATATGTGTAAATCACACTATACATCTTAAGCTTACACAGCGATGTATGTCAATTATTTCTCAATAAAATTGAAGGAAAAGACAGCATTTTTGAAAAGGAGACTGGAGAGGAAAGGACTGAAGTGTGAAGGCAGCAGAAGGCAGTAGGCACCGGATCCCTGGGAAGGGGAGGAGGGAAGGAGGAGGAAGGGCAGAGAGCAAACTCTAGATGCGACCTGGGGGCCTTGGTGGATGATTTGGTTCAGACGTTAATAAAGATCAATCTGTGAGAGAACAGCAGGAAGAGGGGCGCCCAACAAGCCCATCCTACCTCTTTTTCTTCACAGGAGTAGTAGTGGAGGTGGAAGTGGGGGCGCTGGTGGCCTTTGCACTGGACAGACCTCCAGGTTGCCTGTTTTGTCACAAGAACAAGCAGTGAGCACATTGCTGAAACTTCATTTTATCCCACCTTTGAAAGGACTTACAATCTACTCCTAATCCCACCACAAAATGTTTCACTTGAGGATGAAAGAACAACAGAAAAAGTTCTTCCTAAGTTTACCCATTTTACAAATCACCTGGCTTCCATTCAAATAATTAAAACAGAAGGAATTGAATGGAGAAGTCATTCCTTATATGACATTCTGTGTCCGAAACCCAGACCAATCAATTTCGATGTGCTTTGATTCCACATCAAACGATTCCAACAAATATTTTAAAATCCTGTCTATGCTGTGACTCACAGAATTATATTACAATTTTTTTTATTAAATACATTAGCTTGTTTAAGAAAACATTTAAAAATCACACTGTTTTAAATCTGTGTGTGTGTTAGTTGCTCAGTCGTGTCTGACTATGTGTGACCCCGTGGACTGTAGCCCACTAAGCTTCTCTGTCCATGGAATTCTCCAAGCAAGAATACTGGAGTGGGTTTTCATTCCCTTCTCCAGGAGATCTTCCTGACCCAGGGATTGAACCCAGGTCTCCTGTATTGCAGGCAGGTTCTTTACTGTCTGAGCCACTAGGGAAGCCAAATCTCTATTTAGCATTTGTTAATATATGCAGACCCTGAAAAAATTGAAGTGACTCAGGCCTGTTTCAACTATTGGAGGGAAGTCCAGGGTGAAAATTACTTTTTTTGAAAATACAAATTTAAAAATCAACCAAGTTTTCAAAAATATATCTACTTTGCTTGTTTATAACCACCATTAGTACATTCCAGGGAAAATGCATTTTGTCTATACAGATTGTTAGCAAAGCCATGATTTCAAGACTCAGCTGAGCTGTAGATGTGATGGGTGTTTTGGGAGGCAAGCGTAATGTACAAGAATAAAGAGTTGCCATAGGAGTAGGAGAAAATTTTAAAGTTCTATGGGCAAAAAAGTAAAGAATCTAGACTTTTAAAAAGAAAATAAATAAAGAATGACTTAAGCTTCGGTGTTTGATTAGAGCAGAGGTTGGCAAACTTTTTGTGTTAAAGTCCACATAGAAAGTACTTTAAGTTTTGCTGACCACTTCAGTATTTCTATCAATACTATTTAACCTGTCAAAGCTGGCGGGGGCAGGCATGGCTGTGTTACAATGAAACCTTGGCCTAAAGACAATACACCTTGATTTTTTCTTGGACATATAGGACGAAATACACTTTATTCTTAAAATGTAAGATTAGTTAGAGAAGTACATACATCTTTGTCACTTCTGGTGGTTGAAACGTGGACACATTTCTGGTAAGAAAACAAGAAGGCAAAGTTTGAGCAGCAGCAAAGAATAAATTCTTGCATCAATTTGCAGTTGTCCATGAAGTTAGAGTTATTACTATTAAAAGTTAACATTAGTTGTGAGAAAGAAAAAGAAAGTATCAGTAGTTGAATACATTTGAAAAGTTGATCTCATGATTTTTCACCTTTTTGTGTATTAGATTCCAAAAAAAGGTTTTTTTCTTTAGAAATTTCATCTTTTAAGCCCAGTGTTTTTCTTTGATGGGTTCAATAATTTTTGTACACTAGGAATGTAAACTTTACATTTACATGTATTTCATAATACATCCTGTTGCCACCAGGATAATTTAAACAGATATAAATGTGGTAAGAATGATGGCCTGAAGAAATGAATTCTCTTCATTTTGAAGCCAGGAATAAGATTTTATTTTTCTTTAACCATGAGTAGGAGCCAAGTTTTTATGCCAAAATTATTTCTGTTTAAAAAATAGAGGATAAGGGTTTACAGAAAGATAATAAGTAGGACTGAAGAACTGTATGTAAGTAATGCTTAGAAAAATATTGTACTTGAACCTTTCCCCAAGTTAGTAGATACTGGTACCTATTGGTTAGTCGGTTATCCAGGGTATTGGCCTTATATGTTTTAGCAGCATCATTTCTGTTTGAAATCCTTTATAAAGAAATAAGACAAAAGTCTGGATCAACATTTAAGTTTTTAAACTCCTCTTAGACCCCTTTCAGGCTAGAATCACTTCTAGCCTGAATCAACATAACCTTTCTCTAGTGAAAACAATTGCTTTTCGGGTGTTACATTTTATAAAATTTTACAATTAAAAAAAAAAAAAACTATTATACTCACCACAAAATCTATTTATTGGGCCATTTTGACAGTTTGTAACTTTTAAAGTTTATGCTTTTCAGCTAGCCTTTCTGACTCACTGAGCATTTAATTCATTAACTATTTCCTTTTCATTGTTGTTTAATAATTTACCCAATGACAGTACTTTCTATGTCACTGAAAGGAATCAATGGAAGACTTAAGCAATTTAAACAAATGTTCTATGGCATCAGATCAGTTCAGTTCAGTTCATTTCAGTCACTCAGTCGTGTCCGACTCTGCGATCCCATGAATCGCAGCACACCAGGCCTCCCTGCCCATCACCAGCTCAGAGTTCGCTATGGTATAGACAAGGCTATATGTTTGTCAATCTCTTTGTTTTCCTTCTGAGCACACAGGAAGACTGCACATCCCAATCTTCAGTACACGTATATTGGGATCATGTGATTGAATTCTACAGCATGTGGACAGAAACATTATTCATGACTCCCAAACCACAATAAAACCTCTTGCACAATCCTCCATGCTCTTTCCTCCTCTTCTACTGTAGCTTTGGTGCTCACGTGTTGAAGATAGTAGAATTAAAACATGGAAAGAACCTAGGTCTCTGAGTCATTTCCTGGAGCAGAGATTTCCCCTAATTTTCCAGGCTATCACTTTGAACTCTGCTGAGAGCAAGCAATAATCTTCTATTGGGCTAAACCATGGAGATTTGGAGGCAGGGGAGAGAACTCGTCACAAAAATTGCTCTACCCTGGCAAATTTGTTTACACTGACTAACACATGGTGTTAATAGGTCCTGGGGACCATCAGAGGTTTAAAACACTCTAAACTCAGATCTCCATAGGAGAGTAGGTCTGGGAAAGGTGTGTTTGTCTGTCTTTTGGGTCAGAAGACAAATTAGGAATCCTGTAGCCTGCATGCCAGTGGTGGGATCTCACAACTGCAACCCCTAGAAAAGCACATCAGAAAGGAAAGCTCTTCCTGAGATGTGAGGCTGTCTTCTGGATTCTACAGGTTTGCACAAAACTGCAGTCCCATAGACTGCAGCCCACCAGGCTCCTCTGTACATGGGATTCTCCAGGCAAGAATACTGGAGTGGGTTGTCATTCCCTTCCCCACGTTGCACAAAACTAGGATGTGGAAAAATTAGGTTCTGGAAAACAAAAGGTTCGCAAGATTCTTCTGCTGATCTCATACTATGGGTCTACTATTAATATAATTTTCTCTAAACTGTTATCTTTATCATTTATGTTATCTAAAAAAAATAAGCCATGGAAATGAGCACATAGCATCTGTTTCTTTTTTAAAAATATTTATATATTTCTTTAGGCTGCATCGGGTCTAAGTTGCAGTACACAGGATCTTCATTGTGTCGAGCGAGAGCTTTCCTTGTAGTGGGTGGGCTTAGTAGTTTCCGTGAGCAGACTTGGCTGCAACCCCACATGTGAGACCTTAGGTCCCTGATCACAAATCGAACCCGTGGATCGCAAGGTGGATTCTTAACCACTGGACCACCAGGGAAGTCCCACCATCCACTTTACTACAGGGCTTTATATAAACTGTTCCTGGGAAGATGGATGATCACCTTGCCTTGCTCTAAAAACAAGTCATGGTGAAAAAATATGGCTTATTTTCCCAGCTTTAAAATGATTTCAGTTCCTAGATGTCATTGTGACATGTGTAACTAAAACACTTGATAACTAACACTAATACATGAAAACTCCCCAAGTCAACCCCACAGTTTCTGTTTATGGTGCATAATGCTGATACTTTGAATGTAAACTGGTAACTCTCGAATGCAAAAAGGGAGGAACACTGAATCATCCAGAGCTCCATATTCTCAACTGACTGTTCACAATCCAGGTATTAACTTGTACAGAATGAATCCGCATTTAAAACTCATGATGTGGAGAAGGAAATGGCAACCCACTCCAGTATTCTTGTCTGGGAAATCCCATGGACAGAGGAGCCTGGCAGGCTACAGTCCATGGGATTACAAAGAGTCAGATACAACTTAGCAACTAAACCACCACCATCCTCAAGGTATTAATCACTTTTACATTCACTTGTTTGTTTAAAAATCCTCTAGTAGATAACAAAGTTCATCTTCCTAATGACTTGTAGGGTTTCTACAGTGATTAACAAGGTTTGGGTTAAACAAATTAGTGTGTGTGGGGGGAGGGGCAATGGAATAAAACAGAATCGCTTGTTATGCTTCCTGAAGGACTGAGTGTCTGTTATATGAGAAAATATCATATGATGGTGATAATGATCTTTAATTGAAATTTTTTTTTAGAGATGTCATATATAAGGGGTCTAATGCTCAGAATACCACCATCGAAATCGAAGCTCATAGAGAATGTAAAAACAGAAGGCAAATAGGTTTGAGAATATTCTGGCATAAATTATTTTTAGTTAATGAGGAATGTAAACCTTCAGTGTATCTCTTAGACACTCTGGCGCTGCTGCTCACAGAAGGTGCTGGCTCTTCCATTTGATGTGCTGTCCCTCTGGTTCTAGATATCCCTTGTTAAAAGTGGGAAATAAGATGGAAAAATGTATCTGGATGGAAATGTCACTCTGTTGATTTGTAAATTATAAATGTTTACCTTTTAAAAATAATTTAAAGGTATAAACAAATGATTAGTATTAAAGTTGATACAGTAGCAAGAAAAGAAAAAAAAATAATGTGAGCCATCCTGTATTTTGGCTGTTGCTTTAATAAAGGATTTGCACAGACATGCAAAAAAAAAAAAAAAAAAAAAAACTCATGAAGATGAAGATCACTCAGGTGATCATTAGACCAAAGACTACAAGTATATTCTCTGCACTAATTGCTACTGAGCCTCTGATATGTTTATATTTAAAGGGCTCTGCAGTAAACCATGGTGAATATCATAAACATGATGTCATGCAATCCTAAATCATAAAACTTAAATGTTCCTTGCAAACTGCTCAGACTTTAGAGCCATCTATAAGATCTTCATATAAGATAAAAATAATCCTGGGAAATTGCTTCTCTGGTACCCTGAAAATAACAATCTGTCTAAAGAAAACAGAACCTTAATTTCAATCATCTTCAAGGTTTAAATAAAGGAGAGTTGTGATGTTAAAATTAAATGAAGTTAATCAAAATTCTACAGTGTTTGTCTTTGTGGGCAATATAGCGTGGAATAGTCAAAATAGCTCCCTACTACTCTTTGCAATTTTCTCTGCTCTTCAGAACATCTCTACAAGGTAGATGTAGTTATTTTCATTTTATAGCTGAAGAAATAGAGTCTCAGAGAATGTGAGTGGCTTTCTCTTGGCCATACAACCAGGAAGCAGTCTGTCTCCAAGTCTTTCCATAGGGCCCACTGTCGTACACCTGGTTCTGTAGTCTAATTGTTGCAACACTCATGAGCAACAGGTCTTTCTTCAGTTATTATTTTTCACCTCCACTATCTCTTTCACAACACTAGGGGGGTCAGTCTATAAATAACATATAAATAATTGTGTATAATGTAAATAATAATTTATATAAATATAAATAATATAAATCATAATGGACAGAACCATCATTCTAATGTATCATCAATTTAAACATCATTCCAATGTATTCATCAATTTCTCATTTCTTAGGGAGATTAACTTGGTACTTCCCTTAGAAATGAAGTTTCTATCAACTTGTGATATGAGATAGATTGGTCAGTCTTGGAGACAGGAAATACTTAATCAGCAACACGATCGAAAGAACCAAAGGAAAAGTTACACTTCCACAACAGAACACTAGAGGTCTCCCTAACCTTGGTTTTTCCAAATTAGATATGAAACAATCTTCAGGGTTTGAGCCATAGCGAAATGCTACGGTGTACTATTGATTACCTATGCTTCTTTAGAACACTTCATATTTTTACCGACAGATGTATATTTTAAAAGGGAACTCCTTAAAGGTAACTCAGTACTTTTCTCATATTTACTTATTACACACGTTAGTACTAAAATGGCACACACATGCACACTCCTAATATATTTGATCATCTTCCTCCTAAAATTATTTCGCATCTTACACTTGGAATGCCCTGCATGATGGGGTCTGACTCCTGCTACCAGGGCTTGCCTTTCTTGACCTCGTCTGTGTTCTCTCCCTCACACCTGTGCCCACATTTAGAGAGATGAATGCAGTTCACTGTTGGGGGTGAGCTGGGGATAGGAGTGCCCGGGGAAGGAGCTCATCTTCCCAATATGCACTGCTAATCCTCTGTGTAGATAAAGCAAGAAATCTCTGGCTTCATTTTCTAGTTTTAAAATGAAGGGTTTGGGCTGGTTTGGTGGTTTGGAATTTTGGCTGCTCATCAGAATCATGTCATAAACTTTAAAAGATGCCCAAGTCCCCCTCAGACTAATTAGATTAGGATTTAGGGACTAAGAGCTGTTGGAAGCAAATTATCAGTGCAGTCCAAAAGCTCTCTAGGTGATTTGGGCTTCCCTGGTGGCTCAGATGGTAAAGAATCTGCCTGCAGTGCTGGAGACCCAGGTTCAATCCCTGGGTTGGGAAGATCCCCTGGAGAAAGGAATGGCTACCCACTCCAATATTCTTGCCTAGAGAACCCCATGGACAGAGGAGCCTGGTGGGCTATAGTCCATGGGGTAGTAAAGAGACAAGACTGAGAGACTGACATCTTCACTTCCTAAGTGCTTCTAATCTGCTGCTGAGGTTGAGAATGACTAACTGGCTTGACTGTGAGGTCTGGTCTAGTTCACTGCTGGTGTTCTAAGGTTCCATCTTGACTGGCCTGATATAAACATTCAAACACAAACATTCAGCCTGTGAAGGCTTAGGTCTCCCACATATTTACCTTTCTTGAGATATAATTGCCTCACTTGTAAATTCATCCCTAGAAGTAGGGTTTCCTGCTTCAATTAACAGAGCACTAGAACAGCCCACAAGGCCAAGATGAACAGACAGAAGCACTGTGACTCCTCTCTCACTCAGTACTGTGGAGATGAGATCCTGGGTATATACTTTCACAAACTGATTCTTGTCAAGGTTGTTAATTACAAGAGAGATGTCACCCCCTTAGTTCGCTATTAGGGAGATTGACTTAAAAGCCTATAAAGAGTGCAGAAGTGCATGCATTTGCTGTTTTAATTGACTTTGGCCTGGTCTGAATATGGAATCTATTAGATGCCATAAGTTTCAGTGTATATGCTGCAAGGGCAGCAGGTTGCGTGTTTGTTTCCAAAGACAGCACATCTTTAGCTTACAGGGGTGTGGCTTCGACTATTGATGGCCTCAGGCATTCAGTGTGTCTAGACTCCAAATGAAGATATTAACTTTGTTCTTTATCTATGCTTAATAAACACTTCTGTACTCAGCTGCTAAGTTGTGTCTGACTCCATGCAACCCCACACACTGTAGCCCAACAGTCTCATGTCCCTAGAATTCTCTAGGCAAGAATACTGGCGTGGGTTGCCATGACCTCCTCCAGGTGATCTTCCCCACGCAGGCACTGCTTCCAAGTCTCTTGTGTCTCCTATGCTGGCAGGCAGATTCTTTAACACTGAGCCACCTGGGAAGCACCTCTGCTGCTGCTGCTAAGTCTCGTCAGTCGTGTCCGTCTCTGTGCGACGCCATAGAGAGCAGCCCACCAGGCTCCCCCATCCCTGGGATTCTCCAGGCAAGAACACTGGAGTGGGATGCCATTTCCTTCTCCAATGCATGAAGGTGAAAAGTGAAAGTGAAGTTGCCCAGTCATGTCCGACTCCTAGCGACCCCATGGACTGCAGCCTTCCAGGCTCCTCTGTCCATGGGATTTTCCAGGCAAGAGTACTGGAGTGGGGTGTCATTGCCTTCTCCCGATAAGCACCTCTACGAGATATAAAATTTAAATGTGACTCGTAGCATTTACACTTCAACCTGAATAGATATTCCTAAGTTTTCTATTTATGAGCCCTTCCTTTCCTTCCACCTAGGAGTGAGCCAACAACAGGCACAACACAATGACTCATGTACAGCCATGCGGTGACTCCATGGCCGAAAGAGCAGTTTCACTTTCTAAAGAGCTAATGTCTTTATCCTAGAGTGAATCAAAACTACTGTGTTATTAAAATGTATAGTCTCTCCATAAGACAGTTAAAACAAAAACTGCTGTTTCTCTGCCTCCAGAATGGAAAAATAGAAGTTAGAACAAGAACTGGTGACTCACACACAAAAAACTATATTCTCCTTTTAAAATTAAGAAGATAACATGCAGTGCCCATCCCATCTATACTCAAACCAGTTCCTTTAGGATTTTTCCTTTTGATGTACTATTAGCAAGATTTTAGGAAAATAGCATAGCAAGTCAAGATTTTGTGAGTTTTGAAGAAGATAATTCCATCTTTATAGCCCTTCTGTTCCTGGGGATAAAATATCATAGTTTGAAGCTCACTTTGGTAAACATTTATCTGCCTCATGCCTTATAAGAAATGGGATTTAACATATGTTACACATTCCACTTGCTGGTTCAAAACACCTTACCTGTCCAAAGTGTCGTCAGATCTGTACCGACTGATTGTGGCTTTTGGCTCTTCCCTCTCATTTGTTTTCCTGTAGCAAAAAATAATTATAGGAAGATCAAATAAATTATAAAAAATAGTTTATACAACTTCCACAGATTTGGTAAAATCTTGGCCTGTTGGGGTGGGAGATAGATATGTTACCAGAAAAGGCCTATTTGGAGTACCAAAATTGTCCCAGGCTTTGACCTGACTAGGATAAATTAGCAAACCCAATTCCCCATGCTAATAAAAGAATTCTTCTTTAGGTCCAATTAATCTAATTACAATGGAACGTATTCAAGTCGAAGATAAGGATATGTGAAACAAGCAACACATCATGCAAAAGAGTTAATTACTAATATGTACCGCTTTCAGTGTTGTTGATTTTTATGTAAGAGGAACTCAATCCTTTATCATCAGCTCTGTTTGTTTACAGTTTCATCAGAGCCTTATGCCAGCACAATGCTGCTGCTGCTACTGCTAAGTCGCTTCAGTCGTGTCCAACTCTGTGTGACCCCAGAGACGGCAGCCCACCTGTCCCTGTGATTCTCCAGGCAAGAACACTGGAGTGGGTTGCCATTTCCTTCTCCAATGCATGAAAGTCAAAAGTGAAAGTGAAGTTGTGCAGTCGTGTCCGACTCTTAGCGACCCCATGGACTGCAGCCTACCAGGCTCCTCCGTCCATGGGATTTTCCAGGCAGGAGTACTGGAGTGGGGTGCCATTGTCTTCTCCAAAACTCTGGTCTGGCACCGGTGGGATGGCTACATACAAATCAGTCTATTACCAGTTCAGCACCGTGGACAGGGTTGAAAGAAGCGGCCTTGCTGGAAGAAAGAGGGAGCAAGAGAAGAAAAGAGAGAAACAGGAAACATAGGAAGAAAATGAACAGAGGAAAGTGGTAGAAAAGAGAAAGGATGGATAGGAAGAAGAGAAGAGAGGGGAGCCTGGGAGAAGTAGGAGGAGGAGAGACAGTGGCAGAGAGCTGAGACGGACAGATAATTTGAAAAAGAGGGAGCAGAGAGAAGACAAGAAAATTAGAGAAGGAACCATGATCATCAAAGCACTGGAGATAGCTTGATCAGACTGATCAATCAGCAAGAAAAGCCTGTTCAATGTCTTAACCCAGTAATACAGGGAAAGTAAGCTCTTTGGAGAATTCTACCATGATTGACTGTATTTGCACTTCAAAGCATCATTTGAAGCTGACAGATCAAAGGTACTGAATCAGAAAATGTACCAAAACAGTATACTATTTAAGATGCAATTTTTAACTTGATGTAGTGTATCTTTATTAAGCAAATATTTGCAGGTAAACCATATACTATACTGATGACAGTATATCATCAGCTGAGGAATGAGTTATGAATTAACTATAGACAGACCCTGCACACACAGAGCTAGCAGGACAAGACATGTACATCCAAGCATAGAAAGCAGTCAGTATCAGAAAAGAGGTTCAGGTCAAGTACAAGGGAGTTTGAAGCTGAGAAAGCTTGTTTGGAGGAGGTGGGGATCAGAGAAGGCTTCCTGGATGAGATACAGGTTGAGCTGGGACTTGGAGGATAAACAGACATGAATGAACAGAGATAGAGGGAATAGTGTTTATTAAGGAAAGAATAATGTTTATTAAAAATGGCTAATGCAATCTCTTGTGTTTTTAAGGAAACTCAGAGTGAGGTCATGGTGAGACTCATTAGCAGGTGTAATGCATGGGTGCAGATGGAACTGACCCCCATCCAGGAAATAGCCCCTCACAGACGCCATTGCTTTGTCTCATTAGCTGCTTCATTCTTTCAGGTCCTTATCACCACAGGACATACCATACTGTGTTCATCTACATTCAATCTCTCCCTCCTCGACCTTTAACCAGGAAGCTTCCCTGATAGCTCAGTCGGTAAAGAATCCGTCTGCAATGCAGGAGACCCCCGTTCAATTCCTGGGTCAGGAAGATCCATGGGAGAAGGGATAGGCTACCCATTCCAGTATTCTTGGATTTCTCTGGTGGCTCAGCTTGTAAAGAATCCACCTGCAATGCGGGAGACCTGGGTTCAATCCCTGGATTTGGAAGACCCCCTGGAGAATGGAAAGGCTACCCTCTCCAGTATTCTGGTCTGGAGAATTCCATGGACTGTACATGGTCACAAAGAGTTGGACGTGACTGAGTGACTTTCACTTGAATCACTTGAAGTTTTCTGGAAGCAAGGGTTTCGTTCTGTTCCCAGACTGCAGAATATTGTCTGGCTCCGAAGGGCATCTCCACTGGTACTATTTGTTGTGCCTTCTGCCTCCTTTGACACATGTTAATGATCTTGCAGAGAAAGGACATAGTAAAATGTCCTGCTGTTTGTGCGTCCTATGAAGCTTGTCTTCTAGCATGACGAGACAATTATTTATTTTCCTTTATTTTCAGTCTCTGCTCATGTGGAATTCTTGGGCATGTTATCACTTCTGCTGGAAGTGCCTCTTTCCCAGCCCCTCGCTCACCAGCTACCCTTTCCTAGTTGGAAACAGCTTCCATCCTTCAAGCAGCAACACCAATGAGCACTTCCTCAGGGCGGGCTTCCACTCTTTCAGTCAGAGTTACCCTCTGCTTCTTCCCATAGCATGGCCCACACTTCTACAAGCACTTTGCATGGTAAATCTGAGTATCTGTGTCTATGGATCCATCTTTTTCCATGAAATGTGAGAGCGCCTTAAGATCACAGCTGGTGTCTGATGCATCTTTGTATTCCCAGCACCTGGCACAGTGTCAGCACACAGTAGGTGCTCCAAAGTGGTGTTGGGTGAGCACCAAAGTGGACACAAACTCTACAGAAGGATGCAAAAGTGTCACATGGACATCTGTTTGTGCAAATGCAAGGAGAAAAATAACCTACACTACCTTTTATAAAGATGTCATTTGAGATACTCGCCAAGGAGTCCAGGGGGAAATGTCTCAGGCTTATAGATTTTTATTTGTAAAGATAAAACTTCTAAATAAATAAATAAAATAAAATAAAACTAAAGCAGCTCAATATGCTGCTTTAGCCAGAATGCTGTCCAGCAACATGAAGGGTTCAGATCAGATCATATCATATCAGATCAGTCGCTCAGTCAATTTTAAATATATAAAATTACCATAGAAGGCATTACAATTACATTATCTTGAAACATGGGCTTCCCTGGTAGCTCAGATGGTAAAGAATCCACCTGTAATGTGGGAGACCTGGGTTTGATCCCTGGGTTGGGAAGATCCCCTGGAGGAGGGCAAGGCAACCCACTCCAGTATTCTTGCCTGGAGAGTCCCCACAGACAAAGAAACCTAGTGGGCTACAGTCCATGGTCACAAAGAGTCAGACATGACTGAGCAACTAAGCACACACACATATCTTGAAACATATTAAGAACATGAATATTAGTTTTCCTGGTCATGCTTCACAAAAAGTATGTTCTTTAATAGTTCCAGAGAAAGGCAAATACAATGGAGGGTGTGTTTTCCACTAGTGCCTGGATTCAAGTTATCAGGTTCCCTTTGTTTGGTAAGAGAGGGCCAACAGAGAACAAGAACATAAGCTTCAAAATCATGAAGACCAGGACAGGTCACAGGACAGTCAGCTAAATCACAGAACAGTCAAACAGAAGAACTAAGGCTGGGAACCCAAAAACCAGTGGGATACTTCATGTAGAGGGGGGTAAACTCGGGACCCTTCAGTTCAGTTCAGTTTAGTCGCTCAGTCGTGTCCAACTCTTTGCAACCCCATGAATCACAGCACGCCAGGCCTCCTTGTCCATCACCAACTCCCAGAGTTCACTCAAACTCATGTCCATTGAGTCGGTGATGCCATCCAGCCATCTCATCCTCTGTTGTCCCCTTCTCCTCCTGCCAACAATCCCTCCCAGCAATAGGGTCTTTTCCAATGAGTCAACTCTTCGCATGAGGTGGCTAAAGTATTGGAGTTTCAGCTTCAGCATCAGTCCTTCCAGTGAACACCCAGGACTGATTTCCTTTAGGGGACTGGTTGGATCTCCTTGCAGTGCAAGGGACTCTCAAGAGTCTTCTCCAACACCACAGTTCAAAATCATCAATTCTTCAGCACTCAGCTTTCTTCACAGTCCAACCCTCACATCCATACATGACTACTGGAAAAACCATAGCCTTCCTAGACAGACCTTTGTTGGCAAAGTAATGTCTCTGCTTTTGAATATGCTATCTAGGTTGGTCATAACTTTCCTTCCAAGGAGTAAGTGTCTTTTAATTTCATGGCTGCAATCACCATCTGCCACGATTTTGGAGCCCCCCAAAATAAAGTCTGACACTGTTTCCACTGTTTCCCCATCTATTTCCCATGAAGTGATGGGACCAGATTCCATGATCTTCGTTTCCTGAATGTTGAGCTTTAAGCCAACTTTTTCACTCTCCTCTTTCACTTTCATCAAGAGGCTTTTTAGTTCCTTGCTGCTGCTAAGTCGCTTCAGTCATGTCCGGCTCTGTGTGACCCCATAGATGGCAGCCCACCAGTCCCCGCCATCCCTGGGATTCTCCAGGCAAGAACACTGGAGTAGGTTGTCATTTTCTCCTCCAACACATCAAAATTCTGAACATTTTTTAAATGGTTTAGAAAAATTCACAGATAAAAATTCCAAAATAGACATATTCAAAGTGTCCACTTAACGTTTTTGTAATTAATTTTTACTTGAGTATAGTTACTTCGGGGCTTCCCAGGTGGTTCAGTAATAAAGAATCCACTTGCCAATGTAGGTGACATGGGTTTGATCCCTGGGTCAGGAAGATCCCCTGGAGAATGAAGTAGCAACTCACTCCAGAGAATTCCATGGACAGAAGAGCCTGGTGGACTACAGTCCATGGGGGTCACAAAAGAGTTGTATACAACTTAGCAACTAAATAACAACAGTTACTTTACAATGTATACTTATCTTTTTAAAGCCCCACCATGAAAAACAATCATAGTCCTTTACTAAGTATGTCTTGGTGGTCAGTTCGGTTCAGTTCAGTTGCTCAGTCATGTCTGACTCTTTGCGACCCCATGAATCTGCCTATTAAACCAGATAACACTTCTGTCTGAGAAATAACTAGGTTCTTCTGCTGGGTGTGGTTCTTTGTATGTGTGTTAGTGTCAATGTGCTTTAGTAAGAATATTGTCTTTTCATTTTATCAATCTTAGATTATTTACATCATTGTGACTATGAGTTTTGCTTAAATTTTCCTACTAATTTGCATTCTGGCCACTGAGTATCATTTAGCGATTTTCCACATGCCTAGGAGTTTCTGAAAAGAAATGTTGTTTTCAGTCACTAAATTATGTCCAACTCTTTGAAACCCTATAGACTGCAACACACTGGGCTTCTCTGTCCTTCACTATCTCCTGGAGTTTGCTCAGACTTATGTCCATTGAGTCGGTGATGCCATCCAACCAACTCATCCTCTATTGCCTCCTTCTCTTCCTGCCCTCAATCTTTCCCAGCATCAGGTATTTTTCCCTTAAGTCAGTTTTTCATATCAGGTGGCCAAAGTATTGGAGTTTCAGCTTCAGCATCAGTCCTTCCAATGAATATTCAGGGTTGATTTCCTTTAGGATGGACTGGTTTGCTCTCCTTGCTGTCAAGGGACTCTCAAGGGTCTTCTCCAGCACCACATTCAAAAGCATCAATTCTTCAGCGCTCAGCCTTCTTTATGGTCCAACTCTCACATCCATACGTGACTACTAGGAAAATCACAGCTTTGACTCTATGGACCTAGTTGGCAAAGTGATGTCTCTACTTTTTAATACGCTGTGTAGGTTTGTCATAGCTTTCCTTCCAAATAGCAAGAATCTTTTAATTTCATGGCTGCAGTCATCGTCCGCAGAAAAGAAACATACTGTCCCATAAAGCAAGTGAACTCAGCTGTTATTTCTCTTTTAGAGTTCCTTTCTCTAAGGCTTGGAAATATCTTACCTCATCATGTTTCTGTGGGAGCCCTTGCTCTTTCCCATCAGGAAGGCCACCATGGTAGGGTGAGCAGTGGATTGATGATTCTATGCCTTCAAGCTGCATTTTGGGAGCAGAAAGCTGGAGAAGCATAGTTTGCTTTGTGAAAATCCCTAATGTTATCAGATTCTCTTTCACGTGCCCAGAACATCAGGGAAAGCCTGCGGCTAGGCACCAATATTCAGCCTCGAACAAGTCTACTCTCAAAAACAACTGTCTTTGTGTTTCTGCTAATGATGTAACTTGTCTGAAACACCTACCTGTCCAAGGCATCGTGGGAATTGTGTCTGTGGAGCACCGCCCTACCGTAATTTTCGTCTCTGCAGAGAAAGAACAAAATTAAGTCACGTGAAAAGTTATCACAGCCTTTAGTAAGCATTAAATAAGGCAGACAGGAAAGAGCTCGCAATGCTTGGCAAAGTTAATTCATTTTACTTCAGGCGTAAGAATACAACTATGCATTTATTTTAACCAGTCACCACTTGAAAGAGCACGGTGAAAAGAAACAAGTTTGGGAGGACAAACGACCATTATTCGGATTTATCCCATGAGATCTCCAGGTGATTCCACAACAGAATGAGTGTTTGCTTTTTGTTTTTTTTGGTTTTGGTTTCTTTCATCAGAGTGTGGGAATGCTTGGCCAACTACTTTGTGTATATTAGAAGCATGCTTTTCTGCAGGAAGGCAAACTTTTTTTCAAACATGTTTTAAATTTAATTAAGCCTGTTATGTCTGAAATTTTTCCCCTCGATCACCTTGATAGTTTTCCTTGACAAAGTGTAGGAAAATATATACCAGTATTTGTGATTAAGAAGGTTGATTGTTCACAGATTTAGCCTATTTTTGACCCATGAGATTATATAGTGTGCTCTGTTTGGTCCTTAAAATACCCTATAAATTAGGCAAGGGAGACACTCATATCCAATTCATGGATGAGAAAATCAAGGAGTCTGTGGCTTTCCTAAAGCTAAAAGATTAGCAAGTGACAAGGGTAGGTTTAGGTCCCAGATCTCTATATTCCAAACTTTTGCTTTTCCTACTGGTCAATCATGCAATAGGACTTCATACATAAAATGAAGTTCTATCTTCTTACTTTGTACAGTGGACCTGAAGATATAGGCAATGTTGTGTGTGTATGTGGGAGGTTGCTTCAGTCACGTCTGACTCTTTGCAACCCTACAGACTGTCAGGTTTCTCTCTCCATGGGATTCTCTAGGCAAGAATACTGGAGTGGGTTGCCATGCCATCTTCCAGGGGACTGTAGCCCGCCAGGTTCCTCTGTTCATGGGATTCTCCAGGGAAGAATACTGGAATGGGTTGCCATGCCCTCATCCAGGGGATCTTCCAAACCCAGGGATTGAACCTGCACCTCTTATGTCTCCAGCACTGGCAGGCAGGTTCTTTACCACCTGCGAAGCCCACAGGCAATGTTAGGAAATGTCAAAACATGTAGTAAAGACTTTGGCCTTGAGCCAAGGCAGAGAGTAAGTATCTGAACCTTTCAGTGTGAACCCAACCAAACCTGAAATATCACATTTCTCCTGGTTCTGCTCCACTAATGTTACTCAACACTCTGGAACCACTGACAATAAAGCTATAAAAGAACTGCAGTAGATAATTAAAAAGAAAGATGAACAGTGAAACTGAAATAATTCCAGCAAATATACACCTTCAAAGATCCCAAGAGAACCCTCCAGATTCCCAGTTATCCCCTCCCTACACCTGGGGGAGAGCAGCAGATGACAGACGCACTTTTTGCCTGAAGAAAAATCCTAACAAGGAGCCCAGCACTGGGCCAGGAGTGTGGGGGAAGCATCAGAGCCAATTTCCCCTTCACTGAGAAGCTGTCACGCTGTCCAAGCTTCCCTAGGCCTTTTTAAGGAAGTGTGCCTGGCATAAAACCATCGCTCCTACCAACTGTAAATTGTCTTAGACATCTCTATCTCCCCACATCTGTGCAAATACTTGCAGCACCAAATTTACCTTTGATCTCCCTCTGTCACTTTGGAAAAATAGAAATGTCATAATAGGTTTCAAGAGAAGCTGTAAATGTTGCTTTATAGAAGAAAATGACTGTAGGCCAAGAGTGTTAACTACAAAACTTAGTATGTGAAACTGATTGTTATCTAAGAGTGTTACCTCCAAAACTTAGTGTATCTCCAAATACCCCTATAGTTTCTTAAATAATAGAATTTAATAACAGAATTTAAGAGACATTTTTGTTCACCAGTTACAAGTATGTTCCTCAAACAACCATGCATGAATAGTTTAGTAGAAAGCTTGAAGTAAGTATCCTGTAATGTAGGCTTCCCATCTTCAGTGCTCTTGACATTATGGGTTTGATCATTTTTTGTTGTGAGGAGTGTCCTGTGCATTGTATTAATAGGTTGTTTGGTGGCATTCCTAGCCTCTACTGACTAGATGTCAGGGGTACCCCACCCCTAGTTTGGACATCTGTAAATGTCTCCTGACCTTGTCAAACATACCCTGGGAGCAAAATTGTCCCTGACTGAGAACCGCTGGTGTAACGGAAAGACAATGGGTCATGTTACTCTCAGCTCTACCACTTAATAGATGTGCTCTCTTGGACATGTTACCTAACTTCTCTGAGCCTCAGACTCCTCTTTTGTAAAATGAGAATGTAATAACTACCTTGTATGATCTCTTCAAGAAAATCAGAGATACCAAGGGAACATTTCATGCAAAGATGGGCTCTATAAAGGACAGAGATGGTATGGGCCTAACAGAAGCAGAAGATATTAAGAAGAGGTACCAAGAATACACAGAAGAACTGTACCAAAAAAAGCTTCATGACCCAGATAATCACGATGGTGTGATCACTCACCTAGAGCCAGACATCCTGGAATGTGAAGTCAAGTGGGCCTTAGGAAGCATCACTACGAACAAAGCTAGTGGAGGTGATGGAATTCCAGTTGAGCTATTTCAAATCCTGAAAGATGATGCTGTGAAAGTGCTGCACTCAATATGCCAGCAAATTTGGAAAACTCAGCAATGGCCACAGGACTGGAAAAGGTCAGTCTTCATTCCAATCCCAAAGAAAGGCAATGCCAAAGAATGCTCAAACTACTGTACAAAAGCACTCATCTCACATGTTAGTAAAGTAATGCTCAAAATTCTCCAAGCCAGGCTTCAGCAGTACATGAACCACGAACTTCCAGATGTTCAAGCTGGTTTTAGAAAAAGCAGAGGAACCAGAGATCAAATTGCCAACATCTGCTGGATCATTGAAAAAACAAGAAAGTTGCAGAAAAACATCTATTTCTGCTTTATTGGCTATGCCAAAGCCTTTGACTGTGTGGATCACAATAAACTGTGGAAAATTCTTAAAGGGATGGGAATCCCAGACAACCTGACCTGCCTCTTGAGAAACCTGTATGCAGGTCAGGAAGCAACAGTTAGAACTGGACATGGAACAACAGACTGGTTCCAGATAGGAAAAGGAGTATGACAAGACTGTATATTGTCACCCTGCTTATTTAACTTATATGCAGAGTACATCATGAGAAACGCTGGGCTGGAAGGAACACAAGCTGGAATCAAGATTTGCCGGGAGAAATATCAATAACCTCAGATATGCAGGTGACACCACCCTTATGGCAGAAAGTGAAGAGGAACTAAAAAGCCTCTTGATGAAAGTGAAAGAGGAGAGTGAAAAAGTTGGCTTAAAGCTCAACATTCAGAAAACGAAGATCATGGTATCTGGTCCCATCACTTCATGGGAAATAGATGGGGAAACAGTGGAAACAGTGTCAGACTTTATTTTTGGGGGCTCCAAAATCACTGCAGATAGTGATTGCAGCCATGAAATTAAAAGACGCTTACTCCTTGGAAGGAAAGTTATGACCAACCTAGATAGCATATTCAAAAGCAGAGACATTACTTTGCCAAAAGTCAAGGCTATGGTTTTTCCAGTGGTCATGTATGGATGTGAGAGTTGGACTGTGAAGAAAGCTGAGCGCTGAAGAATTGATGCTTTTGAACTGTGGTGTTGGAGAAGACTCTTGAGAGTCTCTTGCACTGCAAGGAGATCCAACCAGTCCATCCTAAAGGAGATCAGTCCTGGGTGTTCATTGGAAGGACTGATGCTGAAGCTGAAACTCCAGTACTTTGGGCACCTCATGCGAAGAATTGACTCGGAAAAGACCCTGATGCTGGGAGGGATTGTGGGCAGGAGAAGGGGACAACAGAGGATGAGATGGCTGGATGGTATCACCGACTCAATGGACATGAGTCTGAGTAAACTCTGGGAGTTGATGATGGACAGGGAGGCCTGGCGTGCTGTGATTCATGGGGTCGCAAAGAGTCGGACACGACTGAGCGACTGAACTGCACTGAACTGATGATAGTTGTGAGATTTAGTGATGCTTTATATGTAAAGTATCTTGCATCTAACTTGACATGTAAGAGGGAATCAAAGAACATAGGCATATGCATATGCGTCTATCTATCTATCTATCTATCTATATATACACACACACACATATGTATATACATGGGCTTCCCTGGTAGCTCAGCTGGTAAAGAATCTGTCTGCAATGCAGGAGACCCCGGGTCAATCCTGGGTCAGGAAGTTCCCCTGGAGAAGAGCTAGGCTACCCACTCCAGTATTCTTGGGCTTCCCTGGTGACGCAGCCAGTAAAGAATCTGCCTGCAATGCGAGAGACCTGGGTTTGATCCCTGGGTTGGGAAGACCCCTTGCAGGAGGGCATAGCAACCCTCTCCAGTTTCTTGCCTGGAAAGTCCCCATGGACAGAGGAGCCTGGCAGGTTACAGTCCATGGAGTCGAAGAATCGGATACAACTGAGTGACTAAGGACACACACATGTATGTGTGTGTATGCTGCTGCTGCTGCTGCTGCTGCTGCTCAGTTGCTTCAGTTGTGTCCGACTCTGTGCAACCCCATAGATAGCCTCCTACACACACACACACACACACACACACACACACACATATACACACACACACACAATTTATAATAAATATATCTGGGTTAGACAAATATCTATTATAAATCTGTGCTGGCAATGAGGCAATATGTTTAGGGACATAGTCTTCAAACCTTTAAACATATAGCTAATAGACGTAATGGTTAAAACAGACAATACTTTCTTGGTAAATGTCTTCACTCACGAAGTGACAGTGCATTTAGCAGCTTCCTGGATCTAGAGGTATACAGCCAGTGGGAACTAAAATGAGCCAAGAATTTATCTATTTCACTTGCTTATAAGGAAATTTCAGATAAGTTATTATTAAATTTGTAAATTTGGAATCATACTTCCGTTTGTTTCAACTGACATGATCAATATATACCAGGAATATCGCCACCATGGACTAAATATTACCTTTTTGGAAACTGGAATGTCTTTTTTTTTTTTCAGGTTATCAATGTCTATGCTACTCATAATACTGAAATCCTGCCTTCTCTCACTCACAACTCATGTTCTTTTAGGTATCTGGATATTTAAGATGGTAGAGAGATTATTAAAAATCAGATATTAAAAATCTGATATAACCAAAGTATGTTTACTAAATCTTACCAAAAATGAGGCCAAGCAACAAAGCGCTTTAGGAAAAAAAAAAGCATCCACTTTCCAGTCGGCCATTAGTTTCCTAAATGGAGAATAGCTCTTTCTTCTCCCCGCTCCTTCCTCTCCATGCCCGCTTACCTTTCCTCTTCAGGACGTTTCTTTATCCAGCTATTATCCTGTAAGAAAGTCCTTCTTGTGTTGACCTCTTGGAAACCCTGTTGCCTCAGTGTGGTCCCCTGCGTGGTAGTCCTCATATCTAACAACAGAAAAATGAAACCTCAAGAGATACAGTGCCATGGAGTTGAGTGTGTGTTTGCTAACTTGGAAATCTTGAGAGGCGCATCTGATGGTCCAGCCTCCATCTTCTAGGCTGGAACCTCCAGTACTGTTTCAAAGTAGGATGCACTGGCAAGAAAGAACAAATCCCACACCTATCATCAAAGATAACATAACATATAAGACTGCTCTGGTGCCAACTGAAACTACCTGTGCATGTTATGAAGCCCTGCCCTGCAGCTGGGAAGGTAGAACCACAGGCTCAGCTAAATCAATACTGGGTTTAGTGGGTGGGCCACTTTGCTCAGAAAGAAATATGCCTTGGAAGGACACACAAGACTGTTTTGGAAGTACTTATAATACTCAGTAAGTCTTGACACTTCTGATTATAAATAACATGATTCTTTGATCCCATGGGAGTCAGAAATACAGAAGGTCACCTATACATGATTTTTAAAAGAAATCTTTGAATTGCAATTAGATGAGTTAAATCTACAGCACTCTGACTTTTATCTTAAGCCTAACTTTGGCCATGTTAATTAAATTAGACTGCTGCTTCTAAGCATTCATAGCTACATGAAAAAAATTAGGAACTATGGATTGTTTTCCCCAGATTTTTAAGTTTTCTGAGTAAGGGAAACAGCATCTACATTACCGTTTCCTGTGGGAGATGTTTTTCTCAAGGTGAAATTGGACATGCTGCCTTCCAGTCAGGACCTAAAAGAAAAACGGGGATGGGGAAAAACACGACAATGACTCAACAAAGAATCAACAAGGGGCTCGTTCATTGCTAATGAGACACATTTTTCAATGACATGGACAGTCCCATAACCTGGATTTGATATATGATATAAACTGTCCCCTGAGAACATGAGAGTTCGTCTATTCCAATGTATTTATTTTACAGATGAAGATACTGAAGTCAGGAGTATTTAGTGTCCCCTATGTTACAGGACAGGCAATTGACTGAATCAGCCCATCAGTTAATTCATTTATTCAGTGACTAAATATGCATTGAGAGCTTGGCACTGAGCCAGGAGGTGGAGACAAGAAAGATAATATGACAAGTGTCTGTTCTGGGGCCCTAAAGGTACTGCGAGCCCCAGGTGTGGCCTTTCAGCTTAACAGAGAAGTCAGCCCTGAATTTCCACAAATGTGAGACTCTCAGTTTTTAAACTCAAGGAGTCAATGCTCTTTCTAGTCTTTCCAGTGCTCTTGCCTGGAAAATCCCATGGACAGAGGAGCCTGGTGGGCTGCAGTCCATGGGGTCGCTAAGAGTCGGACATGACTGAACGACTTCACTTTCACTTTTCACTTTCATGCATTGGAGAAGGAAATGGCAAGCCACTCCAGTGTTCTTGCCTGGAGAATCTCAGGGATGGGGGAGCCTGGTGGGCGACCATCTACTGGGTCGCACAGAGTCGGACACAACTGAAGTGACTTAGCAACAGCAGCAGCAGTTTTTAAACTGGAAAAGTCCTGGGCCAATAGTGATGACTTGGTCACCCTAGGTGGGGTGTTATATTTTTTGCAGAGTCCATCCCACCAGATTGTGTATGGAATGTGGGGGGGCCCTCCATCTTGAGTCAGAATCAAGTCCTAGGTCCAGCTTCATGACATCAAAGTTCTGAACTACTTAATCTCCCTGTAAAATGGTCTAATGAAACCCACTACCTACCTCATAAGGTTGTGATGATCATCCGAACAAGGTACACAAAAATCACCTTGTCAAACTATAAATGAGTTGAGACTTACAGTTGCATCATCAGACAGCAGTTTACAGGTATAACGTGAGGGTTATAAAGCCCCCATCTCCCACCCTCTGGTTCAAATGTATCTCCTACGATAATGGACTATAGGACCTGAAAAGGTAAAGATATATTTTCTGGATCAAGGCATTGTTTCCCTGGGGTCTTCATTTAGAATATCAGTGCCCCAAGAGTGGGTGAGAAGAGGAAGCTGCTGGTGACTTTACCAGCCTAGGGCTTGGCACTATGGGCTCACAGCTTCATCTCTTCTGGGAAATTGCCCTTGGCTGGTGGGGCTGCCAGTTGTACACCCTCATCCACTACATCCGCAGCCAGCAACTTGACTACCCCGGAACGCAGAGCCACTTCTGCGGGCGACTGGGGCTTCAGCCCTCACCGTGGCATTGTTAGGCCAGCAGGGGGCGCATCATTGCCCAGCTCATTCCCCTGCCTCCCCAACCCTCCCCCCTCTTCCCTTTCTCCTTCTCTTGGACATATACCCTTCATAAATCACAGGCACCCAAGGGCCTCTCAGTCATTGCTTTGAGAGGACCCAACCTCAGACTAACAACCAGCATAAGACTGGCAGCTATTCACTCTGCAGAGAGTCTCAAGGTCTCAGTGAAATTAAAAAGTTGTCATTAACTTACGTCCGACTCTTTTGTGACCCCGTGGACTGTGGCCTGCCGGGCTCCTCTGTCCATGGGATTCTCCAAACAATCCACTGGAGTGGATTGCTATTTCTTTTTCCAGGGGTTCTTCCCAACCCAGGGGTCAGCTCGTGTCTCCTGTTTGGCAGATGGACTCTTTACCACCTCACCACCAGGGAATTGGAAAGACCTGTATCTAAGGTGTGCCATCTACTGTGTCACTTTGGCAATGATATTTATAGTTCAGCTCCCTTATGAGTAAAACGAGATGAACTGTGGTTGTTTTGAGGGTCAGATTTGTCTATCAAGATGATGACACAGGCTTCTATCACCTCGGAAAGTATAAAGCAAAGACATAGAGGAGGTGTGGTTGGGAGTTGGGAGGAGATGCACAGCCTGGACCACTGGGTGCTGGACATGCAAGGGGTGTAGAGCAGACCCTGTGTCATGTATTTGAGTGAGTGAGTGATGTCGCTCAGTCATGTCTGACCCTTTGCAACCCCATGGACTGTAGCCTACCACGCTCCTCTGTCTGTGGGGTTTTCCAGGCAAGAGTACTGGAGTGGGTTGCCATTTCCTTCTCCAGAGGATCTTCCCCACCCAGAGATTGAACCCTGGTCTTCCGCATTGTAGGCAGATGCTTTACCATCAGGGAAATCCTTAACAGTGAAGTCGCTCATGTATTTGGAGGCTCCTTAAATTTGGAAGAAAGGGGAGGAAAAAGGGCCTGGCAAACTTCAGTCTCAACCACTTGTTCACTTCACCTCAGTCTGGCCTCACTTCTCTGGGCTCTTGGCAAACCAACTTTCTGTTTCTAAATGGGCTCTGATAAACCTTTTCCTGAGCCAGTAAAGACCTGAAGGGTTTGTAGCCAACTGAACTGGGATTCTGACATGGGCAGAATGCTGAATGTACAGCTGGTAATGTATTTGCAGAGATTGCAAACTCAACCATGAAACACAGGGCAGGGTCCACAGAGAAGAGGCATTTGGCAATTAACTGCTTATTTGTCTCTCACAAAACACCGAGTGTTCTGTAAGTCAGACCCAAGACGTTGTCTTCTCATTTCCAGCCTGTGGGACAGAGTAGATGCCCCCTCAGTACTTACTGTGCACTGAGTTAGGTCCTTTTCAAAATTTCTAACACCCCAGTGTCTCAGGATGTGTTTGTATTTGGAGGCAGGGCTTTTAAAGAAATGATTACTTTAAAATGAGGCCATTAGGGTGAGGCCTAATCCAATCTTTCCTCTGACCTTATAAGAGGAATTTGGACACACAAACCTTTTCTCTGGTGTGAGAGGATGCAGACAGAAAGAAGGTGGCCATCCTGAAACTAAGAAGGGAGGCCTTGCTGCTGCTAAGTCACGTCAGTCGTGTTCAACTCTGCGCGACCCCATAGACAGCAGCCCACCAGGCTCCCGTCCCTGGAATTCTCCAGGCAAGCATACTGGAGTGGGTTGCCATTTCCTTCTCCAGTACATGAAAGTGAAAAGTGAAAGTGAAGTTGCTCAGTCCTGTCCAACTCTTCGTGACCCCATGGACTGCAGCCTACCAGGCTCCTCTGTCCATGGGATTTCCCAGGCAAGAGTACTGGAGTGGGGTGCCATCGCCTTCTCTAAAGGGAGGCCTTAGGAGAAATCAAAACTGAGGACACCTTGATCTTAGACTTCCAACCTCCAGAACTGTGAGACAACAAATTTCTTTCTTTCTTAAAGAATTTTTAAAAAATCTTTTGGCCCCACCACATGGCATGTGGGATCCCAGTTCTCCAACCAGGGATGGAGCCCCATCCCCTGCATTGAGATCTCAGAGCCTTAACCTTAGGACTTCCAAAGAAATCCCCCAGATAACAAATTTCTCTTACCAGCCTGTGGTACTTTGTTTTGGCAGCCCTAGCAAACTAATAGAGTCCTTATGGGGGAAGTAGTTTAAACATTTCTAAAATAGCTAAGTCATTCAAAGAGCTTTGTGCCACCGTATCTCTGACCTTCATTTTTTTTAATGGCCCCACTGCACAGGGCTGTTGTCCATTGCCATAGTATCTGCTCGTGACAGGGTACCTCACAGGCATCATAAACTCTTCCTCACATAAACTCTGCACAGCAGCTATTACCTCCATCTCCCAGATAAGACACCTGAAGCTCAGGGAGAGGATGTAAACTGCCAAAGTGTAAACAAGCAGAATCTGGTTCTAAACTGAAACCAACTCATTCCTCGGCAACCAGCAATAATGGTTGTGATGAGTCACTGCAAGACCGGACAGGTACCTGGCATTACACTGAGAGAAGGTTGGTACACAGCAGGGCCTGCCTGACTCTTGACATCTCTGGAGTCCCATGATCTCTGCCCGCAATGCCTGGCAGCAGGAGAACCAGGACAGCTTCTCAGGGAATCACTGCAGCAAACAAACGCACAGAGCAGCCTAATCTGTGTATTCCCTGATACTTCCTAGCTTACAAACCTATGTCCATACAAAATGTGCACACAAATAGTCATGGCAGCATTATTCCAAATAGCCAAAAAGTGAAAATAACCCAGATGCCCATCAATGGATGAATGGGTACATGGCATATGGTACATCCATACAGTGGAATATTAGTTGGCAACTAAAAGAAATGAAATGTTGATGTGCAGTACAATGTGGATGAAACTTGAAACAAGCTAAGCAAAAGAAGCCAGACTTAAAGGGGACATATGTAGGGTTCTATCTGGATGTTGTTTCTTTAGATTTTCTTTGGTATCCTCCCCATATTCCACCTCAATTTCCCCCCAAGCCAGGCTTCTGCTGCCCCTTTAGGCTCTGCTGGGTAAGAAAGAGGAGAGTTCAGACAATAATAATTCTATAGATGATGTTATAGTAATATATAATTTATCTCATTTCATTTACATAGCCATGTTCTAAGAGTAATATAATCCCAACTTAGCAGAGACATGGCTTAAGCAGTGGCTGAGAGGCAAAGCTGGGACTCCACCTGAGGTTTTCCAGCTCACGGTTCTTCATCTTTTCCTCTCTGCCAGGGACTCCCTGCAGTTGTAGAGAGAATAGCACCTCCTCTTTACCTTATATTTACCCTTCCCTAGTGGCTCAGCAGATAAAGAATCTGCCTGCAGTGCAAGAGATATACGAGACCTACGTTCAATCACTGGGTTGGGAAGGTCCTATGGAGAAGGAAATTGCAAGCCACTCCAGTATTCTTGCCTGGGAAATCCGACAGACAGAGGAATGTGGTAATATGTAGCAACTCTGTATATTTGGGCTTCCCTGGTGGCTCAGATGGTAAAGAATCTGCCTGTAATCCGGGAGACCTGGGTTCGAACCCAGGTTAGGAAGATCCTCTGAAGAGGCGAATGGCAACCCACTCCAGTATTCTTGCCTGGAGAACCTCATGGACGGAGGAATCTGGAGGGCTACAGTCCATGTGGTCACAGAGTCGGACATGACTGAGTGACTAACACACACATACACACCTTATATTCAAGGCTGGCTGTAATCAGATCCTGCTGAAGCATCTGATATTTTCATGCTTTGGTAGCCAGGCATTCTCCAGGAGTCATAAGCTCTGAAATCCAGACAAGATCAGGGCCCTTACTGCTGTCTCCCTGCCAATGAGTAGCCTCTGGTACCCCATAAACACCTTTCTGGCTCCACCCCCAGAGTCTCTGGGATACTTTCTAGGAATAGCTTCCAGTGACCTCACTTGCTTTCTCTGGGACACCCCAGTTTCAACTTGTTCCCTCTTTCATGAAAGTTCCTGGGAAGGATTAGGCCTTTTGCACTTCACACTTCCCATCTCTGAAATTGCCAGACTAAAGGTAAGAGTGGCCATCTTTGGACTACGAACTAACCTCAGGACTGAAGTCACACACTAACAATGGCAGAGAGGGAAGTTAGAAGGAGCAGGGTTCCTTACAGAGTTTCCAGACAGCCCTGGATGATCTAATTCTTAACTTTGGGTGAGAGAGAAGTAAACCTCCTAGTTTATTCATGAGATTACTCTTTCATATTTTTGTTACTCAAGCTTAGTGCTCTTCTTGCCTGTTACAAGGTCATTGTGTAGGTCTGAAACAGAAGGTCTAAAAGCCCATGGTGGTCTTCAAAATATGAGATACTAGTGACTCTTTTATTAGTAAAACACTATTTCTTGCAACATGTCTATGTGTTTGATGCCCCTAGCAAGAAGGATCATGTGTTTAGTTCCTACTGTTGCTTCAGATTGTGCCACATGCTTAGTTCACATCGTCTTATTTAATCCTCCACATGAGTATTATTACCTCTAATTATAGGAACTCAAGAGAGGCTAAATAACCTGGCCAAGGCCACAGAGGAAGTGACAGCCAGGAACTGCAATTAGGTCTATATGATTGCAATGCCAGGGTCTTCTCAGTGCACGATACTGCATGTTGCACAAAGTATCATGTGATGTAGCCAATCCCAGATATGCAGGAAGTGCCCAGGAGTTCCAGAAGATGGGAGATAATGGGAGAGTAGCTGGGAGGAGCAGCAGTAGTAAATAGCTGCTCCATCACCATTGGGCAGCTCAACCCCGAGCCTCTCCCCTCCCATGGCCACACTGAAGTTGTGAGTGGCCTGGCACTATCCCTTACCTGACTCCTTCTCTGAATCTCTCCCTGTTCAGTGGCTTGATAATGTTTTATACTCTTTCCTAGCTGCTTGCTGTCCATTGACTCCTTTTAAACCACCAAATGCTGATGTGAAATGAGACAGGAAAATATAATATATTCTATTTTTAAATGATAATAGTTTAATAAGTATGCAGGAGCTTTTTTTTCTCACTTTATTTTTTTTTAATTTTATTTTTTAACTTTACAATATTGTATTGGTTTTGCCATATATCAACATGAATCTGCTACAGGTATACACGTGTTCCCCATCCTGAACCCTCCTCCCTCCTCCCTCCCCGTACCATCCCTCTGGGAGCTTTTTTTAAAGTGAAAAATGACTAATACAGTGGGAATTTTTTTTTTCCATCAAATCTACATGTTTCACTCACAACTGCACAAACTTCCTCAGGGTTCTGCTCTTTTATTTTTCCTTAGGACCCACTGGCCACAACACCCTAATTATCTCCTTATGTCAGTCCATTTGGTGGCCCCAGAACCATTTCTAGAAGCTCCAATCTAAAACCTTTAAGGTGCAAGCTCCTCTTTCAACAACCTCTAATTCCACAGAAATTTTACTGCAATGGAACACTCTCCATCTTGACCAGAATATACATTTTTTACATATGGAAATTTTCTATACTGCTATTAAAAATGGATCAACAATATAGGTCCCTGTGAATAATGGTCTTGTTAAACAAATACCTATTTGTAGAATGGATTGGGGATTAAAAACCTTTCAAATTGGTTATATCAAGAAATACATGCAGCAAAATCTCATTTTTATATTATTTTTTAAAGAAATTACTTATTTCAGCAGCTGAGGTTATGCTGAGTTTCATATTTACTTAACACCCAGATAATCACACTTCAATAGTCTCAGTTCAGCCAATTAGATTTATTTCTAAGTGCTGTCCTTGGCTTCCTTCCAATCAAGTTTTAAACTTCTCATGAGAAAGATACAACTGTCATCTTGGCTTCTTAAAATGCCGTTACTGGCACATATGCCAACAAGTATATTTTAAATGTGTAATATTATGGGAAAAGATGTGTAAAAAGATGTGTCTCTATTATGCTGGGAACTACAGAAACTTTTCCCTTTTAAACCACCAAATGCTTAAGTTGAAAACTCTGATGTGAAATCATGTTGTCAAAAGTCAATAGGGAGGGAATTCCCTGGCTGTCCAGTGGTTAGGACTTCACACTTCCACTGCAGGGACCTGGGTTTGATCCCTGGTTGGGGAAGCCACGTGGCATGGCCAAAAAAAGTCAATATGGTAGAAGGAAAAAATATATATATTTTCAACTTTTGGCCTCTCTTTCGTTTCCTCTTAGTGGCCAAACACCAGAAAGTACTAGTTTGTACCCAATTCTACAGCTTCTGCCCAAAGACATGTTGTATTTAGATTTTAGAAAAACATTGGTCTTCTTAAATTCTGAATTACAAAGCCAGTCAAGTTTTCCATGGTTTTCTTTGGATGCATTTGAAACTATCAAACATCCCCTATTTCCTCAAGTTGTCCCTTTTCAGATTCTCTTCATCTCCCTCTGGGCCTTCTCAATTTCTATCTTGAATAATAGCACTTCCTTGAGAGATTTAGGTCACCAGGTGATCCCCCTGCCCCTGCAGCCAGTCAGCCCCAGCTCCTCCTAGCCCAACTCAAAGACTCCCCTGGGTCACCTCCCAGCTAAGCTGCACTCCTCTCCGTCTTTTGGGTCCTCCTGACAAAAAGACTTTGTGGGTTTCTCTCTTCCCTCCCAAGGACAAAATGCCTCTCGACATACCTAATAAGGGCTACGGGTTACCACTCCCTGCTAACTCTCCCTAAGAAAGATTGTGTGAGCAAAGCAACTGGAATGAGGTGGTGCAGAGATGAAAGAGACTAGGAAGAGCAAGACAGAAAAGAAAAAAAAATGCAGAGCAGAAAATAGAATAACAAACTAGAAGATGAAAGAAGAAAAGAGAAAAACGCCAACAAAAAGAATTCACCACTGATACTTGGTCACGTGATAGTGTTAGCCCTATTCAGCTTAGATTGTATATGTATTATGCTCAGGGCTTCCCCAGTGGCTCAGCAATCAAGAGTCTGCCTGCATTGCTGGAGCTGCAGGAGACATGGGTTCAATCTCTGGGTTGGGGAAGATCCCCTGGAAGAGGGCGTGGCAACCCACTCCAGTATTCTTGCATGGAGAATCCCATGGACAGAGGAGCCTGTTGGGTTACAGTCCACAGGGTCACAAAGAGTCAGACATGACTGAAGCGGCTTAGCATGCACGCATGCATGTATTATGCATAATACATACCCACATAATGCCTTAAGGCTTATACAGTGATTATCCTCCTTCTCCACCTAAGTAAACTTTATAATGAATGATTTCAATGAAGTCAGAGTCTGTTTGCAGAAGGCAGTGCATGAGTTGGAAATGTGGAGAGGGGGTGATATTAGTTCCTTCTGTTTTATAGCTGAGTAATGTCCTCTAATAAAAAAAGAAAAAAAGGAAAGTAGGGGAAAAAAATCTCTCTTTTTGGAAAGAGGTTTTTAGGATGAGCAGTTTGCCTCAAGTTACAAAGCTAGTGCACAATTGGGATTCCAACCCAAACAGAGCTGACATCAGAGTTCCTGTCCCAGAAGCTCGGGAAATAAAAAGGTGTCAACAGGTAGAAAGTTACCAGGTTAAAAGAAAGGGTGAGGAGAATGATGTTTCCTTTGCAATAGAAATCTGTGATGGACCTCCACTGAGAGATTTGGGGCAGACTTTCTCTGATCTTCTTAACAAAGTATCATGGGAACAGCAGAGAGATAGTTGGATGCTCCAGAGTCTCTCCAGAGTTAATTTATTGAGCTTCTAATAGACTTGGGTAAATTGATATCTTTATAGGGAAGACCAAATGTGAATAGTTGCTTAGGAGAAATCGCTAAAGTGATGGGGGGAAAACCAAAAGCAAACATAGACTATGGAAATAAACACAGCAAAAATGTCTAGAATGACATATGTAGCTTGGTGGTATTCATTTTTGTGTATGAAAAAGCCTTCATGGTTCAATAATACCTACTAGTACTTGCTTCCCAGAAATCACTAATAATAGGGAAAAACGCCTAGAAACTGAAAAAAGCACAAACGCTATTAAACTATTTTCAACAGAAGAATAAGAGAAACTCTATAATTAAAACCCAATAAACAACAGCATTATCTTCTGTGAGATAAATACAACAAACCATCAAACAACTGATTATCACCTAAAAGAACATGAAATATTATGTAAGGATAAAACAAACAGGGCTTCACGAAGTGTAAACGTTAATAAGTGCATTTAAGTTAATGGACTATGTTTAGCCTTCACACGCACTGTAGAAGGAAATCCAATAATTACGAGGCTGGGAAAGACTTGCTTAGCCTGCTGTGATGGTTAGAAATTTGCTATTTCTTTAGTTATACAGCTTCCCAGTCTACACTTGCCATTAGAAAACTTGCTTACTGAGGGTGAAATAGTTCAGAATGTAGCACAAAGGAAATCTTGGAGCCAGCCAGTTAGTTATCTATATGCTATGAATTTGGAATCTGAAAACTATCAACCAAGGGCTTTCCTGGTGACTCATTGGTAAAGAATCTGCCTGCCAATGCAGGATATGCAAGAGACACGGGTTCAATCCCTGGGTCAGGTAGGTCCCCTGGAGAAGGAAATGGCAACCCACTCCGGTATTCTTGCCTGGGAAATCCCACGGACAGAGGAACCTGGAGGGCTACAGTCCATAAGTTCATAAAGAGTTTGGACACGGCTGAGTGACTAAACAACAAACCATCGACCATAAAATGTTTTTACTGCTTGTTCTTGCTTTTAGCATGAGCCCCCAGCTGCCCTTGTTCCCACCACCAATCTTTACTGCAGATGATAGATAACATCAAGCTGTAGCATGCAGAGTCCTAGTCTCTGTGACAGTGATTAAATTCATATCATGACACTGGTCTAATGTTTATTATTAATAATAAAAATGCTATCTAATAAAAATTATCTATTGCCTGAGCCCCTCAAGCACTATTTTCAGTTCTAACTGAAAACATTTGTTAAATGAGTAAAAAAACCCAAATTTAGACCATGTACTATGAACAAAAACACTGTTACCCAAAGTTCTTTATCTTAATCTTATTTCATACTCACTACAGCTCTGTCATCTGGTCACTCTTCATCTCAATTTTACACAGTAAAATCTCTTATTATATTAGTAATATATGTTCAACAGAAAATGTGGAAAATATAAGAAAGCACAAAGAAGGAAAAAGTCAGATACCTTTCATCAACCTTTGTTCTTTTCCTCCAGGGTTGTTTTATTACCATTATTATTATTTTGCATATTACAGCCTACTGATGCACATTTTCAATACCATTTTAAAATATTTGAATAATTAATTCTTCTGCAAGTACAAAATATTTCATCTTGTGGGTCTATCAGTATAACATAACTCCTCTGTTTTTTTCCAACAAAACCATACAAATCTTTTGACCACATCCCTTATTATTCTTATCTATGTCTTATAGATCTTTAGAAGTAAAATTATTTGCCAAGGGTTGTAACTTCTAAAATGTCCTTGGTCTCTATTGTGAAATATCTTCCCATAAACTTTATACCAGTTTACAATCCACCCTCAGCACATGAATGTCCACACACTGGCCAGGATTTAGAATTGTCATTTATTAGTCTCTTTAATAATTTAATAGGTGAAAGTAGAATCATTTTGGCTCAAATGCATATTTTTATAATTTTATTGGTTATTGTCTTATTTTGTGAATTATCCACTGATTACTATTACAGATTTCTTATTGCTTTCTTATTTTCTTTGTAGGAAAACGTTTATATGTCTGACATCTTTATATGTCAGAAATATTTATTTTTACTTTCCCAGTATTCATTTGGCTTCTAATTCTAATTTTTCATTAGCAGCTTCTAATTTTGTAATTCTCTATTTTTCCCCTTTTGAATTCTTTCACTCCTTAAAACCCCGGTAGACCATCAATAAAACTTTCTTTCTGACCTCAAAATCCAAGTGATCACCAAATACTGTAACTCTTCTCCTACATCTCTCTTGATTGTCTATCTTTCTATATTCAAGCTGACATGATCTGCTTACTGTTTTAACAGCTTCCTACCTATATTCCCAATCTCTAGACTTACACTCTTAATCCATTCTCACAAGTCACCACTCTGCTTAAAATTCTTCAATGGCCTCCATTTCTGTCAGGATAAAATCCAAATTGTTGACAAGGCTTACAAGTCTGTACCCTCCGGTCTTCTTTCTTCCCACTCCCCATGCTTCACTCAAGCTCTACCAGGGAATTTAGCCACTCAGTCGTATCTGACTTTTTGTGACCCCATGGACTGTAGCCTGCCAGGCTCCTCTGTCCATAGGATTTTCTAGGCAAGGATACTGGAGTGGGTTGCCATTTCCTTCTCCAGGGGATCTTCCCGACCCAGGGGTTGAACCTTGGTCTCCTGCATTGCAGGCAGACGCTTTACCATCTGAGCTACTGCTAGACTAAGTTATTCCAATTCCTGAGGGCTCCATCCTCTTAATCACCTTTATGCTGTTGCGTGCGCTACGGTTTTTGCCTAAAGCATTCTTTCTGAGCCTCTCTTCACCCTTGGAGAAGGCAATGGCACCCCACTCCAGTACTCTTGCCTGGAAAATCCCATGGACAGAGGAGCCTGGAAGGCTGCAGTCCATGGGGTCGCCAAGAGTCAGACATGACTGAGCGACTTCACTTTCACTTTTCACTTTCATGCATTGGAGAAGGAAATGGCAACCCACTCCAGTGTTCTTGCCTGGAGAATCCCAGGGACGGGGGAGCCTGGTGGGCTGCCGTCTACGGGGTCGCACAGAGTTGGACACGACTGAAGCGACTTAGCAGCTTCACCCTTACTCTCCTTTCAGGAAAGACTTTTAAGGTCACACATTACATATCCTCCTAGAGGCATTCAGTGATACCATCATAACCTGCCTGTGCCTTCACTTCTCCAGGCTGAGTTAAGAGGCTTACTAAGTGTTCACAAGGCAAAGAGTACCTCTCCATAGCAACATTACCATACAGACTGCCTGTTTGCGTGGCTGAATAGTTTGTCTCCATCTCCAACACACACACACATTGTAAATCTGAGGGTTGTTACCAAGACCATTTTCTCTACAGTTGTATTTCCAAATATTATTATTGTGTCTGGCACATAATCAATTCTAGAGGAACATTTGTTGCAAAAATGAGATTAATAAATATTTACACATTTTTGTCTAATTAAAGGATGTATTTTATTTTTACATATAAACTCTAATCTATATGGATTTACTTTGATAATCCCTTTCCCACTGATACATGATTTTTCCTTTGTCACATAAAAAATTTCTTATATATTCAAGAATGTGCTTCATGGCTGTCTCTTCTGTTCCATAGATCTACCATTAGTTTCTTGCAACAGAAACAAACTATTTTAGTTCTGTCTTTTTATAATACATTTTAATATTTAATACAAGCACCCCTCACTAATTTCCCTTGTAGAAATTATATCAGCTATTCTAATTTATTAATTTCTTAAGATAAACATTAAAATTATTTTCTTTGATTTCAAAAGAAATATTCTATTAACACTTTTGATTGGAACTGCATGAATCCTATAAAATGGTTGAAGAAGAGCTGACACTGGTGACATTCGATCTGTTCATCCAGGAACCTACTCAAAGATGTTTTTTCTCAACAAAGTTTAGGCCTTATAGTAAACTTCTGTGATTTTCTTAATCTAGGTCCCACATTTTTCATACAGAAATTTTTTCTCCATGTTTTACATATCTTTGTGTTTTTGTGAAAGACTACGTAAGTCATATTATCTTATTATACAAATATATGCATAATTAAGTAGGGACCCTAAATTTTCTTTTTATTCGCTGGTACTGTGAGGTAAGTATGATCATATAAGTGACACTTGGTCAAAGTGGGGTCATAATTAAATCCAAGTCTATCTGGATTCCAGCCTTCTGTAGATTCCTTTCAAATGTTTACTTAATGAGAGACAGAACACTGGGAAAGATGAGTGAGGAAGGTAAGGCTGCAGGGAGGCCGTTTTCTCCAAAATATTTAAAATTAGTTCTTGATGCAGATGTACTCTGCATATCTTGTGGCTTCTGAGAATTTTCTGGAATACTGTCACAGTTTCCTTGGATGGGTGTATTCTAGTTTAAAAAAGTATGGTCTGTATGATTTATTACTTTCTCCCAGAAGGTTCCATTAAAAGGAGACTTAATCACATTTTAGGCCAGGAAAACTTGGGTCTAGAAACAGAGAATAAATTATTTAGATGCTTAGAGCTCTCAAGTATACAATTACAATGAGTTCAGAACTAGAAGTAAGCCAGTTGTTGTTTAATGGGTAGCTATAAAAAGCACTCTTCCATTTAATAATCACAGTAAAAGGATGATTCATATCTTTAAAAAGTTTAGCAACTAACATAAACACAAATCTAATAAATATAGCTGTTATTTGACAGAGCGTCCATTTAAGGAAGGGTCTTTACCAAATTCTAAAATCACATGGATTTTTTACAACGGACTAGAAACTCTTAAGAAATACATTTGATAAAGAGTTTTGATTCAAAAGTAAACTTCAAGCAATTACAGACAAGTTTCCAATAATTAATATACAAAACCCTTATTTCAAAGTTCTCAGCAAGAAAAACATGATCAACCAATAGCCTAGAAGCAGGACCATGTCAGAAGACAAACTGTGGGACCAGCAAAGGTTTCCCATGGACCGCTGGCTGGTCAATGAGTCTATCACATCCCTCTTGAAGAGTGCTTGGAGTCAATGCCCAAATCACAGGGTCACTATCAGTGAAAATCGCTTGAGTTGACTGCTTAGTTAACTATATACAGTTCATTTCACAGTCTGGGCTTTGTCATTCAAAACACCTCCTCTTTGTTGACAAAGTCCCCAGGAAAATGAATCTCTCAGCTATTTCAACCAAAATTCCAGCCATTAGAGGAGTCAGCCAGATGAACAGCACCTACAGACTGGCAGCCGAGGTGAGGCTGGCTCTGAGTGCATGTATCACAACCTGCAACCTACCTACAACCTACGTGTGAATACTATATCATCTTCTTATATGAGGCTGACTGCTCCAGTTGCAAATTTATGTCAATTGGCTCTAAGATTTCACATGAAGCTAAAATTGCAATAAAAATCCTGGCCTTTTATCTGCATTCTCTGTCTACCCTGACATTCAGAATCAACCAAATGTTTTACCAAAATTTTTATTGATGTAATCTCACAGTTTTCTCAAATTGATTTTCCTAGTACTTAAGTTCTGGAAGACAGCAAACATCAGAAGGACCATTTGTGCATTATAAACGGTGGAAGAGAAAGCCGGTTTTAAATCTGATCACATTTCATGACAAAATTATAATCCACAAATGCTACCCTTTAGCTTTCTGATTGCTAAAAATGTTTGAAAACCAATTATAAAATTGCTCAGTAACCTTTGAGCACTGAGCTCTAAATGCCTCTGAGATGGCAGGTGACCTGCTCAGCAATGGAAAGTGATGTAATCTCTAGAATCCAAGGCCGAGACAGATGTGCTGTGGGAAGCACCCTTCTGAAAGAAAGAGAGCTCTCTTTCTTTCAGTGTGATTAGCACCTGGGTTTGATTCCCACAGCTCTGAGTTTTGAATGGAAATGGTGGAGGAAAAACACAGGTCTGACAAATCAGCTTAGCTATTAATTATAAAAGAAAGCCTGGTTAAAATAACTTTTCTATTCTTATCAAAGGACTTCTAAAACTGGTTTTGCAGGACTAGGATTTGAATAGACATTGAAAATTGCCCCCATCTACATTAATCAATTTGTAAATTGGAACTCAGGATATAACATAGTCAAGTTAGCAAAATGCACAGGAACGAATCTCTATGGGAAACTGCATACCACCCCTCAGCCAGTTAATCCCGCCCTGCTTTATTTCTTGATACATTCACTCAATAAACATGATTTTCTTATTTGGAGAGGACAGGGTGGAGGGTTAGCCCTCTCACATAGCTCAGTGACTGACTTGAAGTGTTTTCAGCAGTCAAGATAAACAAATAAGACTTCTTATCTATAAAACGGTAGAGCTCACCATTTCAGTAAAAGTGTCATCTGTGAAGACAGGGAGCTCCTTTTAAAAAAGGTTTTTATAGTATCTTGAGAAAGTAAACCAGCAAATGCTGGCCCCTCGATTTAAGAATTTACTATCCTTATGTGTGACCAGATTTGCCAGCTGACAGCTCCCACATGGAAACTCAAACAGGCTTTCATTTCTCTGCTGCCAGAAATGTGTAAAATTGTGGAGAATTTAAAAGCAACGCCATCTAAAATCACAACAAAGAGCAGCAGAGCTGTGGACAAGCAGAGCAGCCAGTTGGAAGCTGTCAAAATTTCACCGGAAAGAAGACAAAGTTAAGTGAGTAAGTTCTAATTTTAACCACTTGCAAAGGAAGCAGAGAAAGTGACGCAATAAAGCAGATGTCTTTACCTTTGCAAATATAATTCAACTTACCTGTCTTGGGCAGAAAACCGGGACTTTCTGTCTAAACAACCTGCAGTGATTCCCCCAGGTGATCCGGCTGAGACGAATGAGTACGTGGGGTTTACTGAAAGCAGTTTCCACCTCCACCTGCCTGCGTTAATGAACAGTTCAGAGGCTTCTCCTTCAGTGGCTGAGTCACCCAGGGAGGGGGTGGGTGGTATGAGAGAGGGTGTCACCTTGTACAAATACCAATTCAATTAAACCAGCTCACTCACCGACCTGCTGTCTTTGGTGAATTCTTTCTGCAATTTATGGCCTTGGTAGACCAAAAATATGTACTTCTGTTATCACCCTTTTAATTGACATCAACAGTACATACAACTCTACCTTGACCAGGTGCCACAGTATCCAACCTATTTTGGATTCTCTTTTAAAAAACAAAACACAAAACTTAAGCTGGGAGGGATCTCTTCTCTGCCCATGGTGCCTGGAAGACTGGGGCCCAGATACACACACAGGAAATGCACTGCTGTTGGGAATCAAGATCCTTAGGGGAGAAAAGTCCTTTGGAAGGCTGAGATCAGGAAATAGGAAAGCAATCTGTTACATCCTGAAGTAAATGTAAGAATTCTGATCGTTTTGTGATTTCACCGCCTATAAGAATGTGAAAAGCATCCTGGAAACTTCCTTCTCATCTGAGAGCCCAGTAGACTCCAGTGTCGACACCTGCTTAGAGAGCAAAGAACACTGAAGCGGAGCCACACTAGGTGGGGGCTCCTATTACAGGTTCTGAAATGTACCTTCCGTGACAGCCAGGAGTCTTTAAAGAAGCTTAGTGAATCTGGAACACTGCTGAGAGGAACGAGTCATTAGAATGTCCTGGGTCACCTCTATTCATCTGCCACACCAATAATTAACCAAATCCTCCCCATTTCAAGACAGCTCCTGAAAAACCACAGTCCAGAGGAACTACAGTCATAGAAGTGACTATAAGAAGATACAGAAACATTCCCATTAGAAGGTTCAGGCAATTGCAGGATGCAGCTATTATGGACTGGGACATCCCTATCTTAATGTGCTCTTATTCTGGGTTGAGGATTTGAACATTTAAAAAGGAAAACAAGGACTTCCTTGGCCATCCAATGGTTGAAACTCCATGCTTCCAATGCAGGAGACAGGGATTCGATCCATAGCCATGGAGCTGAAATCTTACATGCTGTGTGGCTGGGCCAAAAATTTTTTTAAAAAATAAGGTAAAATTGAAAATGTTCTTTAAAGGTTTTATATATATATATAGTGGTGGTGGTGATTTAGTCTGTAAGTTGTGTCCGACTCTTGGGACCCCATGGACTGTAGCCCCCTAGGCTCCTCTGTATGTGGGATTCTCCAGGCAAGAATATGGGAGAGGGTTGCCATTTCCTTTTCCAATGTATATATGTATATATATATATATATGTGTGTGTGTGTGTGTGTATATATATATATATATATTCCGTGGTGGTTCAGATGGTAAAGAATCTGCCTGCAACCCAAGTTTGATCCCTGGGTTGGGAAGATCCCCTGGAGAAGGAAATGGCTACCCACTCCAGTGTTCTTGCCTGGAGAATCCCCATGGACAGAGGAACCTGGTAGGCTGCAGTCCATGGGGTCATAAAGAGTTGGACATGACTGAGCGACTAACACTTTGACTTGAGATATATATATATGTATGTTTATATATATATATATGTGTGTATATATACACGTGTTTATATATATATGTATATATACACATGTTTATTCAGTGCTTTCATAGAATTTTATGTCTGAAAGGCATTTTAGAAATACATTAAAAAAAAAAGAAATACATTCTAAATTTTTGTGAGACCCATAAATATTGGTTGGACTGAGGTTTGGACATTAATATTACAGATGAGATAGTTGAAAAACCGAGATGTGATTTGGCTCATCTCAAAAAATAAGTATTTTAGAAATATTATATTCAGGATCATTCAGTATTCATTTAGCTGAGTGAAGGGCTAAAACAGTCTCAGAGTTAGCTTGTAGGGACAAGTAATATATTACAGAATGCTTAAATGTATGTTTTTATCCTTTGTAGAATATAGAAACAGAAAATAATTTTCTACTTTGCAATGAAGAAAAATATACCGCCCATGATACATTAAAGATTTTGAGTTTCCAAACAATCATTTCTGCACAGAATTGAGGATTTTTATTATTAAAATTAGTTAATTATTATTTTATTATCCTTTTATTTTACATACTAGAACCTATACTACTAAGTCACATCAGTGTCTTTCCATTTAGAACGAAGTCTTTGATTCAAAAAAGGGCTAATTCTAAACACCTCAGCAATATTCAGACTTCCTCATTGCTGAACAGACATTCAGGTAAAAGACTGCTGAAAATTAAGAATCTTAAAGTTCAAAGAGGTCAGTCAAGAATGTGCCAGGGGTGGAGGAGGTCAAATAGGTTTAGCCTTAGTTTCACTCAGGCTTTGAGCTGGGGAGCTTCGAACATGCTTAGAATAACTCAGCTTTACCACACCTAGTTCACTATGAGAGGCAGAGTTCTTGAGGCCTCTAGAATGTAAGCTCCTAGGCTGGGATGGCAAATGTTTTATCCAGGTTGCCCATGTCAACTGTTTGGCACTGGCTGCCTGGGGTGATAAAATGAGGTTTGTAAGGGGACTTTGAACTTTCATAGAAGACTCCTTTCGGAGAAGGCAGTGGCAACCCACTCCAGTACTCTTGCCTGGAGAATCCCAGGGACTGGGGAACCTGGTGGGCTGCCGTCTATGGGGTTGCACAGAGTCAGACACGACTGAATTGACTTAGTAGCAACAGCAGCAGTAGTGCCTGACTCTGTGACCCCATGGACTGTAGCCCACCAGGCTTCTCTGTCCATGGGATTCTCCAGGCAAGAATACTGGAGTGGGTTGCCATTTCCTCCTCCAGGGGATCTTCCCGACCCAGGGATCGAACCTGCAACCCTTGTCTCCTGCGTTGGCAGATGGATCCTTTACCACTAGCACCACTTGGGAAGCCCTACATAGGGGAGAGCCACGATTGATTGGTTCTCAAATGGGGGAATGTTTGCTGAACCTATTGCCTGAAACAGGGCAGAGCTTTTTCTACATGTTGTATTCCAGTGAAACAAATAGCCAAAAAATGAGCACTTATTACTACATTATAAGGAAAGTAGTAAATACTTGGAGAAGGAAATGGCAACCCACTCCAGTGTTCTTACCTGGAGAATCCCAGGGACAGGGGAGCCTGGTGGGCTGCCGTCCATGGGGTCGCACAGAGTCGGACATGACTGAAGCGACTTAGCAGCAGCAAATACTTATATAACACTGTCCATGTGCCAGGCATTGTTTTAAGAACTTGTCATACATTCATTTCAGAATTGCTAATATTATGTGCCAGCCTGAATGGGAGGGCGATTTGGGGGAGATTGGATACATGTATATGTATGGCTGAGTCCCTTTGCTGTTCACCTGAAGCTACTATATTTTTTAATTAATTTATTTTTTATTGAAGGATTTCTTTACAGAATTTTGTTGTTTTCTGTCAAACCTCAACATGAATCAGCCATAGGTATACATATATACACTCCCTTTTGAACCTCCCTCCCATCTCCCTCCCCATTCCACCCCTCTAGGTTGATACAGAGCCCCTGTTTGAGTTTCCTGAGCCATACAGCAAATTCCCATTGGCTATCTATTTTACATATGGTAATATAAGCTTCCATGTTACTCTCTCCATACATCTCACCCTCTCCTCCTCTCTCCCCATGTCCATAAGTCTACTCTATATGTCTGTTTCTCCACTGCTGCCCTGTAAGTAAATTCTTCAGTACCATTTTTTTAGATTCCGTATATATTTGTTAGAATATGGTGGTTATCTTCCTCTTTCTGACTCACTTCCTCTGTATAATAGGTTCTGGGTTCATCCACCTCATTAGAACTGACTCAAATGTGTTCCTTTTTATGGCTGAGTAATATTCCATTGTGCATATATACCACAACTTCTTTATCCATTCATCTGTCAATGGACATCTAGGTTGTTTCCATGTTCTAGTTATTGTAAATACTGCTGCAATGAACAATGGCATACATGTGTCTCTTTCAATTTTTATTTCCTCAGGGTATATGCCTAGGAGTGGAATTGCTGGGTCATAAGGCGGTTTTATTCCTAGTGTTTTAAGGACTCTCCATACTGTCTTCCATAGTGGTTGTATCAATTTACATTCCCACCAATGGTGCAAGAGTGTTCCCTTTTCTCCACACCCTCTCCAGCGTTTATTGTTTGTGCATTTTTGATGATGACCATTCTGACTGGTGTGAAGTGATATCTAATTGTAGTTTTGATTTGCATTCTCTAATAATGAGCAATGTTGTACAATACTATTAATTGACTATACCCTCAATACTAATTAAAAAGTTTAAAGTAAAAAAACAAAAAAAGGATTGCTATGAAAAATCTTCACTTCCTCCTGGTCTGAATGTTTGTGTCCTCTCAAAACTCATATGTGAAATCCTAACCTGCAAAGATGATAGTGCTGGGAAGTGGAGCCTTTGGGAGGTGCCTAGGTCATGAGGGTGGAGGCTTCATGAATGGGATCATTGTTCTTATAAAAGAGATCCCACTCCTCAGAGCTTTCTAGCCCCTCCCACAACTAAAGACACAGTAAGAAGATGCAGGGTATGAACCATGAAAAGGGGCCTCATCCCACCATGCTGGCAGCCTAATCTCAGACTTCCCAGCCTCCTGGAAGAATCAAATTCCTGTTGTTTCTAAACTACCAGGTCTGCGTAATTTTGTTTTAGCCACCTGAACAGACTAAGATACCTTCTCAACCCACAGAGATTCAAAAAGTGATGCTGAAAATGCAAAAGAAAAATATAAACAGGACAAATCAGCAACTCAAAGCTCTCACATCTGTCATGCAGGGACTCTGAGAGGTTGAAAGATAGAGGGCTTCCCACTTTCCTCCCAGATGGAAAAAAGAAATGTTATGTACATGTTGCAACAAAAGCGGTATCATTAGAGTGATAATTACAGTGCCAATTTCTCTTGGGCTGGGAGTAGACAGATGCCAGAATTAATGAATTACTGCCTTACTGCCAGTGTTGCAAGAGCAAGTGCATTGCTTAATAGGCACTGGTAGTGCCAGCATGATGCATACCCACCTCGGAGAGCCCAGCAGAGACCCCACAGGAACCTGGGCACCATCACCTATGCAGACCCACTGCTCATTGCAGACAGTCACTTCACTCTCAGGTCCATGTCTTTCTTAGTGCGAGGATTAGGATGACATCAATCTCTTTACCACCCAGACAGGGTGCAGTGAAGAGATCAGGTTTATTTAATCACAAATCCATACCTGCACTTTACATACAACACCGGGAGGACCCAAAAGGGCTCAGCCCTGAGTTCCTGAAGCTTTCTGACTCTTCTTAATTCTCCAAACAGGCAACTACCCTTACACAAAGAAACCAGCAGAGATAAGGCAAGGTAAATGAAGATTATAATGATGATGATAAAAAATAACAACAGCAACAACAATAGTTTAAAGATGTTCCAGTCACTGCTTAGGGCTTTCAGTTCAGTTCAGTTCAGTTCAGTCACTCAGTTGTGTCCAGCTCTTTGCAACCCCATGAACTGCAGCACACCAGGATTCGTTGTCTATCACCAACTTCCAGAGCTTGCTCAAATTCATGTCCATGGAGTCAGTGATGCCATCCAACTATCTCATCCTCTGCTATCCCCTTCTCCTCCCGCCTTCAATCTTTCCGAGCATCAGGGTCTTTTCCAAGGAATCGGTTCTTCAAATCAGTTGGCCAGAGTATTGGAGTTTCAGCTTCAGCATCAGTCCTTCCAATGAATATTCAGGACTAATTTCCTTTAGGATGGACTGGTTGGATCTCCTTGCAGTCCAAGGGACACTCAAGAGTCTTCTCCAACAGCACAGTTCAAAAGCATCAATTCTTCAGCACTCAGCTTTATTTATAATCTAACTCTCACATCCATACATGACTACTGGAAAAACCATAGCTTTGACTAGATGGACCTTTTGTTGGCCAAGTAATGTCTCTGCTTTTTAATATGCTGTCTAGGTTGGTCATAGCTTTTCTTCCAAGGAGTAAGCGTCTTTTAATTTCATGGCTGCAGTCACCATCTGCAGTGATTTTGGAGCCCAAAAAAATAAAACCTCTCACTGTTTCTATTGTTTCCCCATCTATTTGCCACGAAGTGATGGGACCAGACGCCATGACCTTAGTTTTCTGAATGTCGAGTTTTAAGCCAAATTTTTCACTTTTGTCTTTTACTTTCATCAAGAGGGTCTTTAATTCTTCTTCACTTTCTGCTGTGGTGTCATCTGCGTATCTGAGGTTATTGATATTTCTCCCAGCAATCTTGATTCAAGCTTGTGCTTCATCCAGCCCAGGATTTCACATGATGTCCTCTGCATATAAGTTAAATAAACAGGGTGACAATATACAGCCCTGACGTACTCCTTTCCCAATTTTGAGCCAGTCTGTTGCTCCATGCCCAGTCCTAACTGCTTAATGTTTACCTATATTATTATTTCATTTAATCCTCACAAAAACCTTACACCATAGAAACCATAGGAACTGTGGTTAGGTGATAGACAGCAGAAAGTGGAAGCCTAAGGTCACACAGCTGGGAGTTAGACATGTGCAGAATTCCCACCTAGACAGGCTGACTGCAGAGCCTGCATTCTTGGCTTTGCAGGTCCACTGCCTCCCCAAAGTGCCAGAAAGGAGATGGGCACTTTACCCAAGAGACTGTGGCTGGATTGTAGGGTGAGCCACACTGACATCAGGTCTGAGCCCTGAATAACGGGTGATAGTAAAGAACAGTGGCTTTTGTCAGTACATGCACATGGATGGGCTTCCCAGGTGGCGCTACTGATACAGAACCTGCCTGCCAACGCAGGAGACATAAGAGACGCAGGTTCGATCCCTGCGTTGGGAAGATCTCCTGGAAGAGGGTATGGCAACCCACTCCAGTATTCTTTCCTGGAGAATCCCATGGACAGAAGAGCCTGGCTGGCTACAGTCCATGGGGTCGCAAAGAATAGGACACGACTGAAGCGATTTAGCACATGCACACACACACACTTCTGGTACTGTTTCAGTCCCAGTGGACGGAAAAATTAATGAGACCTGGTGACTGGTCTCCAGGCGCTCTCCATGTCTGGGGAGATAGACATTGAATTAAGTAATTATAATACATCAAGCTAAAGTAATACAGAGCAATTTTGAGGGTGTCACATAGCGAGGAGACTAAAGAATTCCACTTGAACTTAGAAGACATTGTTGACACTCAGTTTTGAAGTTCAAGTGGCTGAGAGGGAAATGAACCGTTCACCCATTCTGCCATCCTGGATTTTCTTCTTAATGTTTCCAGATTTTGCTTATGATTTTGCTTATAGTTTGGAGTTTGGCAATCTGAGGCATGGCTGGTTTAATTAATGAGAGACTAGAAGCAGAGATGTAATGGAGTAAGCAGGGCTTGCCGCCAAACCCACCTCAATAGTGTCAAAGTTGAGGAACCCCCACTGAAAGCTTTGCGAACTTCCTCCTTGCTGCTGTACCCACCAGAATCAGTCGTTTTGCAGCCTAGCAAATTCAGTTCCCCGTGGCCAGGAGTGAGATTTGGCGCAGACCTTCTTTTATCACTTTACCAAAGTAACAGAGTCAGCATAGAGTGATCATTGATTATTTTAACTGCTCCAAAATCTTCCAACAATTTATCAAGATTCTAGTATTCTTATGTGAATATCTTTATGCAAACAGCCTTACTTAAAAACCCAGATTGTTATTTCATAATTTCACAATCATCACTTTTTATTTTCTTCAATTCACAATCTTCCCACTTTACATTAGTCTCTCCATAGCCAAATATTTCATGGTGTTACCTCAAGCAGCCCCTTGCGATCAGAGGCCAGACCTGTAGATTTAGCTTTATTCTAAGCATGTAGCATAGTTTTGACACATAGCAGCACTCAGTATTGTGGACTGAAAGAAGGAATAATAATCACAAACAGTAAAAGGACCTTGCTGTTGTTATTATTGTTGTGCAGTTCCCCATCATGTCTAACTCTTTGCGATCCCATGGACTGCAACCCATAAAAGGACATATACAAGGTATAGCCACTGTTTGCCAAACATCTGGTTTATCTGTTTTCTAAATCTGATTTTCTAATCAAAATTTTCTATCTCTGGTTGGAGTATAGGCTATAGACTATATAATAGGCTCAACTAAAGGCTATATTATTGGTTCTTCAACTCACCTACAGGTTACAACTTTCACTATTCTCTTAAAAAAAGAGATTTCTCTGCATCTCATAGAGATTGCTCAAACCATATTAGCATAGCTGCCCTTATTGCCTAAGGTTGAATCCTTCATTGTCATCGCCTCCTCCTCCCCTCTCTCCATTCCATGTACACATGTTAAGTAGCTTTAGTCAAGTATCTTTGTGACCCCATGGACTGTAGTCCACCAGGCTCCTCCGTCCATGGGATTCTCCAGGCAAGAATACTGGACTGGGTTGCCATTTCCTTCTCCAGGGGATCTTCCTAACCCAGGGACAGAACCCGTTTGCGTCTCCTGCATTGGCAGGCAGGTTCTTTACCACTAGCACCACCTGGGAAGCCCATTTCATATCTTCGTCCAATTAAATGGTGACTGGCCCATCATTAACAAGCCTACTCCTTAATTCAGTCCAACCTTCCCCTTCTTCTGTACTCTCAGCAACCCCGCTTTGACTGGAAACCTCACCATCTTGAGGGAACACTACTTCCATCACCTGACAACCGGCCTCTTCCTTGTTCAAATATGCCAGCAGAGTTCATCAGACTTTTTTAGGTAGTAGAGAACAAGATAAACTGTGGGAAGAGCCATGGTACCCAAAATGATGACACTTAGAAATCTACAGTTCGTTATAAGAACAAGATGCACTATAGCAACACATTAAGGACAAGTCTCACAGCTGAAGACTGTCTCATCGAAGGGTCAGAAAAGTTACTCATGGGTTCAGCTGCCCTTCCTCTGAAAGGGTCTTTGCAGGATATACTTTCTTTCTCATATCCAGAACCACTGACATGTGGATGAATCACCCAAACAGAGTCTCAGCTGGAATTTCTTACATGCTGCGAGTCACGTAGAGTATTCCTGCTATGTGACTAGGGGTTCCAGAGTCTCACCAGGTACAGTCCTCAGTCTCACTGTTAACAGTAAATAAAGCCAATCAGCTGGTTCAAACCACCCTGAAACTCTCAGGGCACAAGTTAGAAAGCAATGCTATTAATCAGTATAAAGATTCAGAGGACTGTAAGGAAGACAGGAGACAGTGTCAGCAGCCTTTTTTAGAAATTACGTAATATTCTCTATTGGTTAACTTTGCAAAGCAACAGTGGCTGTCCAGTGCAACTCTGGGCACCCGATAGCAATTCTATGAGTCTCCCTACCATGATTCTGATTTTCTTCCAGCTTCTTTGTTCTACCATGTCACCAATTTATCACAGTCCCTGCACAGATCAGCTTAAATCCTCTGGGAGAAAGCTGCTTGCACTGGTCAGCCACCAGGCCATGCTGGGTCCCTGTAGGTAGAGCTCTTGCATCAAGCCACCCCCACTGCCCCCACCCCCAGCCCGCTGGGCTTTTGGCGAGCCAGACAAGGACAACCTTGCACAGACACCTACTCCATCTCAATCAGCTGTGACCGAGGCAACAACACTGCATGGGACAGGGCACTGCTCCCCTAGGCCTTGTAACTATTCAGAAGTGGGCTCCAGGCAGGGCACACAGCAAGTCAGAACTTCTCCCAGGAAAGACACATCACCCCTTAACATTACTTTTCCAAAACAGATGCAACTATGTCCCTGCCCAGCTTCAAACCCATCGTAAGTTCCTCATGTCCCATAACGTGAATCAATTCCTTAGATTCCGAGGCAGCAGCCACCAGCCATGTGTGGTTATTTAAATTTAAATTAATTAAATTAGGAGTTCCCTGATGGCTCAGACTGCCAATGCAGGAGACAGGAGTTCGATCTCTGATCCAGGAAGATCCTGCACCCTGCAGAGCAACTAAACTCATGGGCTACAACTATTGAGCCTGTGCTCTAGAGTCTGGGAGCCTCAACTACTGAAGCCTGCATGCCCGAGAGTCCGTGCCCTGCAGTAAGAGAAGCCATCACAATGAGAAGCCCATGAACCGCAGCTAGAGAGTAGCCCCTGCTCACCACAACTAGAGAAAAGCTCGCACAGCAGCCAAGACTCAGCACAGACAAAAATAAATAATGAATACATTAAAACTTATATAAGAATTAATCAAATTAGATACAATTTAAAATTCAGTTCTTCAGTTGCACTAACCACTTTGAAATACCACATAGTTCCAGGCAGAGGGCACAAGCAGAAAGTTGGTCTAGATGCATTTTTAAAGTAACTTTCAACTCCTCCAGGCTCCAGTTCCACCACTTGCCCCCACGCACCCTAAGCTCTAAACTCATCGAAGTCCTTGCAATTGCCCAAACATACTGCATGTTTCAGGCCCTTAATATTTTCCTTATTCCATTCCTGTGACCTGAAATATCCTTCCTCTTGTGCAAAGGGTAATCTCTTATTCATCTTTACATGCATGTGTGCTAAGCTGCTTCAGTCACGTCTGACTCTTTGTGACCCCATGGACTATAATCCGCCAGGCTCCTCTGTCCATGGGAGTCTCCAGGCAAGAATACTGGAGTGGGTTGCCATGCCCTCCTCCAGGGGACCTTCCTGACGCAGGGACTGAACCTGTGTCTCTTGCATCTCCTGCATTGGCAGGCAGGTTCTTTATTGCTAGCATTACCTGGGAAGCCCTATTCATCTTTAATGGCCCAGTGAACACCTAACGTGCTCTGTGAGGATTTTCCTACTGTCCCATTCCCCAAGCACAGGCAGGCGCTCTCATTCTCTCTGCTCCAATGGAACTCTATATGCCTCTGTTACAGGGCTTTAGCACATTATTTGATAAACGAGGTGTACCCAGCATACCACACACCCTTCTAGGAGACTTCAACAGTGAAGGCAGTGTGGCCAGTGTTAAAGAACACAATGACGGGTGTCAGATGGCCTCTGCTAACAGCTATGTGTGTATGGCCAGGAGCTGATCAGTGAGCTCTTCTTGTCTCAGTTTTCTAACCTGTGCAGTGTTCCCTGCAGGATTCTGAGATTCCCTTCTGTGAGATGACACCTTGCTCTTGTACTTGATGGGCTTCTTTTTGTCCCCATTGTTCTCTTTCCTCAGTATCTATCCCAGATCCTTCATGGTCGAGTTTTATTTCTTTTTTGAAATCTATTTTATCTTTCCTCCAATAATTCACAATTGTATTAGTTTCCTATTGCTGATATAACAAATTACCACAAGTTCAGTTCAGTTCAGTCCAGTCACTCAGTTGTGTCCGACTCTTGGCAACCTCATGAATCACAGCACGTCAGGCCTCCCTGTCCATCACCAACTCCCAGAGTTCACTCAGACTCACGTCCATCAAGTCAGTGATGCCATCCAGCCAGCTCATCCTCTGTCATCCCCTTCTCCTCTTGCCCTCAATCCCTCCCAGCATCAGAGTCTTTTCCAATGAGTCAACTCTTCACATGAGATGGCCAAAGTACTGGAGTTTCAGCTTTAGCGTCATTCCTTCCAAAGAGATCCCAGGGCTGATCTCCTTCAGAATGGACTGGTTGGATCTCCTTGCAGTCCAAGGGACTCTCAAGAGTCTTCCCCAACATCACAGTTCAAAAGCATCAATTCTTCGGTGCTCAGCTTTCTTTACAGTCCAACTCTCACATCCATAGATGACCACTGGAAAAACCATAGCCTTGACTAGAAGGACCTTAGTTGGCAAAGAAATGTCTCTGCTTGTGAATATGCTATCTAGGTTGGTCATAACTTTCCTTCCAAGGAGTAAGTGTCTTTTAATTTCATGGCTGCAGCCACCATCTGCAGTGATTTTGGAGCCCAAAAAAATAAAGTCTGACCCTGTTTCTACTGTTTCCCCATCTATTTCCCATGAAGTGATGGGACCAGATGCCATGATCTTCGTTTTCTGAATGTTGAGCTTTAAGCCAACTTTTTCACTTCACTTTCACTTTCATCAAGAAGCTTTTTAGTTCCTCTTCACTTTCTGCCATAAGGGTGGTGTCATCTGCATATCTGAGGTTATTAATATTTCTCCCAACAATCTTGATTCCAGCTTGTGCTTCTTCCAGAACAAGTTTAGTGGCTTAAAATCAACATAATTTATGATTTTCAATTTTCTGTAGTTCGTATTTGGTTCTTTCAAGAAGAAAAAAATACATAAATGTGTATTCATTCACATTTTTTTCCATAAAAACAAGTCTGGACTTTTATCAGTTCTGCTGCTGCTGCTGCTGCTAAGTCGCTTCAGTCGTGTCCGACTCTGTGCGACCCCATAGATGGCAGCTCACCAGGCTCCCCGTCCCTGGGATTGTCCAGGCAAGAACGCTGGAGTGGGTTGCCATTTCCTTCTCCAATGCATGAAAGTGAAAAGTGAAAGTGAAGTCACTCAGTTGAGTCAGACTCTTAGCGACCCCATGGACTGCAGCCTACCAGGCTCCTCTGTCCACAGGATTTTCCATGCAAGAGTACTGGAGTGGGGTGCCATTGCCTTCTCCGATTATCAGTTCTACTAACAGCCAAAGAAGAGTAAAGACAGTGAGAGAATTTTAAACTAAAAAGCCAACCAAATTCCCAAGGCAGGCTAAAAAGTAATCTAAAGCCTTGATTAAATGCACTCTTATATGAAAAAGACACAATTTACTGACCTATGATTCCAAAGTTATTATTCATTTAAATTATGACAGTTACCCCCCCCCAAAAAAGTACATTTTATAAAACATTTCTTCTCAATAACAGGAAATTTCCAAGAAACCAACAAGATTCTGGTTCACAAACCCTGTATTAACAAATAGACTATGATACCACTTGGCTGTGAGAACAGAAAGAGACCAAGTCTGATCAGATATCATCAAACAGAATAAAAACGCTATGACAACTTTCACTGTTAATGTAACCAGCACAACTCAGAATCAGCCCTCCTTATTGCTCATTGTCTGTGGCCAGATGTCAGCCATCTTTTTCTTAAATTAAAGGGCCAGATAGTAAATACATAAGCTTTGTAGGCCGTATCCAAAACCTCAGCTCTTCCCTGGCGGCAGAAAGCAGCCATGGACAATATGTCCAAGGAACTGGGCATGCACAGAATGGTCCATAGCAGCTGGAAGTGTCTGAGCTGGGTCCCTCTCTGCTCTCTGCTAGCCAGCGCTATTGGGAAAGCACAGGTTTTCTGTTCCTCCTCTCCCTGTGGAGGGGGAAATGCGAAATGAGAAAAAAAATCAACAAAAATTCATTTTCAAGACAGGGATACTGAGGTTCTGAATGATCAGGTGACTTGCCAAAGATCCAACAACTTCTTTTATGTGGACATGAAACCCATTGTCGTTGTTGTTCAGTCGCTAAGTCGTGTCCAACTCTTTGAGACCCCATGGACAGCAGCACAACAGGCTTTTCTGTTCTCCACTATTTCCCAGAGTTTGCTCAAATTCATGTCCATTGAGTCGGTGATGCCATCCAACCATCTCATCCTCTGTCGTCCCCCTTCTCCTTTGCCTTCAATCTTTCCCAGCATCAGGGTCTTTTCCAAAGAGTTGGACTTTCCCATCAGGTGGCCAAAGTGTTAGAGCTTCAGCTTCAGCATCAGTCTTTCCAATGGATATTCAGGGTTGATTCCCTTTAGGATTGACTGCTTTGATCTCTCTGCAGTCCAAAGGACTTGCAAGGATCTTCTCCAACACCACAGTTCAAAAGCATCAGTTCTTCGGTGTTCAGCCTTATTTATGGTCCAACTCTCACATCTGCACATGAGTACTGGAAAAACCGTAGTTTTGACTATACGGACCTTTGTCAGCAGAGTAATGTCTCTGCTTTTTAATACACCGTGTGGTTTGTCATAGCTTTCCTTCCAATGAGCGTCTTTTAATTTCATGGCTGCAGTCACTGCCCACAGTGATTTTAGAGCCCAAGAAAAGAAAGTCTATCACTGATTTCACTTCCCCCTTCTATTTGCCATGAAGTGATGGGACTGGATGCTATGATCTTAGTCTTCTGAATGTTGAATTTTAACAGAGCTTTTTCACTCTCCTTTTTCACTCTCATCAAGAGGCTCTTTAGTCCCTCTTCACTGTCTGCCATCAGAGTGGTATCATCTGCATTTCTGAGGTTGTTGATATTTCTCCCGACAATCTTGATCCCAGCTTGTGAGTCATCTAGCCCAGCATTTTGCATGATGTACTCTGAATAGAAGTTAAATAAGCAGGGTGGCAATATACAGCCTTGATGTACTCCTTTCCCAATTTTGTACCAGTCCATTGTTCCATGTAGGTTTTAACTGTTGCTTCTTATCCTGCATACAGGCTTCTCATGAGACAGGTGAGGTGGTCTGGTATTCCCATCTCTTCAGAGTGGTATCATCTGCATATCTGAGGTTATTGATATTTCTCCCAACAACCTTGATTCCAGCTTATGATTCATATAGCCTGGCATTTCTCATGAAACCAGAGCCTATTCAAAATGACGGAATGTTTCTTGATCACTTACTATGTCAGGTTAGCTCTGAAGCACTTACACTGTATCTGATTTCATCCTCACAACAAGTTATCATCTTCATTTCACAGATGAAGAAACTGAGATGCCAGAAAGATTAAATAACATGCTGAGAGTTTCACAGAAGATACATGGTCCAGAGTCAGGGTTTTTAACCCTCTGCTCCTTGCTGCTGTTCCTGCCTCTGCACCACAGGTCACCCTTTCTACTTTCCATTGAGTGTTGTTTCGTGATGCTCTTGAGAAGTCCTTTCATTTTAGTGCATGTAGTTTCTGTCCAACACTAGACTCCCCACCATTGCATCTGACTCAAGCTGGTCAGGACTTTTTCCCCCTCAGAAGCACTCACATAACCAGACTTGCCTATCCAGTCTAACTGTTATTCTGCAACACAGAAACAGGGAGTGACCTGGAGTTTACACACCCATGGCCAGTCCCAGGTAGAAAGATTGAGGATGCCAGTGTTTGATCTTTGTTTGCACCACTCCAACCAGAGGAAAACCCACCTAAATATCATTTCTCCTCTGTTAGACACCTGGAGCAGCTCTGGGGCTCCCTATCCAGTTCACAGCCACCAGGAGTCCTTGGAAGGCCCCCTGAAAACCCAGACTGGGGTTCCCTTTCATTTCACAGTGAAAATGTATGATTCTCTTGGCAAGTCAGGCTTTCCTGGCTCCCTAACATTGCTCACTTCGCCCACTTTGTTTCTCCATAAGCCCCATGGAAGAAGTAGGTGCAAAAAATATAGGAAGGGATAGAGAGACTTCCCTGGTGGCTTAGAGGGTTAAAGTGTCTGCCCGCAATACAGGAAACCCGGGTTTGATCCCTGGGTCGGGAAGATCCCCTGGAGAAGGCAATGGCACCCCACTCCAGTCTCTCACCTGGAAAATCCCATGGATGGAGGAGCCTGGTAGGTCACAGTCCATGGGATCACAAAGAGTTGGGCACAACTGAGCAACTTCACTAGAGAGACACTCAGTACACACTTCTTTTCTGAATGAGTGGATCTTCCTATGAACACTGGCAAGTGTCACCTCTAAAGCCTTCACCATTAAAATAAAAAGACATCACAGGCTAAATAGCAAGCTATGAACTGAAAAAGAAAGGCTTCATGAGTTCATGTTACAGAATCAAATATTCTTTATGTGTCCTATGTATGAATGGAGGTCACTGTTACTCACCCAGTTCCTGAAGAAGTTATGTGGTCTGTGTACCTGCATCTTCATCCCAGATTCTAGAAAAGGGGTACATATAAGAGGCCTTATTCTCTGATGACTGAAACCTATAAGCACACACTCCCTCTCTGCCTTTCTTCCCAAACAAGCCCCACTTTGCCTCTGTTAGAATGAAAACACTAAGTGGAAGTGAAGGTCTGTCTTAAGTCGCTTCAGTCGTGTCCGACTCTTCATAACCCCATGGACTGCAGCCTACCAGGCTCCTCTGTCCATGGGATTTTCCAGGCAAGAGTACTGGAGTGGGTTGCCATTGCCGTCTCCGAGACTTAATTCCTAGTGGGTTTCTAATGAAGCTACTTGATAAAGTCTGCTGTCCTTTACTCTCATCCAAATCCTTACTTCTCCAACAGTAAGGAAAAAGCAAAACTGGGCTTAAACTGGTAAGGCACCCCATAGGAGTCTCCAGTGAAGTAAAAGGCTGGAGTAGTAAAGCAATGGGTTGTATTATAAAAGAGCAGCATTAAACACCCTCCTCTCCTTTCACTCATTCAGCAGAGTCATGGCAGAGAGAAATTGTGTGTGCCCTTTCAGGGACCTCCTGAGTTGACTGCAAAGATTAGAAGGGAAGAAAGCCAACAGAAAGCCAACAGTTTTCACATAACTGTGTGATCTGCCAGGATGGCACAGGCAAATCAAGAAATCATGTCAAATGATATCATTTAGTGAAGGTAACCAGAGTTATTTAAAAATAACAACAAGAAATCACTATGGAGAGGAACTCACTGAAAGCACTTCAGAAATTTCCAGGCAAACGCCTACCCACAGAAGAAAATTTCTTGTTGCATGTTAAGTTCCCATTGCCCTGTGAGTGTTTGGACAGCTTCCTGGATTTCCCAGGAAAGGTATGCAACCTTGTGGGCTGACCCACCCTTCACAGCCAAATCTGACAAGGTCTGAGTAAATACACTCTCAAAAGCAAAGACATTCTTTGGGGATTGTGCAGGAGAATTTGGCAGCTGTGCCTTCCTTCTGAGGTGTGGCATGAAGAACAAGTTTCCTGGCCAAGGGCATGGGGTTAGCTGCAGCCTCTCTAGAAGAAATCATTACTAACCTGTGTTTATCCAGAAATCCATGTTTACATTAAAATACCCATAGTCTTTCTCTGCTACTGATATATTTAATATATTAAAACATAGCAAAAAAAAAAAAAAACTTAGCCTGGCAAATGTTACTTGCACTGAACCAAGTGAAGGATGGAACTTGTACAAGATGCTATGCATGCGTACCATTTCTACTTCTTTCTTTTCTCTCCTCCTTCCTTCTGGAGGCTCAGATGGTAAAGAGTCTGCCTGCAGTGTGGCAGACCTGGATTCGATCCCTGGATGGGGAAGATCCCCTGGAGAAGGAAATGGCAACCCACTTCAGTATTCTTGCCTGGAAAATCCCATGAATGGAGGAGCCTGGTGGACTACAGTCCATGGGGTCGCAAAGAGTCGGACACGGCTGAGCAGCTTCTCTCTCCTTCCATGGGACAGCAGTGAAACAGCTTCTGATATTCGCGGTAGGCTTTGAGAACCCAGTAAGGAAGACTTTAGTACCTCATACATTCCAGGAGGGATGACAGGCCTTAGACCCAGAACTGGCCTCTGTGGCGTCCTTTTCAATCCCAGAGGGCACTGTACATGCAGAGAGATGCTAAAGTCTTTCTAACTATGATCTTGTTTCCACTGGGCTTCCCTGGAGGCTCAGACAGTAAAGAATTCACCTGCAATGCAGGAGACCTGGGTTCGAACCCTGGGTTGGGAAGATCCCCTACAGAAGGGGATAGCTACCCACTCCAGTATTCTTGCTTGGAGAATTCCATGGACAGAGGAATCTGGTGGTCTACAGTCCCTGGAGTTGCAAAGAATTGGACATGACTGAGCGACTAACGTTTTGTTTCCACAGGCCATGTCAGTTATGTGAAAAGTCAAAGTCTTGAAAAGAATTCGTTTCCAGCCCCGCCCCCCCCCCCCCACCTTTTTATCTCAAGGATTCCAACCAGACCAGCCTGAGATCTAGTTCCTATTTTTGATGTGTGGTTCTGCTTGTGGTTGGACAGAGTACAATACTGGGTGATAAAGGTATTGTTATTCTGTTGGTTTGCAAAGTGGTGAAACTACTTCTCTATCAGAAGGGAGGAGTCTCAGGCTGAGTGGGAGAACCAGGGAAGACTGCAGAGATGACCTGAACTATCACCCTGGGCTGAGAGTTGAGTCTCTTGTTAGTTCTCAATGAGAGTCAATTATCACAGCCCTGTGAATCATTCGTGAACTAGGCATGAACCTCCTGAATGCCAGCATTGAGTGGGTGGTGCACTAAAGGGCTTTTTGCTGTTGTTATTCAGGGGTTTCTTTTCTTTTTTTTTTTTTTGCAATAAGGAAGACTCTGACTCATCCATGGACAGGGGAAGATGAAATAATAGGCCAGTTCCTAAAGGCCAGAAAGACCAACTACAAAACATGCTAGGAGGGATGCTAGGAGAAAAACATCATACAAAATATTTGGGATGGTATCAGCCCTTTGCGACTGAAGGTTACCTCAGGGCAGAAGGCTTCTCTGGTGGCTCAGAGGTGAAGAATTGGCCTGCAATGCAGAAGACCCAGGTTCAATCCCTGGCTGGGAAGATCTGCTAGAGAAGGGAATGCTTACGCATTCCAGTATTCTTGCCTGGGAAATCCACGGACAGAGGAGCCTGATGGGCTACAGTCCAGGAGGTCCCAAAAGTTGGACACAACTTAGCGACTAAACTAAGCCTCCTCTACCTGCCTCCTTAGCTGCGTGGCATTGGGGCAGCAAGCGGCCGAGAGGAGATACCCAACATCCGAGGTCAGGAGGGGCAGCTGAGAGGAGATACCCCACGTCCAAGCTAAGGAGCAGCGCCTACACTTTGCTGGAGCAGCCATGAAGAGATACCCCATGTCCAAGGTAAGAGAAACCCAAGTAAGACAGTGGGCACTGAGAGAGGGCATCAGAGGGCAGACAGACTGAAACCACAACTAGCCAATCTCATCACATGGACCACAGCCTTGTCTAACTCAGTGAATCTAAGCCATGCCATGTGGAGCCACCCAAGACGGGCGGGTCATGGTGGAGAGGTCTGATAGAATGTGGTCCACTGGAGAAGGGAATGGCAAACTACTTCAGTTCTTGCGTTGAGAACCCCACGAGCAGTATGAAAAGGCAAAAACATAGGACACTGAAAGATGTAACTCCCCAGGTCAGTAGGTGTCCAATATGCTACTGGAGATCAGTGGAGAAATAACTCCACAAAGAATGAGGGGATGGAGCCAAAACAAAAACAACAGTCAGTTGTGGATGTGACTGGTGACAGAAGCAAGGTCTGATGCTGGCAAGAGCAATGTTGCATAGGAACTTGGAATGTCAGGTCCATGAATCAAGGCAAATTGGAAGTGGCCAAACAGGAGATGGCAAGAGTGAACGTTGACATTCTAGGAATCAGAGAACTAAAATGGACTGGAATGGGTAAATTTAACTCAGATGACCATTTATCTACTACTGTGGGCAGGAATCCCTTAGAAGAAATGGAGTAGGCATCATGGTCAACAAAAGAGTCTGAAATGCAGTACTTGGATGCAATCTCAAAAACGACAGAATGATCTCTGTTCGTTTCCAAGGCAAACCATTCAGCATCACAGTAATCCAAGTCCATGCCATGACACTGAAGAAGCTGAAGTTGAATGGTTCTATGAAGATCTACAAGACCTTTTAGAACTAACACCCAAAAAAGATGTCCTTTTCATTATAGGGGACTGGAGTGCAAAAGTAGGAAGTCAAGAAACACCTGGAGTAACAGGCAAATTTGGCTTTGGAGTACAGAATGAAGCAGGGCAAAGACTAATAAAGTTTTGCCAAGAGAACGCACTGGTCATAGCAAACACCCTCTCCCAACAACATGAGAGAAGACTCTACACATGGACATCACCCAATGGTCAACACCGAAATCAGATTGATTATATTCTTTGCAGCCAAAGATGGAGAAGCTCTATACAGTCACCCAAAACAAGACCGGGAGCTGACTGTGGCTCAGATCATGAACTCCTTATTGCCAAATTCAGACTTAAATTGAAGAAAGTAGGGAAAACCACTAAACCATTCAGGTATGACCAAATCAAATTCCTTATGATTAAACAGTGGAAGTGAGAAATAGATTTAAGGGACTAGATTTGATAGAGTGCCTGATGAACTATGGATGGAGTTTCATGACATTGTACAGGAGGCAGTGATCAAGGCCATCCCTAAGAAAAAGAAATGCAAAAAGGCAAAATAGTTGTCTGAAGAGGCCTTATGAATAGCTGAGAAAAGAAGAGAAGTGAAAGGCAAAGGAGAAAAGGAAAGATATACCCTTTTGAATGCAGAATTCCAAAGAATATGAAGGAGAGATAAGAAAGCCTTCCTCAGTGATCAGTGCAAAGAAATAGAGGAAAACAATAGAATGGGAAAGACTAGAGATCTCTTCAAGAAAATTAGACATACCAAGGGAACATTTCATGCAAAGATGGGCACAAAAAAGGACAGAAATGGTATGGACCTAACAGAAGCAGAAGATATTAAGAAGAGGTGGCAAGCATAACACATAAGAACTGTACAAAAAGATCTTCACAACCCAGATAATCACGATGGTGTGATCACTCACCTAGAGCCAGACATCCTGGAATGTGAAGTCAAGTGGGCCTTAGGAAGCATCACTATGAACAAAGCTAGTGGAAGTGATGGAATTCCAGTTGAGCTATTTCTAATCCTTAAAGATGATGCTGTGAAAGTGCTGCACTCAACATGCCAGCAAATTTGGAAAACTCAGCAGTGGCCACAGGACTGGAAAAGGTCAGTTTTCATTCCAATTCCAAAGAAAGGCAATGCCAAAGAATGTTCAAACTACTGCACAATTGCACTCATCTCACATGCTAGTAAAGTAATGCTCAAAATTCTTCAAGCCAGGCTTCAGCAATACGTGAACTGTGAACTTCCAGTTGTTCAAGCTGGTTTTAGAAAAGGCAGAGGAACCAGAGACCAAATTGCCAACATCTGCTGGATCATCGAAAAAGCAAGAGAGTTCCAGAAAAACATCTATTTCTGCTTTATTGACTATGCCAAAGCCTTTGACTGTGTGGATCACAATAAACTGTGGGAAATTCTGAAAGAGATGGGAATACCAGACCACCTGACGTGCCTCTTGAGAAATCTGTATGCAGGTCAGGAAGCAACAGTTAGAACTGGACATGGAACAACAGACTGGTTCCAAATAGGAAAAGGAGTACATCAAGGCTGTATATTGTCACCCTGCTTGTTTAACTTATATGCAGAGTACATTATGAGAAATGCTGGGCTGGATGAAGCACAAGCTGGAATCAAGATTGCCAGGAGAAATATCAATAACCTCAGATATGCAGATGACACCACCCTTATGGCAGAAAGTGAAGAACTAAGGAGCCTCTTGATGAAAGTGAAAGAGGAGAGTGAAAAAGTTGGCTTAAAGCTCAACATTCAGAAAACTAAGATCATGGCATCTGGTCCCATCACTTCATGGCAAATAGGGAAACAGCGGAAACAGTGGCTGACTTCATTTTGGGGGGCTCCAAAATCACTGCAGATGGTGACTGCAGCCATGAAATTAGAAGATGCTCACTCCTTAGAAGAAAGGTTATGACCAAGCTAGACAGGATGTTAAAAAGCAGAGACATTACTTTACCAACAAAGGTCCATCTAGTCAAGGCTATGGTTGTTCCAGTAGTCATACATGAATGTGAGAATTGGACTACAAAGAAAGCTGAATGCTATAGAATTGATGTTTTTGAACTGTGGCATTGGAGTAGACTCTTGAGAGTCCCTTGGACTGCAAGGAGATCCAACCAGTCCATCCTTAAAGGAAATAAATCCTGGATGTTCATTGGAAGGACTGATGTTGAAGCTGAAACTCCAATACTTTGGTCACCTGATGCAAAGAACTGACTCATTTGAAAAGACCCTGATGCTGGGAAAGATTGAGGGCAGGAGGAGAAGGGGATGACAGAGGATAAGATGGCTGGATGGCATCACTAACTCAATGGACATAAGTTTGGGTAAACTCTGGAAGTTGGTGATGGACAGGAAGGCCTGGCATGCTGCAGTCCATGGGGTCGCAAAGAGCTGGATACAACTGAGCAACTGAACTTAACTGAACTAGTGACTAAACTACCACCACCAGTGGATTATAGCCATTCTCTTCCCTCAGCCCATATTAGGACACTAGAGTTTTGCCCACTCAGCTGTACCATCCATGGCCCATGTTTTCTAGTTCAGTCTTAAGGAGGAAAGTATTCATAGGACTGCAAGAGGAACAGTATGGATACCATACTTCCCATCAAGGCCAGTCCATCCTGGCTGCTCCCCTCTTCCATTTAAAGCCAAGAGAAACTAAGAGCAGAGCCTGCTGCTGCTGCTGCTAAGTCGCTTCAGGCGTGTCCAACTCTGTGCGACTCCATAGATGGCAGCCCACCAGGCACCCCCATCCCTGGGATTCTCCAGGCAAAAACACTGGAGTAGGGTTGCCATTTCCTTCTCCAATGCATGAAAGTGAAAAGTGAAAGTGAAGTAGCTCAGTCATGTCCGACTCTTAGCGACCCCATAGACTGCAGCCTACCAGGCTCCTTCATCCATGGGATTTTCCAGGCAAGAGTACTGGAGTAGGTTGCCATTGCCTTCTCTGAGAGCAGAGCCTAGAGACAGCTAAACCATAAAGACACAAAGCCCTAGAGCACAGCTGTACTGAGTAACTGGCACAAGAATTTTGCTGAGGACTTTAAAGGGCAAATGGACTTTAAGTGAATGTAGAGGATCAAGTTCACTGTCCAAAAGAAGCAGAAAAAAATAATCCTTTGTCCTGATAGAAAACACAACCGAACTGTCAGAGCAACACAAGTTTGCTCCCTGAACCGTATTTCCTGTGTCTACAGACTGCAGTATTCTTGCCAGAGAATTCCAGGGACAGGGGAGCCTGGTGGGATACAGTTCTTGAGTTGCAAAGAGTTGGACATGACTGAGTGACTAATGTTTTCCTTCACTTTCACAGAAGTCAGTAAAACTGTGTATCTTCCAGGGACTCAGGGCCAGGAGCATGGTTGCTTTTCCAGTTAGAAAAACAGGAGGCTCAAGGAAGGAGCAGGCTCCATCATGAAAGCACAATTTAGGAGTTGGCTGGGCAGAACTCAGATTCAGTGGGTTGGCCACTGAGAAGAGTACAGAAAATATTCTCAGCCATGTAGCTGCCTGAGGATGCCCAATGCAGAAGGAAACTAGGCAATTCCAATAGGGTCTGCTATAATACATCTATGAGAGTTTATTTTGCAGATGACCCAACGATCATTCATTGAAAGCCAAAATAAAATATAATTTTCTACTTTTAAAAATCTCCAAATTTGTTATTACTCCTAAAAAACAAAAACAAATGATGAAAAACAACAACAAAAAAACCTTTGGCAATATTTAGATCTTCATGGATGATAAATTAATTGACTGGGCTGGATGTGGTTTAAAGTTCACAATAGTATTAGCTTTTTCTTTAGCTCAGTTTTTCTCGATTTGAAACTTGCAATTTTTAAAATTAACAGGATATATTTTTTAGAGTGATTTTCCTTTTACAGAAAAAATTAGGCAGAAAATACAAAGTTCTCATGTACCCCCTTTCCCACTCCCCAGCCCGGGTCTCTTCTATTACGAATCTCGTGCATTAGTGTGGCATATTTGTTATGTGGATGAGCTGACATTGATTATTATTAACTAAAACCCACAGCTTACAGGAGTACACTCTGTGTTGGGCCACTCTATGGATTTAGACAAATGTAGAATGTCTTGTCAGAGAAGGCAATGGCACCCCACTCTAGTACTTTTGCCTGGAAAATCCCATGGACGGAGGAACCTGGTAGGCTGCAGTCCATGGGGTCGCACAGAGTCGGACACGACTGAAGTGACTTAGCAGCAGCAGCAGGATGTCTTATACCTACCATTACACATCAGAAAGAGCACTTTCACTGCCTTAAAAATCCCCTGTGTGTTATCTACTTACTCTCCCTCTCCTGACCAAACCCCTGGCAACCAATGATTTTTCTGTTTAATTCCCTATAGTTTGCCTCTTTCAGAGTGGCATATAGTTGGAATCATAGTACATAGCCATTTTAAACCAGCTTCTTTCACTTAGCAATATGCATTTTAAGGTACAACTGTATATTTTTATTTATGTGGTGGTGAAAAAATGAAATGGATAAAGAGAGCACAGTCAGTTTTAAAAAGAAATACTCCTAGTGCGCTGCCAATAATTCTCTCTCTCTCTCTCCCCTCACTCTCATATACACACATACACACATTGGTTCTCAGCTTCAATGACTCCTCCCTTTACAGGCTCTGAATGCTGAGAGTTCCTTAATTCATTAAATGTTATAAAACAATTAATATTAGATATATCTCTGACTTCATTTAACCAATCAGTAAGAAAGGAGGTTCAGAAGCAATTTCATTGGCACCCTCAATAATGAGAACAGGAAACAGGAAGCAAGGAATATTGAATTTCTAAGAAGATTTCATCTTCTCGAGCATACAATGCACTATGGAACCCAACTGATCTTCAGCAAAGAGCAAAGAGCCACTAACTCAAAAAGAATTTTCATGCACAGAAAAAAAAGTTAAACTTTAACACTCATATAGTCACCAAATATATTTGAACTTTTACTATGTTTCAGGAAATTCGCTAGTCGAGAAAGGCAAAATGGCATAAAAGGAAGAAAAACCCTTAATTTCATAGAGTGTTTAGCCTTAGAGAGTTCTCCTATCTAGTAAATGGTAGAGCACGGTTTTAACCTCAATCTTGTTTACTTCCCAACCCCTGCACTTGACTGCTATAGTTTTACATTAAGAATTAGTTCCTTGGGAGGGGCGTTCAGGATGGAGGGGACACATACATGCCCATGGCCGATTCATGTTGATGTATAGCAAAAACCATCACAATATTGTAAAGTAATTATCCTCCAAAGACATAAATAAATTTTAAAAAAAGAATTAGCTCCTCTTGAATACTTCCATCTTAGATTTGGGGTCTATAGTCAAGTGATAGTTGAAGATCCTAAATTGTTGCCTTTCATATTTGTTCTTTCACATAAAAAGTGAAGCTGGTGCTAACAGGTAAAAGAGTTGAAATATTCATTGATATTTTATTTCTAAAGTTCACTTTGCTGAGTTCTGCACAAATGAGCTACCAAAATTTTTCACTGTTCAGATTGCCTTATGGTTGTCTCAACATAACAACCAGCATTTTGAACTGCAGAGCAATAATTTGGATATTATTTTTCTAATTGATGCCAAAAATTCAAATGACCCAGTTTGACTAGCTAATTTGTCACTGTGAGCAGCATCAGCACAGCCATCAGAGATATCAGATTAAATATTACCCCAAATGAAAGGTGGGGCTCCAGGAGAAGTAGAACAAAAGCCATGCCAAAGCAGATAAACACACACCCTCCTGTAAAGATTATTGCCAACTGTCTTTAAGATAAAGCCAGAGAAAATCTTCTCGTCCAGGTTTACTTCATCTTAGTTTCCCCTGGTCTAATTCTAAATACCCTGGATGTTGCTACTGCACCACAGCTCCATCTTGACCTTTAAAAACCTACCAGCCGAGACGGTTGGCTGAAATCTGAAAGATGCCATTTTATCGTTTCACCTGATTGTACCATCTGCTGGAGAAGAGGCGAGGAGGATGAAGTTGAGGTATCTGGTCACATACCATATATGTGAGACCACAGAAGGTGAGGGTTTGTCAAGCTCGCAGAGCATCTGCACGTGTCCCTGCTGGCCTGTCCAGTACCCTCTTTACTGAGAAGACAACAAAACCAACCCTGGCTGGTTGTCACGCCAAGATTCTCCGATTAATGGACCTGTCATTGTGGGAAGTTGTCCAGTCTAAACTCTGAGATCACCAAACCCTAGAAAAACTACCAAAATATTCTTTGGCCTCCTGCCAAAAGGAACATTAAATGGCTCTGAATCACAGTTCTGGATTACAAGCCCAGAGTGACCAAAAAGCATATTCTTCCTCGTTTAGAATACCGACAAGGTAGTAATTCTCATCCACAGGACTAGCTCTTGCTATGGTAGCAAACCCTGATCATTTATTTTTCTCTTTTTTAAGACAGGGGAAAGTTAGACGTCTCTTTCCTCAGACGCTCAAGAACGACTAGAAATATGACAAGGATATTGTCTTTGGGTCAAAATGGAGTGCTTGACCCCTGGAATCCAAATATTAATCCAATTTGCCTTTTGAAAAGTTGCTATAAAGGTAGGGCATTATAAAGTGAAAATTTGACTATATTAAGCCTATAAAGTAGTTTCTTTTTTTAACCTATAAGTAGATTTTTTTAACCTCTAAGATAAAAATTGTTCCAACTTGAGCCTAATGCCTGCACATCATCGTAATCTGTAGTGTCACTCAGTTCAGTCACTCAGTCATATCCGACTCTTTGCGACCCCATGAACCACAGCACGCCAGGCCTCCCTGTCCATCACCAACTCCCGGATTCCACCCAAATCCATTTCCATCAAGTCAGTGATGCCAGCCAACCATCTCATCCTCTGTCGTCCCCTTCTCCTCCTGACCTCAATCTTTCCCAGCATCAGGGTCTTTTCAAATGAGTCAGCTCTTCGCATCAGGCAGCCAAAGTATTGGAGTTTCAGCTTCCAGTGAACACCCAGAATGGTCTTCTTTAGGATGGACTGGTTGGATCTCCTTGCAGTCCAACGGACTCTCAAGAGTCTTCTCCAACACCACAGTTCAAAAGCATCAATTCTTCGGTGCTCAGCTTTCTTCACAGTCCAACTCTCACATCCATACATAACCACTGGAAAAACCATAGCCTTGACTAGATGGACCTTTGTAGACAAAGTAATGTCTCTGCTTTTTAATATACTGTCTAGGTTGGTCATAACTTTCTTTTTAAGGAGTAAGCGTCTTTTAATTTCATGGCTGCAATCACCATCTGCAGTGATTTTGGAGCCCAGAAAAATAAAGTCAGCCACTGTTTCCACTGTTTCCCCATCTATTTGCCATGAAATGATGGGACTGAATGCCATGATCTTAGTTTTCTGAATGTTGACTAAATTCAGACAAAATACCAAGACCTGGTCAACGATATAAAAACAGATATACTTAGGTGCGATCCCTTGAAAGCTGAGTATGAGCAGGAATTGAGGAGTTCAGTAGCTAGTGAGTTATGGAGGTAAAGGGGATTCAGGACTATGGTCCACACATCACCTTAACAGGGACAACAGCATCCAGTTTCTAAAGAAAATGAGAGTCAATCATCATAAAAAAAAAAAAAAATTGGAGTATAGTTGCTTTACACTGCTGTGTCAGTTTCTTATGTACATAAAGTGAATTTTATATATATGTATATATATATCCTCTTTTTTGGGTTTCCTTCCCATTTAGGCCACACAGTGCTCTGAGTAGAGTTCCCTGTGCTATCCAGTACATTCTTGTTAGCTATCCGTTCTATAGATAGTAGTGTATATATGTCAATCCCATTTCACCCCATCCCCTTTGCCCCTTGGTGCCCTACATTTGTTCTCTGTATCTGTGTCTCTATTTCTGTTTTGCAAATAAGATCATCTATACCATTTTTCTAGAAGAGGGTACGGCAACCCACTCCAGTATTCCTGCCTGGAGAATCCTAAGGACAGAGAAGCCTGTAAGTCTACAGTCCATGGGTTCGCAGAGTCAGACATGACTGAAGCAACTGAGCATTGCATACCATTTTTATAGATTCCACATGTACCCAATTCCTTTTAAATTGAACAAATTCATTTGGGTTGGATATCTCCCTAGAAAGTTCTCCATGCACTTTTCACTTTGAGCACTAGAGGGAGACAAAGTAAGAAAAACGATGATTAAAAGACTACGATTCTAATTGATTAAAAGAACACATTTGCGTTAGTATACTGTATTGGTGTTTTTCTTTCTGGCTTACTTCACTCTGTATATGGAATTTAGAAAGATGGTAACAATAACCCTGTGTACAAGACAGCAAAAGAGACACCGATGTATAGATCAGTCTTATGGACTCTGTGGGAGAGGGAGAGGGTGGGGAGATTTGGGAAAATAGCATTGAAACATGTATAGTATCATGTATGAAACGAGTCGCCAGTCCAGGTTCGTTGCACGGTACTGGATGCTTGGGGCTGGTGCACTGGGACGACCCAGAGGGAGGGGAGGGGAGGCAGGAGGGTGGAGGGTTGAGGATGGGGAACACGGGTATACCTGTGGCGGATTCATTTCGATATTTGGCAGAACTAATACAATATTGTAAAGTTAAAAAAAAAAAAGAACACATTTGTTTCATTAAGGTATTCTTTAGGAGAAGAATACCTTAATGAATTCTTCTTTAGGAGAGGGAAAAAAAGCTTTCAAATAGTGTCCTGGTTTCAAAATATGCTGTTTGGGGTTTTATTTCACAATATTTCAATCCTACTTCTCAGGAATAAATCTACAGCAGAACCTCAGAAGATCTGTTAACTCCTATGAAGATGGAAAAAAAAGTGAAACTGTAACTCAGGTTCAAGAAGAGTTTCGTTTACACCAGCTTATTGTTAAAGGCCTGTTTACTTCTTTTCAGGAAATTACTTTCCAAATTACATTTGGGAGCACATTTTCCACTGTTATTAAGAACTTACTAAGAACAGGGAACAACAACCCATTTCTAACTTTTGGCTTTCTTTTTGAGTACATCGATAGGAAGGTCATGGCTGAAGAAAGAAGTATTACAATTTAGGGCATACATTTCAGCTTCAACTTCTCATAAGGAAAATATGTCTGGGACTTTCATTGTTGATGAAAACAAGTGTTATTAAGCCCTTTTAGGAATTTCCAGGCTTGAACCTTCCATCTGCTGTTCATCTCCACCTTCAAATGGAGCAAAATTTCAGGTGAAGGAAGACTAATCTTCCAAGTGCTACCTCAGTGATTGGTTATAATCATGTCTTCATATATGGAACAATTTTAGAATTAGTTTGATATTGAGATATAATGATGATATTTGAATTTGTAACTGGCCTCATCCAACCAGGGATTGTTCATATTGAAGGGGAAAAAATAACATTGGGTCCCAGTAAATTTACTCAAAGTAATGGTGAAGTAGTACTTGGTAACAAGGGTCATTAAGCCCTTTTGGGAGCTCTAAGGTTTGAACCCTTCGTTCTGCTGTCCATCTCCATTACATGTAAAAATGCATGCATGCAATATGTGTGTGTAATGTAGTTAAGAGCTAGCTAGCCATTGTTTAAACAGAAAAAAAAAGTGGTAATGCCAGTTTTAGGCATTTGAAATATTTTTTGTGGAAGCCAAACATATGCATTTTAAGTGATGGTGCACCTTTGGCTTTTATTTTGCAAAGCTGAATGAGGATAAATGTAGTCAGTCTTTTCTAGGTCCTTAAAATCTGAGGCAGTGTAAGGTCAATAGTGTTGGATACCTCTAAGTTGTTCCATATAGTAAGAGAATGACCTGGAAAAAGTAACGTTACACTTGTGTTTTATTTTTTCCTGAGTTTCAAAACTTAACAGCTCTCATAAACCCTATGGATGATAATGAATGATAATAATGGATAATGGCACCATGTTTTTTTCCTTTTTTTTTTTTTTTTGTCTTTTCATCTTCTAGTTCAGTGTTTGTGATGCTCAAATAAAAGTTGTATAAATGCAGGGAGCTACGCAATGCAGGAGACTTGGGTTTGACCCCTGGGTTGGGAAGATCCCCGGGAGGAGGGCATGGCAACCCACTCCAGTATTCTTGCCTGGAGAATCCCATTGACAGAGGAGCCTGGTGAACTACAGTCCATGGGGTGACAAAGAGTCATACACAGCTGTGAGACTAAGCATACACATGCCCTATAGAAGTTTACCTGAAACAAAAAGGGATGGTGAATGTTGTAATAACGTCTCACAAACACATTTGCAATTTGCACGGCTATTTCTAGACTGTAAGGTCCATGAGAGTAGTGGCTGCCGTTGCCTCGCCCCGTGTGGTGTCCCTGTCACTAGGACCGTGCTGGGCACATGCAGGGCACTCAGTCTTGGTTGAGTCAATATAACGGGCTTGAGCAATGAAAAATGAAAAATTTGTTCTCATCTTAAAAATGGAAATCAACAGGTGAGTTTAGTTGCATAAATTCTAAATACTCTGACTCAGGTAGAGGCTAATCTGAGATAGTCTCTCAGGCTTCCTTAGGAAATGAACTGATCCTACAGAGCTTTGTATCTGACCCCAAAGCTGTGACAGTCATTGACAGATAAAAAGGGGAAATAACCATTTAGTATGCCCATACAGATGAGAACACTGACTTACTCTGCTTTTCACAGAAGTAAGCGGCAGAGATGGAACTTAATCTCCATCTCTCTGAACGCAAGGCTTGTGGCGTGCGTGCTAAGTCACTTCATTGTGACCCTATGGACTGTAGCACACTAGGCTCCTGTGTTCATGGGATTCTCCAGGCAAGAATATTGGAGTGGGTTGCCATGCCCTCCTCCAAGCAATCTTCCTGAGCCAGGGATTGAACCCTCGTCTCTTGCATCTCCTGCATTGGCAGGTAGGTTCTTTACCACTAGCGCCACCTGGAAAGCCAAGGTTTGTGAGCTTTACCACTATACCAGCTCAGGCGAAGTATGGGAGATGGTGATTTACATAGTGATGTTACTTTCTCACTACAGCTGAGACGAGAGGTCGTAACTATTGAATAGGAGAGAAGGCGGAATTAGGGAAAATGCAAGTTTTAACAAACACTGAAACAGATAGTGAGGTCCATCACTCTGTGTAACTTTCTAAAATGTAAATGAAATACACGATGTTAAATAGTCTTCATCTCAGTGCTTCTGTGAGGATTTTGCAGTAACATGAATGAACCTAGAGACTATCATACTAAGTGAAGTAAGACAGAGAAAGACAAATATGGTATGATATCATTTATGCAAAGAATCTAAAAAATAATACAAATGAATCTGTATACGAGACAGAAGTAGACTCACAGACATAGAAACAAACTTGGTTACCAAAGGGGTGGAGAAGAGATAAATTATGAGTAGGGGATTAATAGACCCAAAATGATATACATAAAATAGGTAAACAATCAGGATTTACTACATAGCACAGATATTATATTCAATATCTTGTAATAGCTTGTAATGGAAAATAATCTAAAAATATATATATAGAGAGAAGGGAATGGCAACCCACTGTAGTTTGCTTGCCTGGAATATCCCCATGGACAGAGGAGCCTGGCAGGCTACAGTCCATGGGGTCACAAAGAGTCAGACATGACTGAGAGACTAACACCCACCCACACACACACACACGTATATATGTGTATATAACTGAATGATTTTCTGTATACCAGAAACTAACAATATTATGAATCAACTCTGCTTCAATTAAAACAAGAGAAAAAAGAGAAACAGATTCTAAGTCAGCTGGCTTGGGGTGGGGCCAAAAACTGCATTTCTAACACAATGGAGGCTATAGATCTATGGAGCCACAGACGGCTCTGTGCATGGCAAAGCTTTACCTGATGCCTGTTTGAAGTACGAGGTGAGAACTGCATCTCTCTGCTTTGTCAAATGAAGCAAGACCATTTCAGGTTTCACCTGCTTGAAACAGGTATGGTAATAGCCAGTCATCCCAGAAATCAAAGCAATCACAACAAGCTTAAAGCAAGATTTTGGAGATTAGAATTGGGGTTTAGGTGGAGTAATAATTATGCAAATATTCCAGAGCACCCCTCCCTGGTTTCCTTTATGAACCTTGAGTACTACTCCCTCAACTTCTCACCACTTATAAAACTACAATATAAACCCCACAGTGTTCAGGATAGTCTAATGGCAGAACATGCTAAGAATCACAATATTTCCAAGAGATCAGACTTGTGGTTATCAGAGACAGGTTTCAGAAGAGAGGGAACTGATGAAGGTAGTCACAACGCACAAACTTCTAGTTATAAGATAAATAAATGCTAGGGGCGTCATGTATAATACGATGACTATAGTGGACACTGCTCAACATTATACATGCAAATTAAGAAAGTGGATCCTGAGTTCTCATCACACACAAAAAATTTCTTTTTCTTTCTTTTGTATCTATTTGTGATGATGAATGTTAACTAAACTTATTGTGGTAATCATTTCATGATATATGTAAGTCAAATTATTATGCTGTATACTTTATACTTACACAGAACTGTATGTCAAGTATATCTTGATAAAACTGAAGGAGGAGAGTTGTTATTTTCTAAGTCAAATTCGTTTGTGATGAAGAATCATACTATTTTTTTTAATCTAATGCATGATTCCCCACCTGCTCATTTTAAAGACAGCAATGAACTTGTAGTTATGGTGGTATCTTTCCTAGTTTTATAAGCTGATATTTATTAAGGGCATTCAGGCTTCCCTGGTGGCTCAGATGGTAAAGAATTCACCCACAATGCAAGAGATATGGGTTTGATCCCTAGGTTGGGAAGATCCCCTGGAGAAGGGAATGTCAACCCACTCTAATATTCTTGCCTGGAGAATCCCATGGACAGAGGAGCCTGGCGGGCTACAGCCCATAGGGTCACAAAGAGCCGGACACAACTGAAGTGACTTAGCATGCATGCATTAAGGGCATGCAATGCATAGATAGTATACTAAGTACTTAAATGAATTATTTCCTTTCTCTACACAATAATTTTATAAGTACTACTAATATACCCATTTTAGAGATGAGAAAACTGAGGTTTGAGGAGATAATGCAGGTTTCCCAAAGTAACATAGCTGATTAGAGAGAGAGTCAGGACTCACTAAGATCTGCCTGAATCCAAAGCCTGAACTCTTCTTCCCTATGCCCCAAGAGATGCTTTTCTGAAAGAAAGGTATATTTTCTTTTGAATATCTGTGAAGAGCAAGTTAGAGGATCATTTTCCTAAGCCATTGTCAAGCCAAGAAGGCATTTCTGGCTTACTGGGAAAGTGACGCTTCTCATCCTGATCTGGATCGCTGATACTCTCAAGGGTGTCTGGTGTTCGTTTCCAGGGTGGTGAATTCTGACAGCGTGCACGTTTGCTCCTGTGGGGAATCCTTTCACACCGTGTTATCTCTCGGCTCTAAATCTAATTTGTAGCTGCAGCCACCATAAGCAGTGTCCTCCCACTGTCAAGTCTTCCATCTTGAACTGTGTCTCTACAATGAATGACGTGTGTGTGTGCTAAGTTGCTTCAGTCGTGTCCAGCTCTTTGCAACCCTGTGGACGATAGCCCACTAGGCTCCTCTGTCCATGGGACTCTCCAAGCAAGAATCCTGGAGTGGGTTGCCATGCCCTCCTCTGGGTGATCTTCCCAACCCAGGGATCAAACCTGCGTCTCTTTATGTCTCCTGTATTGGCAGGTGAGGTCTTTACCACTGGTGCCACCTGGGAAGCCCAAGAAGTGAAAATGTTAGTTGCTCAGTCATGTCCAACTCTTTGCCAACCCATGAACCATAGCCTGCCAGGCTCCTCAGTCCATGGGATTGTCCAGGCAAGAATACTGGAGTAGGTAGCAGATTCCCTACTCCAATCTTCCCATCCCAGGGATCAAACCCAGGTTTCCTGCATTGCAGGCAGATTCTTGATCATCTGAGCCACCAGGGAAGCCTGATGGCAAGTGTATAAGAGTTTTGTTTTGCTTTTACATCATGCAAGTAGGACTTTGAGTGAGTCATGAAGCCTCTCATTTTTCATCTGGGTCATTAGGCATATGAAGTCATCGGCTTCCTGGAAGAGGCTGGAAGAAGGAAGCAGAAACCTATATGATTAAAACACACCAGTGGGACAAGCAGTCCAGAAAGCTCCACGCAGTGCCCAGAGGCCTAGAGTGGCACAATGGCTCAGCCCTGAGTGTGTCAGTACCAAGCACACAGTACTGAGAAGTCCAGTGAACACAGAGCTGGATGTGTGAGTGGACATCAGGAACAGAAGCTGACATGACCTCAGAGAAAGGCTTAGGGCAATTGTCCCCCAAAGGAATGATGAGAACTTTGGCCCAACAGGACCCACTGAGTGAAGCGCAAAGCAAGTGGCTTATTTGTTTGTTTTTTTTTTAAGTCAAAGTTCAGAATGAAGTATTATCTGCCTGCCAATGCAGGAGAGGCAGATTCGATCCCTGAGTCAGGAAGATCCCCTGGAGAAGGGAATGGCAACCCACTCCAGTATTCTTTCCTGGAAAGTCCCATGAACAGAGGATCCTGAAGGGCTACAGTCCATGGAGTCACAAGAGTCAGACACAACTGAGCCATGGAGAACACACACACAAAGTTCAATGAGGGAAATTAATAGCTTGTGACCTGACACTGAGTGTCCATACCATAGAACTAGATTTCCTGCTGTTTATTTCAGCTCAGAATGAAATTAATTCCCAGTCAGGCACTCACCTCATATCCTGTGTGGAATTTGTTATGGGAATTTAACAAATAGGGGTTTAGGAAGCCAAGAAGATCACTTAAATTATATCCTTTTGGCTTGAAATCCTAATTCATTGATTTAAATAAAAGAGTTTCTTTCATGATAATTAATTAAATACTATATTCTAAGAAACCGAGCAATTGGAGATGTCCCTGAGATACTTAGATGAGCATTTAAGTATATGTTACATTGTTCCTTTTTTTTACAGGTTGACTCATAGTCAGCCTAGACCCAGGAGGCGAAGGCTGCTATTTGTCCCCAAATAACTGGTCTCGCTTCTTCCTGGGCACATCATTGTACAAAATAAAAAGTGTAGCTCTCAGTTTCCCTTACAGATAAGCTTACCCTTGTGATTAAGTCTGGCCAGTGGGATGTGAGGCACCAGGAAGGGTTCTTAAATGATGAGAACATGCCCTTCTCCGATTTCTCATCATGATGTCTGGGTGGGGACATGGCGGCATGACCTGAGAAATGGAGACCCTGGATGGAGGAGAACCAAGATGGGCATCTGGGTTCTTGAGCACTTTAAAAAGCAGAGAGCCGGCCTCTCAGCCATGGGATGCCTATATACAGGCATTAATGGGAGAGGAAAATGAGCTTTCTTTACTAAAGCATTTTCACTGGAGTTTTATTGAAAGCAGAAACTATTAGTAAACTCAATTCTAAGTAATTCACTGTGCTGTCATCTTTGTAAAAGTCATATCAAGAAGAAAAGTATGAATTCTAAGTGGTTACAGGACGATCAGTGTATAATGTGGTAGATGTGAGGGTAAATCTGTGGGAACTCAGTTCTCAGCTCATCCTTTTCAGCCACTTATATTTTCTGTTTAATACAACGTACAAGCTGAGCAGTGAAATTAACATCCCCAGAATAAAGCGTTTACTTCTGTCACTGTTTCTTTGAGGAACTTGTATGAGATTTTCCTACTTGGACATAAGAGAGACGCTGAACAGCCTGCATACTCCTATAGCTTAATCCAAAAAGTTTTCTTAAATTAATGGAATTAGAAGAGAAAATAACTAACTAGGGGAATAGAAAACTCCCCTACTGACAAACAAAATGATTAGTGGACCATAAGATGAGAGAGAAGATTTACCCTAACCCCTCTCTGGCAGCTAAAGTGGTAAAGGGGCTTTATTCAGTGGCTGGATGATTCTGTGAAAATTAGTGAGAAGGAAGATTAATAATTGACACCCATCATTCTTCTGGGCGCTCTCTCCATATTATTTTCTAACACCCGTACTCTTTTCAGCCCTAATGTTCTCACGATGTCTTTTGGCTGTCCCCTACACACCACACACACACACACCCTTACTAAGAAATGATTCCATTTCCAGACCTTTTCTCTCATTTAGTTAACATAATAGGAGTTAATACTTATACAGTCTTCATACATATATGCTCACTCAAACCTATGAAGAACATGGTTACAAGGCATCCTATTATCCCCATTTTAAAGATGAAAGTGTGAGTTGCTCAATGTGAATTTGTTCTACAAATATAGTCTATTCTCTCAGGGATATTTGTGAAATGAAAATTGTTGGCATTTCTCAGTTACGTCTTCCACAAAACACAACTCCTAAGTCTAGCTAGTGTGGGTCTTCTCAAGGAAAATCAATACTACAGAACTGGTCAGTCTATTAGAAGGGTATTTCGGGAAGGGGGCTATCTGTACCACCCAAAGGGTTAGGGTTAGGGTTAGGGTTTGGTCACTCAGCCAGTTAGTACAAGCTGGGCTTCCTTCAGAATCCTACACGTGACTATACTTGAGCTAGTAACACACAATGTGAACGTGAGAAAGTAAGTTAACCTGGCAATTTTTAAAGTGAGATTTGTAAGAGTGAGCGCTGCTCTACCTGAGCCCAATAATATATTCAAAATTTTCAAAATTGTTTCCCTCTTTCTTTCATGAGGCCTAAGGTTTTGATCTAGGGAAACTGCTGGAATTTTATTATTTCCTGCTTAGTATTGACTGCTGTTCTTCCATATCATTTACGGTTCATTGTTATCTTCACTGTACCATTGATTTTTTTTTCTTCTGTTCTGCTAGCCTTTTGAATCTGCCAAATACAGACATTAAAAAAGACTTTTTATCTATTGTGATCATGACATACTTTATATTTCTGAGGTCTGATGCTGAGTTTTTCAAGTAAAGGTACTAGCCACAGAAGCTACCCCTTGTAAAGCAGTATATTTATAACAATAATTGATATTGTACACTCTATGTGATGGATTTTTTTGGTCCCTATTAGCAGAAGAAGAAAGTGATGCTCAGGGAGATATCATGCATTGCCCAGAACTAGGCAGTGGCTGGGGCAGGAGCCAGAATTCATCCAAATCTCCTGACTCCCAGCTTTGTGCTCCTTTTACAGCACTGTGCAGTGTCATGTCTTTACCAGATTGAAAGGACCCATGTTTATTTTTTTCAGTTTTTTTATTAAATTCTTTTTTTTTAACACCCAAAACATTTTGCATTGGGGTATAACCTATTAATGATGTTGTGATAGCTTCAGGTGAACAGGGAAGGGACTCAGCCATACATATACATGTGTCCAATCTCCCCCAAGAAAACATTCATGTTTGTAATGGTAAAAAGCCCATGAATTATATTTTTAAGGTTATAAAGCCAAGGAAAATCATGATTCAATTTATTAAAACTCCCTAAAAAGCCAAACAATGTTTCCATAAACATACTTACTTACGTCTTTAGCCAATGCTCATTTAAGGGTGTCCACTTCCCCTCCTCTCTTCTGTCGGAAATTGGAAAACTGACTGGCAATATTTGATGAGAGACAGCACCTGTGTTGTGTACATGGATTCCACCCCCGCCTCCTGTACTGTCACGGTCTTTGTAAACCGGGACTGGGGACTGGAGTCGACGAGAAGAGGGACGCAGGAGACCCAAGTCTCGAGTGAAACAAGGGTGCTTTATTTGCAGAAATGTATGTTTATATATCTTCATACAAGGCAGCTTTAGGCAGTAAAAAAATTGAGCAAACACAAAGCCAAGCAAATAACAATCTTCAAAGGGCCAGAAACCATTCAATATCCTGAGTAAGAGGGGCATCACTGAAAAGGTCATTGAAGGGAGTCACTGAAAGGAATCCAAGCAGATACCCCCTCTCATGATCTCAGTCCTGAGAACTGTGTGAGGCACTGCTCGTTCCTGTTTCCCAGGAACTGATAAGGAATAGAGAGTCCTTGAGAAACAGCACACAAAAGAAGAACATATTGGATCCCTTAAAGTTGAATGTCCCCTGACACTGTAAATGGCATTGGCCCACAGCAAGGCATTTGCCTAAAAGGAAGTCAATCCCCTGGCCTGCTAGGAACCAATGCCAATGTGGCCCAGCTTAAAAAGATGAGCTATGCCTAAGAGATTACTTTGTTGAGGATGTGGGATTGAGTTAGCAACAGGGTCAGAGTCATCTTTTAGAAAGCATCAGGACCCACATGTGGGTTCACCGGCAAGCTGAAACAATGAGGAAATGAAAGTCAAGTGTATAAATCCTAAGAATCACCACTGATATGGTACTTACAATGTGTTTCACATGGTGGGTTTCTCAGTTTATTTATCCCATGAAGTTTTTACTATATTAAACAACTCCCCACCACCACCATTCTACTGATGAGAATACCAAGGCTCACAGGCATTAAGAAACTTATCCAAGGTTACACAGCTAGTGAGATCACTAGCTGGGAGAGCAAGACTGAAGCCCAGGAGATGTGGCTTTGCTGCCAAATTTGATTTCACAAGAATAGCAAGGAGAGATAAGAAAGCCTTCCTCAGTGATCAATGCAAAGAAACAGAGGAAAACAATAGAATGGGAAAGACTAGAGATCTCTTCAAGAAAATTAGAGATACCAAGGGAACATTTCATGCAAAGATGGGCTCAATAAAGGACAGAAATGCTATGGACCTAACAGAAGCAGAAGATGTCAAGAAGAGGTGGCAAGCATAACACATAAGAACTGTACAAAAAGATCTTCACCACTCAGATAATCACGATGATGTAATCACTCACCTACAGCCAGACATCCTGGAATACGAAGTCAAGTGGACCTTAGGAAGCATCACTAGGAGCAAAGCTAGTGGAGGTGATGGAATTCCAGTTCAGATCAGATCAGATCAGATCAGTTGCTCAGTCGTGTCTGACTCTTTGTGACCCCATGAATCGCAGCACGCCAGGCCTCCCTGTCCATCACCAACTTCCAGACTTCACTCAGACTCACATCCATCGAGTCAGTGATGCCATCCAGCCATCTCATCCTCTGTCGTCCCCTTCTCCTCCTGCCCACAATCCCTCCCAGCATCAGAGTCTTTTCCAATGAGTCAACTCTTCGCATGAGATGGCCAAAGTACTGGAGTTTCAGCTTCAGCATCATTCCTTCCAAAGAAATCCCAGGGCTGATCTCCTTCAGAATGGACTGGTTGGATCTCCTTGAAGTCCAAGGGACTCTCAAGAGTCTTCTCCAACACCACAGTTCAAAAGCATCAATTCTTCGGCGCTCAGCCTTCTTCACAGTCCAACTCTCACATCCATACATGACCACTGGAAAAACCATAACCTTGACCAGACAGACCTTTGTTGGCAAAGTAATGTCTCTGCAAAAGAATATGCTATCTAGGTTGGTCATAACTTTCCTTCCAAGGAGTAAGCGTCTTTTAATTTCATGGCTGCAGTCACCATCTGTAGTGATTTTGGAGCCCAGAAAAATAAAGTCTGACACTGTTTCCACTGTTTCCCCATTTATTTCCCATGAAGTGGTGGGACCGGATGCCATGATCTTCGTTTTCTGAATGTTGAGCTTTAAGCCAACTTTTTCACTCTCCACTTTCACTTTCATCAAGAGGCTTTTGAATTCCAGTTGAGTTATTTCAAATCCTAAAAGATGATGCTGTGAAAATGCTGCACTCAATATGCCAGCAAATTTGGAAAACTCAGCAGTGGCCACAAGACTGGAAAAGATCAGTTTTCATTCCAATCCCAAAGAAAGCAACACCAAAGAATGTTGAAACTACCACACAATTGCATTCATCTCACACACTAGCAAAGTAATGCTCAAATTATCCAAGCCAGGCTTCAACAGAATGTGAATAGTGAACTTCCAGATGTTCAAACTGGATTGAGAAAAGGCAGAGGAACCAGAGATGAAATTACCAACATCTGTTGGATCATTGAAAAAGCAAAAGAGTTCCAGAAAAACATTTATTTCTGTTTTATTTACTATGCCAAAGCCTTTGACTGTGTGGATCACAACAAACTGTGGAAAGTTCTTAAAGAGATTTTAAGAATTTAAAATTAAAGATGATCTGACCTGCCTCTTGAGAAATCTTTATGCAGGTCAGGAAGCAACAGTTAGAACTGGACATGGAACAACAGACCAGTTCAAAATTAGGAAAGGAGTACATCAAGGCTGTATATTGTCACCCTGCTTATTTAACTTATATGCAGAGTACATCATGAGAAACTCTGGGCTGGATGAAGCACAAGCTGGAATCAAGATTGCCAGGAGAAATATCAATGACCTCAGATATGCAGATGACACCCCCTTATGGCAGAAAGGGAAGAGGAGCTAAAGAGCCTCTTGATGAAAGTGAAAGAGGAGAGTGAAAAAGCGGGCTTAAAGCTCAACACTCAGAAAACTAAGATCATGGCATCTGGTCCCATCACTTCATGGCAAATAGATGGGGAAACAGTGACAGATTTTGTTTTGGAGGGGCTCCAAAATCACTGCAGATGGTGACTGCAGCCATGAAATTAAAAGATGCTTGCTCCTTGGAAGAAAAGTTATGATCAACCTAGACAGGATATTAAAAAGCAGAGACATTACTTTGTCAACAAAGGTCCATCTAGTCAAAGTTATGGTTTTTCCAGTAGTCACGTATGGATGAGAGCGTTGGACTGTAAAAAAGGCCGAGCGCCAAAAAATTGATGCTTTTGAACTGTGGTGTTGGAGAAGACTCTTGACAGTCCTTTGGACTTCAAGGAGATCCAACCAGTCCATCCTAAAGGAAATCAGCCCTGAATATTCATTGGAAGGACTGATGCTGAAGCTGAAGCTCCAATACTTTGGCCACTTACTGCAAAGAACTGACTCATTGGAAACACCCGGATGCTGGGAAAGATTGAAGATGGGAGGTGAAGGGGACAACAGAGGATGAGATGGTTGGATGGCATCACCAACTTGATGGACATGAATTTGAGTAAACTCTGGGAGTTGGTGATGGACAGGGAGGCCTGGCATGCTGCAGTCCACAGGGTCACAAAGAGTCAGACACGACTGAGTGATTGAACTGAACTGAACTGAAACGCAGCTTATTGTACAGACACAGAGAAGGTAATAAAAGGCAACACACACACAAAGAGAAGCAGAAAGTCACAAGAGAGAAGGACCTGGAAACAAGCAGGGAGGGACTTCCCTTGTGGTCCAGTGGTTAAGAATCCACCTGCCAGTGCAGGGGACATGGGTTCGATCCCTGGTCTGGGAAGATCCCACATGCCACAGGGCAACTAATCCTGTGTACAGAACTACTAAGTCTGCACTCTAGAGGCTCGTGTTCTGCAACAAGAGAAGCCACCTCAACGAGAAGCCCACACACTGGAACTAGGGAGTAGCCCCTGCTCACCGCAACTAGAGAAAACCCGAGAGCAGCAATGAAGACCCAGCACAGCCAAAAATAACAAATAAACAAGCAAATTAATTAATTAAATTATAAAAGAAAGGCATAGGCAGGGAGAGAGAGCATATGATACACAAGAGGCACCCAGCTCCCAACTATACTCTTCTTCTGACAGTCCCATGAAATCCCTGATTATGCCCTTATGTAGCACGGCTTAGCGTATCTGTGCCTTGTAAATGAGAGATTCCCTAAATAAAATAATATGACTCATTTTGGTACTTTGTAAATATAGTACCAAAAGGTATAAAAGTTATATTACTATGTATTTCTTGTTTGAGGAAAAGAGTGGATCTCTTAAAGATTAATGAGCCCAATACTAAAGAGCAGGTACAAAAATTCACACACAAAAGAAATACTTATAATTTCAAGAGTATGAGAGTATGATGTAGATGAAGATAAACTGAATAAACTCAAAATTTCTGATAATAACTCATGAAAAGTTTCTGAAGAAATAAAGCATAAGCAGGGACATAAGGATAGGTTCATGTTTGTTTAATATACAGCTTGAATCAGGGTAAATGGAATACCTTTTGCCTCAATACAGAGGAGGAAATAGCATGAGGAAGGTCGGATAATAAAATGAGTATGTGTGTTATTGGAAAATAGAGGAAAGAAAAAGATAAATAAGTAAAAGAAAATAGATAAATAAATAGATCAAAGAAAATAGATAAAAAAGAAAAATCAGAATGAAGTTAGGTGTTGTATGATTGCACAAAAACCTAGGCTAGGGTAATGAATTTCTCTGGTTTTATAAAAATTTTATATATTTTTGGCTGATGCTTACATTAAAGCACTTAAACATAAATTTTTATTTTCATAAAATCATCACTAAATTCTCATTTTATGACATTTGACTGAATAATCAAGCATGCTGAAATCCATGCCTCCTTGCTCACTGTCTTCCAGCTGGAAATGCATTCCCTGTTATCCTATACATTGCCATATACTAGGCCCTCCATTAATACTTGTGGACTGATCGTGTTATATCCTCATTCAAACATGAGATCATGTCGATAAAATGTCAAATCCCATTCAAGTTTTTTAACATGAATTTACTATATTCATGTCTTAGAAAACCAAAAAGTTCTTTGCTGATGATTCCCTGCTTTCTGCACCCCCTATTAAGTTTTCTGTGACTGCAAAAAAGATCAGTTAAAACATGAATTTTTAGTTATTTAAGCAGATTAGATTTTGCCCTAAAATGAAGTGTTGGCTATGCTTTGTTTGCAAACATAGTCCAAATGGCAGCCTGGTCCTCTCTAACCTAGAAAACCCAAAGGGACTGGATTCAAGGAACCAGGGTGGTAAAAATACAAACTAAAGACACTACAATAGAAAGAGAAAAGGAAAGAATAATAATTCATAACAACCTACCCTGTAAGCAATTGCCATATAAAATACAATTGAGAATCTTCTTTGAGCTTCTCAGAGAACTGTACTAAAAAGCTGCAGAATAAAGCTCTTTTATCCTTTGTTAGAATGCATAACGTTTGCTAATCTACTCCAAATGCAAAAGAAAACATTCAGTTTGAACAGTTGTATGGACAAATGGAGATTTGTAAAATTACGGATTAACATCAGTATTTGCAACGTTCTTATAGCATAAGTGAAATGGCAAGTAACTCTGACAAGCTTTGATATTATCTCAAAATGAGGAAGCAGGTCAAAGAAAATTTTAAAAACAAAGATTTATACTATAAGATGTTTCAATATATTATAAAAGTGTAATATTAAAAACAGTTACCTCGGCTTAAAATATAATTATATGTTTTTATGTTTACATACAAATAAATAAAATCTTGGTTTATTTAAAATAGTTTATAAAATTTAAATATAAAAATTCTTGCAATATTTCAAGCTTTTTCATTATTATTATATTTGTACAGTGATCAGTGATCAGTGATGTTACTATTCTAATTATCTGGGGGGGCATTGTGAACCGCACCCATATAAGATGGTGTAGTTAATAAATATCTGTGTCCTCACTGCTCCGTTGACCAGCCATTCCCCATCTCTCCCTCTCCTCAGGCCTCCCTCTTCCCCAAGACAAACCAGTATTGAAATGAGGCCAATTGACAACCCTACAGTGGCCTCCTGGAGAGGAGGGCATGGCAACCCACTCCAGTACTCTGCCCTGGCGAATCCCCACGGACAGAGGAGCCTGGCAGGATATAGTCTATGGCATCGCAAAGAGTCAGACACGACTGAGCAACTAACACACGTGCACACACACACACCGTGGCCTCTAAGTGTTCAAGCGGAAAGAAGAGTTGCATGTCTCTCACTTTAAATAAAAAAGTAGAAAGGATTAAGCTTAGTGAGGAAAGCATGTCAGAATCCAAAACAGAATAAAAGCTACTTCATCTTGTGCCACTTATCCAAATAGTGAATGCAAAGGAAAAGTTCTTGGAGAAAGTTAAAAGTGATGCTCCAAAGAACACACAAATGGTAAGAAACAGTCTTATTGCTGATACACAGACTTTTAGTGGCCTGGATAGAATATCAAACCAGCCACAACATTCCCTTAAGCCAAAGCCTAATCCAGGGCAAGGCTCTGATCTGTGAAGACAGAGAGGTGAGGAAGCTGTAGCAGAAGAGTTTGAAGTTAGAAGAGATAGGCTCATGAAGTTTAAGGAAAAATGCTATCTCGATAACATCAAATTGCAAGATGAAGTAGCAAGGACTGGAATAGAAGCTATAGCAAGTTATTCAGAAGAGCTGGCTAATGTAACTAATAAAGATAATTAAAGACAGATTTTCAATATAGATGAAATAGCCTTCTATCAGAAGATGAAGATGCCATCTAGGACTTTCATAGCTAGAGGGGAGAAGTCAATGCCTGGCTTCAAAACTTCAAAGGACAGGCTCACTCTCCTGTTTAGCGGCTGATGCAGCTGATGGCTTGAAGTTGAAGCCAATGCTCATTTCCCATTCCAAAAATCCTAGGTCCTTTAGATTTATGCTAAATCTCCTCTGTTTGTGCTCTATAAATGGAGCAATAAAGCCTGGATGATGGCACATCTGTTTGCAACATGATCTATTGAATATTTTAAGTCCATTGTTGAGACCAATTGCTCATAAAAATTAAAAAAAAAAAAAGATTCCATTCAAAACATAACTGTTCATTGAAAAGGCATGTGGTCACCCAAGAGCTCTGATGGAGAAGTACGATGAAATTAATGTCGTTTTCACATCTAATACAACATCCATTCTGTAGTCCATGAATCAAGAAGTAATTTTGATTTTTGAGTCTTATTATTTAAGATGTACATTTTATAAGGTTATAGCTGCCATATAATGACAAAATAAATGGAAAGTCTCCTGGAAAGGATTCACCATGCTAGATGCCATTAAGAACATTCATGACTCATGCAAAGAGGTCAAAATGCCAACATTAACAGGAGTTCGGAAGAAGTTAATCCAGCCCTCATGGATGACTTTGAGGGGTTCAAGACTTCAGTGGAGGAAATAACTGCAGATGTGGTGGAAATAACAAGAGAACGAGAGGTAGAGACTGAAGACGTGACTGAGCTTCTGCCATCACTGATGAAACTTTAACAGATGAGGAAATGCTTCTTACGAGTGAGCAAAGTAAGTGGTTTCCTGAAATGGAAACTACTCTTGATGAAGATGCCATGTAGCTTGTTGAAATGACAACAAATGATTTAGAATATTACATAAACTTAATTGATAAATCAGTGTCAGGGTTTGAGAGGACTGGTTCCAACTTGGAAAGAAGTTCTGTTGGTAGAATACTATCAAACAGAATTGTGTGTGACAGAGAAATTGCTCATGAGAATCCATTCATGTGGCATACTTCATTTTAGCCTTATTTTTATAAATTCCTACAGCCACCCCAGCCTTGATCAGTCAAGATCCATTAATATGGAGTCAAGATCCTTGATTGTTAGCATTTTTAGAAACAAAATATTTTTAAATTAAGGTATGTATATGGATTTTTTCAACATAATGCTATTATACACTTAAAATACTTCAGTATAGTATAAACTTAACTTTTATATGTTCTGAGAAGCCCCAAAATGTATGTGATTTGGTTTATTGTGATACTTGCTTTATTGTGAATAAATAAAGCAATGATGGTCTGGAAACAAACCCACAATACTTCTGAGGTATGTGTCAGTTCAGTTCAGTTGCTCAGTTGTGTCCAACTCTTTGCGACCCCATGAACTGCAGCACGCCAGGCCTCCTGGTCCATCACCAACTTCTGGAGTGTACCCAAACTCATGTCCATTGAGTCGGCAATGCCATCCAACCATTTCATCCTCTGTCATCCCCTTCTCCTCTGCCCTCAATCTTTCCCAGCATCAGGGTCTTTTCAAATGTGTCAGCCCTTCGAATCAGGTGTCCAAAGTGTTGGAGTATCAGCTTTAACATCAGTCCTTCCAATGAACAACCAGGACTGATCTCCTTTAGGATGGACTGGTTGGATCTCCTTGCAGTCCAACGGACTCTCAAGAGTCTTCTCCAACACCACAGTTCAAAAGCATCAACTCTTCGGCGCTCAGATTTCTTTATAGCCCAACTCTCACATCCATACATGACCACAGGAAAAACCATAGCCTTGACTAGATGGACCTTTGTTGACAAAGTATGTCTCTGCTTTTTAATATGCTGTCTAGGTTGGTCATAACTTTCCTTCCAAGGAGTAAGCGTCTTTTAATTTCATGGCTGCAATCACCATCTGCAGTGATTTTGGAGCCCCCCAAAATAAAGTCAGCCACTGTTTCCATTGTTTCCCCATCTATTTGCCATGAAGTGATGGGACCAGATGCCATGATCTTAGTTTTCTGAATGTTGAACTTTAAGCCAACTTCTTCACTCTCCACTTTCACTTGCATCAAGAGGCTTTTTAGTTCTTCTTCACTTTCTGCCGTAAGGGTGGTGTCATTTGCATATTTGAGGTTATTGATATTTCTCCCAGCAATCTTGATTCCAGCTTGTGTTTCTTCCAGTCCAGCATTTCTCATGATGTACTCTGCATATAAGTTAAATAAGCAGGGTGACAATATACAGCCTTGACGTACTCCTTTTCCTATTTGGAACCAGTCTGTTGTTCCATGTTCAGTTCTAACTGTTGCTTCCTGACCTGCATACAGGTTTCTCAAGAGGCAAGTCAGGTGGTCTGGTATTCCCATCTCTCAGAATTTTCCACAGTTTGTTGTGATCCACACAGTTGAAAGCTTTGGCATAGTCAATAAAGCAGAAATAGATTTTTTTCTGGAACTCTCTTGCTTTTTCGATGATCCAGCGGATGATGGCAATTTGATCTCTGCTTCCTCTGCCTTTTACCAATCCAGCTTGAACATCTGGAAGTTCACATATTGCTGAAGCCTGGCTTGGAGAATTTTGAGCATTACTTTACTAGCTTGTGAAATGAGTGCAGTTGTGCAGTAGTTTGAACATTTTTGGCATTGCCTTTCTTTGGGATGGAATGAAAACTGACCTTTTCCAGTCCTGTGGCCATTGCTGAGTTGTCCAAATTTGCTGGCATATTGAGTGCAGCACTTTCACAGCATCATCTTTAGGATTTTAAATAGCTCAACTGGAATTCCATCACCTCCACTAGCTTTGTTCATAGTGATGATTCCTAAGGCCCACTTGACTTCACATTCCAGGATGTCTGGCTCTAGGTGAATGATCACATCATTGTGATTATCTGGATGGTGAAAATCTTTTTTGTACAATTCTTCTATGTATTCTTGCCACCTCTTCTTAATATCTTCTGCTTCTGTCAGGTCCATACTATTTCTGTCCTTTATTGAGCCCATCTTTGCATGAAATGTTCCCTTGGTATCTCTAATTTTCTTGAAGAGATCTCTAGTCTTTCCCATTCTATTGTTTTCCTCTATTTCTTTGCATTGATTGCTGAGGAAGGCTTTCTTATCTCTCCTTCGTATTCTTTGGAACTCTGCATTCAAATGGGTATATCTTTCCTTTTCTCCTTTGCTTTTTGCTTCTCTTCTTTTCACAGCCATTTGTAAGGCCTCCTCAGACAGCCATTTTGCTTTTTTTGCATTTCTTTTTCTTGGGGATGGCCTGCTCCCTGTCTCCTATACAATCATGAACCTCTGTCCATAGTTCATCCAGCACTCTGTCTATCAGATCTAGGCCCTTAAATCTATTTCTCACTTTCACTGTATAATCATAAGGGATTTGATTTAGGTCATACCTGAATGGTTTCGTGCTTTTCCCCACTTTCTTCAATTTAAGTCTGAATTTGGCAATAAGGAGTTCATGATCTGAGCCACAGTCAGCTCCCGGTCTTGTTTTGGGTGACTGTATAGAGCTTCTCCATCTTTGGCTGCAAAGAATATAATCAATCTGATTTCAGTGTTGGCCATCTGGTGATGTCCATGTGTAGAGTCTTCTCTTGTGTTGTTGAAGAGGGTGTTTGCTATGACCAGTTCATTCTCTTGGCAAAACTATTCACATTTGCCCTGCTTCATTCTGTACTCCAAGGCCAAATTTGCCTGTTACTCCAGGTGTTTCTTGACTTCCTATTTTTGCATTCTAGTCCCCTATAATGAAAAGGACATCTTTTTTGGGTGTTAGTTGTAGAAGGTCTTGTAGGTCTTCATAGAACCATTCAACTTCAGTTTCTTCAACATTACTGGTCAGGTCATAGACTTGGACTACTATGATATTGAATGGTTTGTCTTGGAAATGAACAGAGATCATTCTGTCACTTTTGAGATTACATCCAACTACTGCATTTTGGACTTTTTTGTTGACTATGATGGCTACTCCATTTCTTTTAAGGGATTCCTGCCCACAGTATGCTTATACACATTTAAATTCACCAGGAAAAATCTTTTAAGAATGTAATAGTTTCATGGCAAAGAGATGTCTAGTCACTTCAAAAAACTTAACACTTGTTATCAACTGTTTGGGAAAGTGATCAACCTCATAAGTCATCAAACAATGCCAAAGGTTTGGTACCACTCCAGTTCATCCAAAAATTTACCTCTTATAAACGTGTTTTGGAGAAGGCAATAGCACCCCACTCCAGTACTCTTGCCTGGAGAATCCCAGGGATGGGGGAGCCTGGTGGGCTGCCGTCTATGGGGTCGCACAGAGTCGGACACGACTGAAGTGACTTAGCAGTAGCAGCAGCATAAAGGTGTTTAGGAAACTATATACCACAATGGGGTTCAGTGCTATGAAACCAGTACTTTTCCACATCAGTCTCTTCCTGAGATGACCACAACCTGTTAATTTTTTTAGAAGCAATTTGACAGCATGCCCTTCAGTGAATGTGCTAGATTGGTACTCCCTCAACAGCCACTCCTATCTCCTTCTTCACTAAAATAGTTCCCTAACCTGCTAAACTGCCAAAGCCAGAAAACTGAAAATTCGTATTCCAAAGCTTCTGGTAGCCCCTATTCTCATATGATTCGAGTTGGTATGGGCTTCCTAGGTGGCGCTGGTGTTAAGGAACCTGCTTGTCAATGCAGGAGATGTCATTTTCACACCCCTAGTGGGATTTGGAAAGCAGACGGGAAGCGGTGGCTGTTCTTGGCTGCTGTGGCATATCTTCTGGCAAGAACAGATGTGGAGACATTTGGGTTTATAGTGACAGGGTGACAAGAATGGCCAATATTCCCCCACTTGCTTTATGGGTTTCAAATATGAGGCATTCATTTGCTAGCATGGGTGTTAGTGGGCACAGTGTGGGTTTGCACATGGCAACTGTGGTGGCCATGTTTCAACTCACCAGGTGGCTTCCTGACCATCCCTAGTAGAGGCATCAGTCCCCCTGCTGGCCCAGTTCTGAGTATGACATTGAGACTTATTCCTGGAAGCTCAACCTAGATTCTCTCTCCAAATTCTGTAAGCCTTTTAATGCCTTACTATAAATCTTTCCTACTATTCTCTATGGTTCTGTTCTCTGACTAAACCCTCATTGACACATGCATCAGAAGTCTCTAAGAGGGTCATATTGTTGTCCCAGTCATTCCATTTCTGGACTCCTGTCTATTTAAATAATATCTAAGAAGTGCAAGGTTTATTAGCAAAAATATGCATAATTGTACAATAAAAATTTGAAACTAATCAAAAATGGGGACTATTTAAGTAAATTGTGGGACATTCATCCAGTATGGTGGACACTGCTTTTAATAATAATAGTATGAGCCCTGCTCTCCTGTCTCTAGAACTTTGCTCACATGCTGTACTTTTCAGAAAAAATGAATCCCAACCCCTATGGTTTCCTTTCCTTTTGTCTAATTACTATGGTTCTTACTTGTCCTTCAAATATTTATTGATTATATACTATATGCCAAATGACCATCTGGACACTGCGTTAACAGCAGCAAAAAAAACCAAAAATTCATGAACCATGAAACTCAGGCTCTAGATAAGGAAATAGCAGACAAAAACATTTTAAGTAATATATAAGGCATATCATATGCCATACATTTCTCCTTTAGGGAAACTCCTGCTGCTGCTGCTGCTGCTAAGTCACTTCAGTCATGTCCGACTCGGTGTGACCCCAAGGGATTGCCCTGGGATTCTCCAGGCAAGAACACTGGAGTGGGTTGCCTTTTCCCTCTCCAATGCGTGAAAGTGAAAAGTAAAAGTGAAGTCACCCAGTCCTGTCCGACTCTTAGCGACCCCATGGACTGCAGCCTACCAGGCTCCTCCATCCATGGGATTTTCCATAGGAGTCCTCAAAACTGGGTTTGGTATCTCTTCCTCCCTTAGCAGTTTCAGTTCATATTACAAGTTGTATACATCATTGTTGCTGTTGTTCAGTCAACAAGTCATGTTTGACTCTTTGCGACTCCCATGGACGTCAGACTCCCCTATCCTTTATTACCTCCTGGAGTTTTCTCAAATTCATGAAATTGCATTTTTACTGGCAAGACACTTTTTGACAATAAGCTCTTTGAAGGCAGGGCCTTATCTCTTTTGCTTAGTCTATCCTGGTATATATTCAACATTCAGCAAATGCACTAATTCCATAAAGAGATGAATGATGTTTTAAATATTTTTTAATGAATTGAGAAAATTGCTATAATGAGAATAATGAAAAATAATTAAACTTCAAAATGTTATGCACTGCAAAATGATGATAATTGTTGAAGCTGGGTGAGGGGTTCCTGGGAATTTAGTTGTCTTTTTACTTTTGCATAAAAGTTTAGGAAAATGTTACCCCAAATTTAATATCTCTTATGTCAAGAACACACTACACAGAAGAAAAAAATGAAAAAAGTACCTTAAAATATTGAGGCTGTTATTACAGACTGTTTGAGTATTTTTGCTGTGGTTAGCAGAATTCGAAGTTGGCCCATGTTTGTGTATAGTCCTCTCCCCTTGAGTGTTAGCTGAACCTGTGAATATGATGAGATACCTTATCTATGATTTAGTTACTGCTGCTGCTGCTGCTAAGTCGCTTCAGTCGTGTCCGACTCTGTGTGATCCTATAGATGGCAGCCCACCAGGCTCCGCCATCCCTGGGATTCTCCAGGCAAGAACACTGGAGTGGGTTGCCATTTCCTTCTCCAATGCATGAAAGTGAAAAGTGAAAGTGAAGTCACTCAGTCGTGTCCGACTCTTATCGACCCCATGGACTGAAGCCCACCAGGCTCCTCCGTCCATGGGATTTTCCAGGCAAGAGTACTGGAGTGGGGTGCCATTGCCTTCTCTGATTTAGTTACATTATATGGCAAAGGCAAAGAGATTTTTCAGTGATAACCAAAGCCCTTCATGAGCTGAGTTCACTGAAAGGGGGATGATCCTAGGTGGGCCTGGTCTAATCAGGTGAGTCCTTTGAAAGCTGGCCCAGATCTTCCCTGAAAGGTGAAATGCCTGTGGCTTGAAGAAGTTAGGCAGCATGAGTTCTACAGCTGCAGGAAATGAGTTTTGCTAACAGCAACTTAGACTTGGAGTCATACCATAAACCTCAGATGAGACCATAGTCCCTAGTGACACCATGAAGGCAGCCACTGAGCAGAGGATCCAGCTGAGCTGTGCCCAGACTCCTGACCTACAGAAACTGTGAGATACTAAATGTATGTTGTTTCAAGCTACTGTGTATATGCTAAGTCGCTTTGATCATGTCCAGTTCTTTGCTACCCTATGGACTGTATGTAGCCCACCAGACTCCTCTGTCCATGGGATTCTCTAGGCAAGAATACTGGCATGGGTAGCCCCTTCAAGCCACTAAGCCTGTGGTAATTTGTCATGTGTTGATAGAAAGTGAATTCATTTCCTTCCCCCTTCTCTAAGTTTTCCAGATTTTCTTTAGTAAATATGCTTACTTTATAACAGAATAAAAAGCTTTTTACAAAAATAAAACTAGTATAGATAATATGCCAGCCAAGTCATATCTTGCAGAAAAGTGAAATGACATTATTTTTCTTAATGTTGCTAGCAAAGAACTACATTAAACAGAAGGAAATCTTCTCTTTGTACTTTAATGTTTGGGATCAAATCCAAAGTTTGCTAGATCAAGGTCAAAGCTTCACTCTATGTATCAAACTGAGTGGGCTCTGAAAATAAAAGTGCTGAAAGATAAACTTTTGCACAAATCATTCCTCTCTTATTGTACTAAACTTCCTTGAAACCACCCAGCAAACAGATTTTAATCTCAGTTTAACAGCAACACCAAGCAGACTACCCCACTGATTAATGACAACAAAACAGTGGAAAAGGAGGCCATTCATGAAACAAACAATGTAACAATCAGTCAAGCTATGGAGAATAGTATTCAAACACTACCAAGTACTTGACTCTCTAGCATCATTCCGTGGAGACCAGCTGAACTGTTAAATACTTTAATATCAAATGTATCAGTGCAAAAGATCACAGTTTTAAGTAGGTGGTGGTGCTTTAGTCCCTAAGTTCTGTTCGACTCTTGCAACCCCATGAGCTGAAGCCTGCCAGGATCCTCTGTCCATGGTATTCTCCAGGCAGGAATACTGGAGTGGGTTGCCATTTCCTTCTCCAGGGGATCTTCCTGACCCAGGAATCAAACCCAGGTCTCCTGCATTGCAGGCAGATTCCTTACCGACTGAACTATGAGGAAAGATGTATCAAGTAGGATGAGAACTCAAATATATAACGTGGTATTGACTGATCACCCACAATGAGATGGATTCGCTATGCGGCATGCTTAGCTTAAATCCTGATAGAGAAACACAAAAACTTTCTAACACCAATTTGCCACCTGCATCTGCCAGACAGACACATTTGACATGGAGATGGGATAGACAATTATCATCCTTGCATCTTTCAAGCCCCTGCTGGTGACTTTCTGATTCCTTGTACCATGTGAAAATGGTTATTGATTTGCTTGTTTTGCATTTGATATTATCTATTATTTCATTATTCCTTCAATCTGTCTTTACATTGGTCACCTCAAGAGATCTAGGACTCCTACAGCAGCCCCTAATTCCTCAATTCTAATCCCAGTTGGTTCTATGAGAAATGAAGCAATCCCTTCACTGCCACCCCAAACCTGACTTTTTTTTCCCATGGCAAGTCAAGAAGCAACAATTAGAACTGGACATGGAATGGTTCCAAATCAGGAAAGGAGGACGTCAAGGCTGTATATTGTCACCCTGCTTATTTAACTTCTATGCAGAGTACATCATGAGAAATGCGGGGCTGGATGAAGCACAAGCTGGAATCAAGATTGCCGGGAGAAATATCAATAACCTCAGATATGCAGATGACACCACCCTTATGGCAGAAAGGGAAGAACTAAAGAGCCTCTTGATGAAAGTGCAAGAGGAGAGTGAAAAAGTTGGCTTAAAACTCAACATTCAGAAAACTAAGATCATGGCATCTGGTCCCATCACTTCATGGCAAACAGATGGGGAAACAATGGAAACAGTGAAAGACTTTATTTTCTGGGGCTCCAAAATCACTGCAGATGGTGACTGCAGCCATGAAATTAAAAGAGGCTTGCTCCTTGAAGGAAAAGCTATGACCAACCTAGACAGCATATTAAAAAGCAGAGACATTACTTTACCAACAAAGGTCCATCTAGTCAAAGCTATGGTTTTTCCAGTAGTCATGTATGGATGTGAGAGTTGGACTATAAAGAAAGCTGAGCACTGAAGAATTGATGCTTTTGAACTGTGGTGTTGGAGAAGACTCTTGAGAGTCCCTTGCACTGCAAGGAGATCCAACCAGTCCATCCTAAAGGAGATCAGTCCTGGGTGTTCATTGGAAGGACTGATGCTGAAGCTGAAACTCCAATACTTTGGCCACCTGATGTGAAGAACTGGCTCACTGGAAAAGACCCTGATACTGGGAAAGATTGAACGCAGGAGGAGAAGGGGATGACTGAGGATGAGATGGTCGGATAGCATCACTGACGCGATGGACATGAGTTTGGGTAGGCTCCGGGAGCTGGTGATGGACAGGGAGGCCTGGCCTGCTGTAGTCCACGTGGTTGCAAAGAGTCAGACACAACTGAGTGACTGGACTGAACTGAACTGAACCTCCATACCAAATATTTTACTTATTAATTTGTCTTATTCCTCCAGGACTTAAGCTCCATCAAGGTAGATTTTTTTGTTTGTTTTGTTCCCTCATAAACAACCACTGCCATAGTGTCTAACATAAAGCAGACATTCAATAAAAATTGTTTAAAGAGTGGATTAAGTATTTTTTGAAGACCATTAGGAAGAATTCTAGGGGCTTCCACTGGGCTCTTCTTATCACAATAACCTTTGTTTCATGTATCAGTGTCAGTAAAGGGATTTTGCAGTTGCTGAGGGGTTTTAATTGTAATAATAAAATCAGTAACAGAGGTGAGTCCAGGTTCAGCTGATATAGATTCAGCTCAAAACTCTACTTATTACCTGATCCCTGTAAGCCCTCATCCTGACTGATAGTCACAGTGGGGTTCTGGCCCCTCAGAAATTAGTGTTAACTCAGAGAAACTTGTGTACTATACCTGAAAAGTCCAGGCACTTCATTTTCCCAATGTTGTCATCCCAATAGTTGAAGGTCCCTTTGCAGAAGAGGCTGGAAGAAATACATACTTACAATTGTAGCATTGAATTCTTTTTCAAGGCAGTGTAGCTTTCTTTAGGTATGTTGTTTAGTTGCTAAGTCATGTCCGACTCTTTGTGACCCCATGGACTGTAGCCTGCCAGGCTCCTCTGTCCATGGGATTTCCCAGGCAAGAATACTGGAAAGGACTGCCATTCCTTCTCTGGGGGATCTTTCTGACCCAGGGATCAAACCCACGTCTCCTCCATTGGCAGGCTGGTTCTTTACCTCTGAGCCACCAGGGAAGCCCTGCCTTCCTTTTAGTATTGAGAATTTAAGTTTGGAAATTGGGTATAAAGGCCAACACTTTCTTAGTTCTTAGTTTCTTAGTGGTAGTTCAAGTTGGACATCTGACTACCATACCTAGAGTTTTAGGGGTTTGACTGGTGTTGGTACTGTTTGACAAATCAAATGTTCTCTTGGCAGGTTGCATGCATAGTTCATTCCAAGAATACCATGAGTGATTAGCAAATACCAGTGCTCTCTGGGGATTGGACCACTTTGATTACCACACTGGCTCAGCCTCTCTTCCCCCGATGGCCATCCAAGCCCCAATTTCCTCCAACATTTATAGCTGCTACGTGGTTTCTGCCACTTTGGGATTCTGGTATCAAAGTGAAATCAGAGAGCTCATTTCAACTGTGCCGCCTCTCACTGCATCTAGGTCCACAAAGAGCAGCTTCTATAGGAATTTTCCAAGACTGGGTGCTCTTCACCAGTGAATTTCTCAATGCTTGGCTCTATGAGGAGGACTTGGGGCCACAGTCAGGAGTTATGTAAATGGATTGCATACAAGAAACTCACTCCCACTTCCCTATATCTCTAAGTCTTAATTTTCTCTTCTTTACATTACATCAGGAATGTCTAGATCACTATTCAGCCCAAATTTTGTCAGTAGGCTACTAAAAGTAACTAAAATCACCCCCAGTTCAATATAGAATTGCATATAAGTGCATGCACAAACTGTGACACCTTTGGGGGCTTCCCTGGGGGTTCAGACAGTGAAGAATATGCCTCCAAAGAAGGAGATATAGGTTTGATCCCTGAGTTGGGAAGATTCCCTCTAGAAGGAAATGGCAATGCACTCCAGTATTTCTGCCTGGGAAATCCCATGGACAGAGGAGCCTGGCGGGCTACTGTTCATGGGGTCACAAAGAGCTGGACACAACTGAGCAACTAACATTAGCCTTGCATGCACAAACTTGACACATTCTGCTTCAACTCAATCGCATTCCTCCATCCTTGGTTAACAATCCTGAGAATTCATTCCCATCTGTATCAGCTGGATTTTTGCAAATATAAGTGAACAAAATCTTGTAATTCTTTTAGATGGTCTTTACAAAAGCCCATAGGGCTCACACTGGTGGGGCAGAATGGATTTGCATTGTCCCTGATGGTTTGTGCTGAATACCCAGCTTCTCCCATCGGTCTCCAGGGGAGACCTGGAGGTTGGGACCTTTGCTTAGCCTCCTATGTTAGCTGAAATTGGAATTTTCAAGTAAGGGACAAAGGAAGGTTATAAAATTGACATAAGCAACTTGGAGGCTAAATCTTTGAGTGTGCATTCCAACTGTGGCAAAGAGAGATTAATCTTTTAGCACTGTGATGTCTTGAGCTGAAAGTTAAAAACTTTGAGAAGAATGGGGTGGGAGAGATGTTCAAGAGGGAGGGATATACACTTACCTATGGCTGATTTATGTTGATATATGGCAGAAACCAAAACAATACTGAAAAGCAATTATCTTCCAATGAAAAATCAATTCAGTTCAGTTGTTCAGTCACGTCTGACTCTTTGCGATCCCATGGACTGCAGCGTGCCAGGCTTCCCTGTCCATCACCAACTCCCAGAGCTTGCTCAAACTCATGTCCATCGAGTCAGTGATACCATCCAACCATCTCATCTCCTGTTACCTTCTCCTCCTGCCTTCAATCTTTCCCAGCATGAGAGTTTTTTCCAGTGAGTCAGCTCTTCACATCGGGTGGCCAAAGTATTGGAGCTTCAGCTTCAGCATCAGTCCTTCCAATGAATATTCAGGACTGATTTCCTTTAGCATGGACTGGTTGGATCTCCTTGCAGTCCAAGGGACTCTCAAGAGTCTTCTCCAGCACCACAGTTCAAAAGCATCAATTCTTTGGTGCTCAGCTTTCTTTATAGTCCAACTCTTAAATCCACACATGACCACTGGAAAAACCATAGCCTTGACTAGATGGATCTTTGCAGGCAAAGTAATGTCTCTGCTTTTTAATATGCTTTCTAGGTTTGTGATAGCTTTTCTTCCAAGGAGAAAAAATACTTTGAGTTTTTCATTTTCTGCTAGTAAACTGTCTATTGCTACACAATACAGTCCTTGAATTCCTTCCTTCAACTGCCTTCTTATAGTAATCATTGTCTCACAAACCAGACTCCAATGGAACTTTCACTTGAGAGGATAGCAGGTGATCTTTTCAATAACTGGGTTTTTGTTTATTTGTTTTCATAAATGTCAATGGCTGTTCAGGTCCAGTTTCTTAATAGCAGCTTGATTTCCATTTCCCCTTACCTACTCCCAGAACCGGTAATTAATTTCAGGCTTCCCTAGTGACTCAGAGGGTAAAGAATCTGCCCACAATGCAGGAGAACCCTGCTATGTGCAAGACCCAGGTCCAATCCCTGAGTCGGGAAGATCCCCTGGAGAAGGAAATGGCAACCCTCTCCAGTATTCTTGCCTGGAGAATCCCATGGACAGAGGAGCCTGGCGGGCTACAGTCCATGGGGTTGCAAAAAGTCAGATACGACTGAGTGACTAATACTTCCCCTATTTTTCTGAAGGTCTATTGCCTGCAATCTCTCCTAGACCAATTCTTAGTAACAGTCAGGGCTTTGGGATGCTAATAAAAGAAACCAGCTCTGCCAAATTAAAACAGGAGTGGAAGTTGTTTAAAAGATGCTGGATAGTTCACATATTCTCTGAAAGGGCTAGAGTGGCACATTTAGGAATTTTACAGCCAGAAACAATTTTCAAAGGCAAACCACAGGACTCGTCAGTTAGAGACGTCCTGACACTTCTGCTGGGCACAGACTTCTCAGGGCTTTTAGGCAGCCTCGGTGACCAGAATCTGGATTCTGTCCTGGGAGCCACTGTCACTGTGTTCTCTGACAATCAAATGTGGTTGTCGTTGCTGTCCCCAGTCCCATGCATGCATGCTAAGTTGCTTCAGTCATGTCTGACTCTTTGGGACACCATGGACTGTAGCCCGTCAGGCTCCTCAATCCATGGAATTTCCTAGGCAAGAATACTGGAGTGGGTTGCCGTTTCCTTCTCCAGGGGATCTTCCTGACCCAGGGATCGAACCTGTATCTCTTATGTCTCCTGGCATTAGCAGGTGGGTTCTTTACCACTAGCACCACCTGGGAAGGCCATATTGTGTCCAAATATATTCCAGGAGGCCCCTGCTTCCTGGTGTCACTGGTGACAGAGTCACAGTCTGGAGATCAAGTGGATCTGATTGGCAGAGCCTATGTCTGTGTCCTAACTGCAAGGAGCCTGGCAAGGCTCTAAGGAAGAACATTTCCCATACATAGAAAATGGGTCCTGATGCTGAGATGGACACCTTCAAATTGGTTAAATATCTACTATATTTAGCTTTATATTATCTTATTAAGCTTTATTTATATTAATAAGAACTGGCAGGGTCTATGGTTATAGACAGCCCACGTTTGAATTTGTACACTTTCTTCACTTTCTATCTGATCTTAGACAAGTCAACCTCTCTGAACTTCGTTTTCCTTCATGAGCAAAATGGATATGAAAACTTTCTTGCTGGAATGAGAAGTAAGGTGTAAGGGCCAGATGTTTAAACAATGAAAGCTGTTACTTAAAAACACTAATCAAAACAGACACTATTTTAAAAGGGTTCATTTTAGTAAAAACATTTTATTTTTTATTGAATTTTTCATATATATATGCTTTTACTTCCCAATTAGATTAGAGATCATGTGGGAATAATGCGGCCGTTATTCCCACTGCATTACATACTTATACACACAGTTAATAAATGAACTAAGGTCCCAGACCTCATAAATCAAACACTGATGTTTCATTCTAAAGCAGTGAGTCAAATAGTATGTAAGTATAGAGTACATCACACTCCAGCTTTGAAGTGGGTTCCTAGAGAGCCTCCACTGATGACTGCAATTTGACTGCAACTTGTAATAATACTCCGTATTACACAGGGTTCTAAGTAAAAGAACACCGGTCATAAATGACACCAAACGGGTCATCACTATTATAAGCAACTCAAACAAAAGTTTCAACTATCTGAACCGAGTCAATTCAAGGAGAAACATATGGCCAAATCGGAAATGATATGATAATAGCAAAAAGGTAATATATTTCTTATACACATCCAAGACATGAATCATGCCAAAAGAATTGGCTTGTATTAATTAAAAAAAAAAAAAAACAGTGAAAAGTTTTTGATAGAGATAGTTTTCTAACACTTTCCTGTACTGAAAAATACTCCAGCTAGAATAGCTTCCTACAGCATAAATCTGATCATTTCATTGTCCTCCTCAAATTCCCCACTGATCCTCAAAATAGACCCTACACCTTTTGGAATGCAGATTATTCATGAAGGACATGTAAATAAAATCTGATTTAAATTTTAAAAAATTTCTCCTCCACTTACCCAGTGCTAGAGACTAGATTTTTTTTTTCAACTGTCTCTAAAAAATATCAATGATTCTATAATGATTCAACTAGGAGAATACATCCTCCTATTTCCACTCCTATGGAATGGCTTGGCACATCATGTGACCTCTTTGAGTTCAATTTGCACGTTTACAAAATGAAGAAATTGAACAGTGTTTTCTGCATCCCTGGGGCTTCCCTGGTGGCTCAGATGGTAAAGAATCTGCTGCAATGCAGGAGACCCAGGTTTGATCCCTGGGTTGGGAAGATCTGGAGAAGGGAATGGCTACCCACTCCAGTATTTTTGCCTGGAGAATTCCATGGAATTCAGAGGAGCCTGGAGAGCTACAGCCCATGGGGTCACAAAGAGCCGCAACTGAGCAACTAACATTTTGGCTCTCACTTTGCAGCCCAGAAGAGTGTCAGCTCTCCTTGGCAAGTCTATTTGCCCACGCTCTGCTCCCACCTAAGTGGGCTCTGTTTCCATTTGGCTTGATTGATCAAGGTAATCAGCCAAAGAAGATAAAACAATATTGTAAAGTTACCAAGTCTAAGTCACATAAGGCAAAAACGGTCATTCAGCACTTCTAAAATGCTTTAAGATGTTTTCAAACAGCGTTTGGCCATTAACACAGATGTGGTTAAGAAGACCAGAGATGAAAGAAATTGCCATTGACAAAATTGGTCCAGCAAGTCAAAAGCAGAGAAAATGACATTTCCAATAGGTGAATGATCCCATGAATGACTAGAAGAGCCAAACATATTTTGGGTATCAGTCTCACTTGGACGAGGAACACCACAATTGAGGCCTACTACATGGGTCCTCATCCCTCTCTAGTTCACTCATCCCAGCTTACCTGGAGCTGGGATGATGACTCTCCCACCTGACACCAGGGGCCACTATTTTGACACTTCCATACATCCCTCCTTGTTACAATTAGGTAATTCATCCAACCTTCCCCACGCCTTTGTTAGACATGCCAGTGTTTCACACAACTCCCCAAATAAATTATCAAAATCCTTCTCCATCATCCTCATTACCTTTCTGGATCCTGTTCTCTGCCTGGTTCTGCCCTGATCACACTGGGCTCTCTTCCTTCTCACACGTGGTGGATGCCTCTGAGTGTCTTCCCTTTCTCCCTCCTCCTCCGTGAACTACTCCCACCCATCATGTGTCTGTCCAGCTCCATCTCTGTCTCTCCCTGTTCTCCTAGCCCTACTTTTCCCCCTCATGGCTCTCCAAACATGAAGCTTTATCTTCAAATGGGTGCTTTATTCCAAGTGCCAGCCTGGCAACTCCAGACCCATGTCCCTCCCTCTATTCAGATGTCAACCAGATTAGAGGTGATGACATCGAACAGAGACTAAATCTTCACTTTGGGTCAGGAAATAACTTGTGAAATTTCAGAATAAAACTTTTAAATAGTAATAACCCGTTGGAAATGGCATGTCTGAAAATCAATAAGGTTTTGGTTGAAAACATAATGGAATCCTACTTTATTCAAAAAATATATTGAGTGCCTAATATTTTAGAGAGAAAAAGACATATTCTTGAGTTTAAAAAGTGTACAGCCTACTGAGAGAGGAAGACATGCAAATAACTAGATCATAAGGGCAAAATTGCTGCAGTAGAAATATGATTTGGGTGGAAGAAAATGGAGAGAAAAATCTATCATGGTTTTTACTGGACTATATTAAAGTTGTGTGTTTATTCCTTTGCTTCTCCCTTTAGATTGTAGGCTGTTGTGTAATCAAACTGTGTCTCTGCCATCTTTGATTTTTCCAGTATTTAGAAAAATACTACATCTTGCATACAGAAGTCACTCAATAATTGCTGACCTGAATTATTAGTTCCACATAGGGCAAGAGGAAAATTCATGGATGGGTTTGCAGATATGGTAACATCTGAGCTGGATCTTGAAAGGTGAAGTGGAATTTCCTGTGTCAACAAAGGAATAGAATAGCATTTGAAAAAAATCATGGGAAACATAAAATAATAATAGTAATAGGTAACATATAATATGCCATGAACTATGCTCAGCATATGCATTGTCATTATATACATTAGCATTCTGTTGTTTCACCTAAATGATGTTGGTATAATTTTTACCGATGAGGAAAGTGACTATATAGTAGTTAAAAAACATGTCCAAGGTCACCCAGTTAAGCTGAGGTTTGAATCTCAGGGACACCCATGATACTCTGACTCCAAAGCCTGTGAGCTAGGAAACACCACTTGCTCTTCCAGAACTGAGCCAGCTCCAGCGTCCCAGCACCTATGGTCACCAGTTGTCTCCACCTCCTGATACTTTCATGATACTTCTCTAAGCCCCGTCGTCTCTTTAATCTTACCTCATCTTTGTTTCTCTCTGCTATTGCTTCTCCCTTTCCACTGCTTTCTATTTCTCTGTTATGTGTGTCTCCCATTCATGCTGTTCAGGAGAGCATCTCATTATGTGGCAAAGAACAAACCTGACTCCATATTGGTTCTATTCCTTTAGCTCCAACCTTTGTGCTCTGTTGCCGGTGCTTAGTCATGGTGGCGCTGCACCTTTGTAAAACAATATTGCCTCTAGTCTGAAATATACAGCATAGCCTATTCTCAGGGCTCTGATCCCTGAAGGTATAATACTTTCCCATTCATACAGAGATAAAAAAAATTGCAGAACAGACAATAACATTTGTCTTGTTAGAGGTTTATAGAAACACTATAAACACCAAACCTATGTGGACAGCTGCAAGAACAAAGGATTCCATCATCAGGAAATTTATAACAACCAGCCACACCTCTTCCCCTTTTCATATAAAAGAAGTCTGAATTATAACTCACCTAAGATTATTCTTTGGGACACAAGTCTACCATCTTTTCAGTCGGCTGGATTCCCAAGTAAAGTCCTAGTCCTTGCCCCAGTAACTCATCTCTCAGTTTTTTGGCCCATCATGTGGCTAGCAGTACAAATTCAGACTCAGTACCAACTGTGTTAGAGAACCAACTAGAGTCACCATCTGTTGGTTTGGGTTGTCCAGCACCCAACTCCTGGGAGCAATCCAATCCCTTTTTGGGGGAATCTCCTATTATGTGTAGTTGTAAGGACAGAACCTGCTTCCCACACAGTAGCCAATGAACCAATGTGCTCTCTTCCCACCCAGCCCACTTACGGAGCAAGCCTTCCATTCAGCCTAAGCCAGTCAGACAAGACAGCTGCAAACACAGCTGCAGACCACTGCCTCGGAGGAGCAGCAGAGGCAGCCAACAGAACACACTTCTCGTCCCGTACTACACTTGCTGCGCTCTTCACAGCAGAGCTCTTCAGAGCTCCTCGGCTTTTGCCTCTTTTCTAAGTCAGGTCCTCCAGACCCCTATCGGTGTGTGAAACACAGGCATCCTTCCAGTGAATATCCTGCTGAGGTTAAATTAGGCAGGATCATTTTCTATTGCTTGCAAACAGGAATTCAAACAGGACTCAGACACCATGTAATTTTGACTCTCACATTTGAGCTGCCTTTGGTAACAGCCTTTTTTTTTTTGGAAAGTCACTCAACAGTGTCCAACTCTTTGTGACCCCATGGACTGTAGCCCCCCAGACTCCTCTGTCCATGGAATTCTCCAGGCAAGAACACTGGATTTGGGTAGCTGCTCCCTTCTTCAGGGGATCTTCTCAACCCAGATATCAAACCCAGGTCTCCCACATTGCAGGCGGATTCTTTGCCATCTGAGCTACCACGGAAGCCCACAGCCTTTACATCTGCTGCCTTTGACTACAGCCCCCATCATAATCCAGTTCCCCAAGGCCAGGGTGGTAGGGGCACGGCACTGAAAACATGGCAGTTTCTGTCAGAGGAGTCACCTGTGGCCTCCGTCTTCAGGAGGAAGCGGGGAGCTGTTGCTTGGACTTTCATGGGCCCTAAGTCAATCCTCTGGGAGAGATGGTATCAGGTTTACATGCTGAGAGAATAGAGTCGATGACGAGTAGGAGACTGAAGATGTACCAAGAAAGATGAGACAGGTTTGAGCAAGGGCCCTGAGGAAAGAGGACTGAGGGGGAGGGACGGGTCTTGGAAAATCAGCCTCCTTGCCCTCCTCCCCATCTCCACTCCGAGACGGCAAAGGATGGTGTGTCTGCTCACTGGAAGGAACTTGAAGGAGTTCCTATAAATAGAGTCTATTTGCTCTGTGAGGTAACGGCCAAGGTAATCTGCTGACAGTGAGTGTAGGGAGTTCAGGGGAGGGTTTGAAGAGGGGAATGAAGACTTTGAAAAGCCACAGTAAGGAAGGGGGAGGGGGCCTCATGGGAAATGGAAAAACTGAGCTGCTTTGAGGCAACTGTTTCTATTTGCCTTTGCTAACAGCAATTACTCACTTCAGAGATGTGTTTTCAACAAGGATCCAGACAAAGGAAAACACAATTTTTCAACACAAAACCTGAAACGTGGCAAAATCCAGCACATTTCACAAGACAGAAGACCTTTAACCTAGCTTCTCAGTTTTGCAATTTTGCAGCTTTGGGACTTTTCAGAGTGACCTCTTTTTCTGGCCCAGAAGACCAAAACTATTGGACTAAAAATGAAAGTTTGAAACAAGAGAAATTTTTTTCTTAAAGAATCTGGATTCTGTCTGATTCAATTTTTTTTTTTTTTTGAGATTAAGAAATGGGTCCATTTTATACATGAAAGTATAAAAGAAAATTTAGACAAAAGATTTTTAGGGTCTTTACAGAAACAGTAAGTGGTAGTGTCATTCACACGGACAAATTTATTCAAAATAATCTTTGTAATAACTAGTGAAAAATGTAACTAGCAAGACGATTCTCTCTGAAATTCAAATAGACAATGAAAAGCTAATTTTTAAAGTCTCTGAAGAATAACAGAGCTTGGGTGTGGTTATGTTTGATGATTCGGTACACTGAATTAAATCTTAAAATTCCCTGCATGCTGGTTCTGACAAGCAACTGAGCTGATATATAAATTGTAGACTTTGAGGTAGATTGCTGGTTAGATTCATAAAGCAAGTGCTTCCGACATGTCGTAAGAAAATGAACAACTGCTCTGCATCAGTTGGCACATCCGAAAAGACGACAGCTTCTGGATAAAATTCAACATGCAATTTTAGCTTTTGTCCCATTTTGAATAAAAATACTTGGCTGAAAAACTACCTATTTAAGTTATTGAAAGCCGGTGATTACAAATCAGCATCCTGGCTGATAATTAGAGGGGCAGCAGAAATCGTGTAGAGTTTGAAGAGCTTGGATAGCATTCCAGAGGTGGTTTTCTCTTAAACTGAGTGGCGCAGACAAAAGCAGTTTGTTCCTCAAAGAATGACTATTCTTAAACCATCGCCTTCGCTGACGGAGACTGAACAGACACGGATTAATTTACTTAACACTTCAGAGGTTGAGTTTTTCAGACTGCAGCAAAGGTAATATAAAATAGAGATTAAAATCCATCCTTATTTTTTGTTGTTGTTCTTTTCAAAGAGGAAAGCATAGCGTTCTTCGAGGACCACTCCCAGCACACCGGTTTTTCTATGAGAGACGGTAAAGAAACAAAAAGACAATTTCTCTTCTTGAAAGAGAATGTGATTCCAATCAGCCACTAGGGGGCAGTCAAAACACTGGGTAACGTAGCAAGGCAAGCCCCTGGATCAGAACCTTAAAATGAAAGCTGTTTTGCAGGATTTTAAAAGTGTTTGATTGTTTAGCTGCGGACTGGGGCGGGGAGACAAATTATCTTCTTGATTGTATTAACATGCTATTAACGGGACACAAGGAGACAGCAGTAAAAATATCACACAAGCCTGCAAGGATTTTCACTTGCACACATTTCCATGGCAGGGTGATGACAGTTCTCAGTCTGCCCCGTGCCTTCGGAAGGGAAGTTGGAGGACAGTGAATCAGCACCTGTGATGTAATGAGGTCAGTCCCCCAATCCCCTCTGATTTAACACTGCTGGGTCCCAAACAGCAAAGGATCAAGGATAACACACCAAAACACAAATCATTGTCATTGGCTTTACAGAACACTCATAGGCAGCTGCACCGGTGGATGGTTCGCTGTCTACGTGTGTTATTAATGTAAGCGATGTCGTTTTGGATTCCAAAATCAGAATTATTACTCTAAAACAAATTCCCATAGCTCCATTTAACCCATGCTATTTGTGGGAAGTGAGGAAAAAATGACTCACGAAATTGCTAAAACGTGTGTGAAAATGCAGATAAAATGGTGACAGACACTGAAGCACTCAGTTGTTTTTTTCTTCTTTTAAAAAATTTGTTTATTTTTAATTGAAGGATAATTTTACAGTGTTGTGTTGCTTTCTGCCATATATCAACATGAATCAGCCAAAGGTATACATATGTTCCCTCCTTCTTGAACTTCTGTCCCACCTCCCACCCCACCTTACCCCTCTAGGTTGTCACAGAGCACCGGGTTTGAGCTCCCTGCTATCTATTTTACACATGCTAATGAATATGTTTCAATGCTGCTGCTGCTAAGTCGCTTCAGTCATGTCCAACTCTGTGCGACCCCATAGACAGCAGCCCATCAGGCTCCCCTGTCCCTGGGATTCTCCAGGCAAGAACACTGGAGTGGGTTGCCATTTCCTTCTCCAGTGCATGAAAGTGAAAAGTGAAAGTGAAATCGCTCAGTTGTGTCCAACTCTTTGCGACCCCATGGACTGCAGCCTACCAGGCTCCTCCATCCATGGGATTTTCCAGGCAAGAGTACTGGAGTGGGGTGCCATTGCTACTCTCTCCATTCGTCCCACACTCTCCTTTCCTGTGTCTGCTCCTCTATTGTTGCTCAGTCACGTCCAACTCTTTGCAACCCCATAGACTGTAGCACCCCAGGCTTCCCTGTCCTTCACTATCTCCTAAAGTTTGCACAAATTCATGATCATTGAGTTGGTGATGCTATCTAGCCATCCCATCCTCTGCCGCCCTTTTCTCTTTTGCTTTCAGTCTTTCCCAGCATCAGTCTTTTCTAGTGAGTCTCTTCTAATCAGGTGGCCAAAGTATTGGAGCTTCAGCTTCAGTATCAGTCCTTCCAATGAATATTCAGAGTTGAAATCCTTATTGCTACATTACAAATGGATTCATCAGTACCACTCTAGAATCCATATGTCTGCCTTAATATATGATATTTGTTTTTATCTTTCTGACTTACTTCATGCTAGGTTCATCCACCTCACTAGATCAGTTCTTATTCTTTAAAAAATCTTCCCAAAAGGGGAATAGGGCTAGGAGTGAGGAGGATGTGAACAGAAATTAATTCTAAGCATAATCCCAGACCTTACAGATAAGAAGTATTTTAAGGTTCCCAGCATAGATTATTTTCTATTATTTCTAGTCTCTAATTTTTCTCTTAACCATTTTAAAGTGAAAACAAAAGTCTTTATACCGTGATATTACATCCAAGAGGCTTTTTCCATATCAGTGACTGTTCGGCTGACCATACAACTGTGATGATAAATGTAGCTTGCAAATGTTAAAAGTAACCAAAGAATCTCCGGGGATTCTAGGTATGAATGTAATGAATAAGGACAGAACATGTTTGCTTTTCTGAAGCAGAGGTCAGCCAGCAGGTGTTGGGATTTCCCTGGACAGCACCCTGGCTCCTTGCAGGAAAAAGTTTTAGACACTTGAAGTTGAGACAGTGGGAAATAACCACATATTTATTCCTTCAAAGAGAGATGACTAATCCTAACTTGCTGACAGTAAAAAGGAATAAGTGTGATGCTTAGGTCCAGGACAGTTTTTCTCACCATCTGTCCAAAACAGAGCTGCAATATACTGAACATATTTACTTATATTTTTGTTAGGAAATATGTACTTTTCAGATGAGTGCATAGAAAAACAAATCATTTGGTCTAATGGAAACCATCTTACAATGGGTCTTCTGAGTATATTTTATTCTAAATTCCTCTCTAAATATCTAAGTGGAAAAAGATAATCTATGTGACCTTGGGTTTGCCTTTCCTTTTCCTTCTACAGAGCAGGTTTGCAAGGCAGCAGTAGAATCAGGTGGTTTGATCCCTGGGTCAAGAAGGTCCCTGGAGGAGGGCACGGCAACCCACTGTAATATTCTTGCCTGGAGAATCCCATGAACAGAGGAGCCTGGAAGGCTATAGTCCATGGGGTCACAAAGAGTCAGACACGACTGAAGCTACTTAGCACATACACAGTAGAATCAGGCAGGCCTTAAATATTTGGCCACTTGGAATCACTGGAGTTATTCTACTTACTGTAAGAGGCAGGGGTAATTTGAGGTAGTGATTTCTAAAATTCCTGAGGAAGTCTTCATAAGCTACATAGATTCTGAGCACCAAAGGGGTTCTGTATATCTGGTTACTACTGAAGGCAAAGAATCTAGCCTACACTGGGTAAATTTCAGGACAGGTTAAAACTCAGTCAGTCACATATAAGTTAAAAGTTCAGATGCTAAAATACATGTATATTTGAGACTTGGGGCACCCAGTTAAAACATGCAATGAAATAGATTCTAGAGATTCTTCTCTGAAGCTTCTCTGGTCTCAGCAGGAGAAAGATGCACCCCTGTGACTTATAACTGTATCTTTCAGATGGCCTGTGTATCTTATAGTTACTGTAAAGTCCTAAAATACTGGGTGTGTCTCATGCACCATTCGTTTGTCCTGGACCCCATGGACTATAGCTTCCTAGGCTCCTCTGTCCATGGGATTCTCCGGGCAAGAATATTGGAGTGGGTTGCTGTGCCTTCCTCCAGCCTGGACTGTCTTATACATTTGTAATTCAGTGAATGTTGACCCAATGAACGAGATTGCAAAGATAGAAGGTAAGCCAGGGGTGGGACTCAGCCAACACACTTGCCTGAGCACTTCGCTTCTAATGCAATTTAATCCCCCAGCCAGAGGCGAGAAGACCCAGCACTTCCAAGGATGGTTTCCACATTGTTCATAGGTGTCGGTGCTGCCTCTGGTTGCCGTGTCTAGATGCACAAGCTAGTCAACTTCTGCACCAATGAACCTCTAAGTTCTTGGGCTGTTGGACAATATTAACTTATTACTCCTCCATGGGCTGTATGGACCGGGTTCATGTCTAGCACAGCATCTCTCAAATTGCAAGTATGCTCTACAAAAGGAAGGAAGGAAGGAGAGAATGACTATATGGAAAGATATTAAGCTCTGGATTCTTGAATATAGACAGAATTTTCAAAACCAAATCTGCCCATTGGTTCTCTTTGGAAGCCCTTCCGGTCTCTTCTATCTTTACATTTAATGATACCATTGGAATGGGCCATAGAGCTCCCACAATGAGGGTTTCATAAAGTTCTATGTTTTAGGAAAAAGTTGGCCTCTTTGGTCTTTTATCTGGTTTATAGCTCTATTTGTAGCTATGTTTCCACTTATTCTCTCCAGGCTGGTTATGGTATTTGTGAAACTGCTTGCACTTTATCTTTCATATGTACTCTGCCCAGAAGCTGATGTACTCCTGTATTAGGAGTGAATGCTGATAGATGTAGGGATAATCTGATATAACTAAAAGAAAAGAAAAATCACCAAACCTGGTGCCAAAACAAACCCTGAAATAAAAGTCGGCCTGTTTTTCACAGTTCAGAGGAAAATCTTAAAATTTAACAGGATCCATTGTTCAACAAAACAGTGCAGAAAATTGTCATAAGTATGGAAGACTTCCCTCATGGTCCAGTGGTTAAGAATCCGCCTGCCAGTGAAAGGGACATGGGTTTGATGCCCTGTCCGGAAAGATTCCACATGCCTTGGGGCAACTGAATCCATGTACCAGAACTACCGAAGCCCAAGAGCCCTCCAGCCCATGCTCTGCAACGAGAAGCCACCACCGCGATGAGAAGCCCATGCACTGCGACTAGAGAAAAGCCCATGCACAACAACAAAGACCCAGTGCAGCCATAAAGAAATAAGTAGAACAAAAGGCAAAAAGGTAAGTGTGGTGGAGAAGGAAATGGCAACCCACTCCAGTGTTCTTGCCTGGAGAATCCCAGGGACGGGGGAGGCGGGTGGGCTGCCGTCTCTGGGGTCGCACAGAGTCAGACACGACTGAAGCAACTTAGCAGCAGCAGCAGCAGCAGGGGTGTTTATATTCTACTTAGTATATAAGGAAAATTCTCCCTTCCTCTTTCTCTCTCTCTCTGTTTATTCATTCTTTCATGATTGCACATGTTAGCAAATAAACAAAGGAGATTTTTTCCTTTGAAAATATGAAAAATGGAGAAATGGGAAGATGTCGTACATCCTGCAAAAAATGACAAAGCATGATCAAACTGTCTTCAATGGCCACTAAAACACTGATCATTATTTTGCCAAGAGAAAAATGTACTATATTGGCAGAGTCACAATGCTGGTATATCAACCATGTATATTTTAACCTTCAGTAGACTTTAATATAGCATGTTTCACTTCATTTTTATAACTTGATGTGTCAAAGTATAGTGGTTTCCCACCTGAAGGGATCTTTGAGGATTTTGTATGTACCCTTTGAGACTGAAATATTTTTTCTTAGCTTTTAGCTAAAGCCATTTGTGATTAGCAGAAACAAAGACTCATTCACTGCATCTATGCCAACAGCTAGTCAGTTGTTCACCAAGTGAATTTTTCTTTCTCCCCAAGCACACTTCTGGGCAACATGTCCCAGCTGGCTTTGCAGTTGAATAGAGCCCTGTTACTGGGTGTTGGTCAATGGAATATGAATGGAATGAATAGTATATGAATGGTAATAGTGTATGAATAGAAATGTATATGACTTTCAGGGCTCACAGACACAGTACTCTCTCTTTTTTCCCCTTGCACCTAGTGAACAGAGAAGTCTAAGAAGAAAGAAAAAGATCTAGTGCCTACATTGCTGCTTGGAGGAAATCTGCCCAGTAGACCCAGCCAACCAGGTGAAGGCTTTAATATGTGTGACAAATAAACTTTATTTTGGATTTCTAATCCAAATTTTAAACTTTGAAACATTAAAGTTCTGTATTATAGTAGTTGGCCTGTTCCAACTAATAAACCAGTCTGAGAAAATTAATGTTCTTCTATAGGTCTTCACCAACATGTGCTGGAATGGGAAACCAAGCTGCTGGGAACTGGTGTGAATATAGACACCTACTATTTTCTCCCATTTTCTGTCACTCATTCACAAAGCTCCAGACCAATATAATACAGCCCTGCCAAAGATACCTTGAATATTCAATTCAAAAAAACATTTAGTAGGCAAAGCTGTGTGCCAGAAACCAGGAAGTCTTCCTTTGGTTAATCACTAGATGGGAGTGGTAAATACTTGTCAAGAAAAAGGGTGGAGACCCAGAAAATGCACAGCTTAATAAAATAATTAACTAAAGGCTTGGGTAGGCAGAAACAAACCAGGTATGAAGAAATCGGGGAGGAAGGGAGGAGGAATACCAAAAGAAGGAAGTTAAGAATAGGAATAGGAACTGGATGGAGCTTGAACAGATTCCTGGAAGCACTTCAGAGGACTTTCAAAGGGACACTGAGGTCTTGCCAAGGAATGAGGAGAAAACAGGATCGAGCACCAATGTTGGATCTGATCCCTTCAGACTTATCATCATCATTCCCCTTCTTCTTCAATTTTCCTTCATAAATCTTATTTTATAACCCTTTAATTGTCATTTTATTCCCATACAGTAGATACAGTGCTAAGTTGCTTCAGGCGTGTCCAACTCCTTGCAACTCTATGGGCTATAGGCCACCAGGCTTCTCTGTCCATGGGATTCTCCAGGCAAGAATACTGGAGAGGGTGGACATGCCCTGCTCCAGGGGATCTTCCTGACCCAGGGATCAAACCCAAGTCTCTTGAGTCTCCTGAATTGGCAGGCGGGTTCCTTACCACTAGTGCTACCGAGGAAGCCCTTAGCTCCCTTTTAAAGTAGGTAGTCTATTTCCTGGTTTTGTATAGACAATTTTGATTGTAGTCCCTTAAACTAGATACAAGCTGGAAGACTAATGAGGTGAAGCACCTCCCCATGCTCTCCCAAGCCACGCTCCATAGTCACATGTCAAGGTACACCCCAGGTGATTTGTCAGAGTCTTAAGGGGACTGTCACACCAATCAAACAGCAGCAATTTCTAGATCTTTTTCTACCACAGTGAAGCACAGACCATTGTGCAGAGCCTTGAATTTCTGTGCAATCCTTTTGGTAAAATATGAAAAAAAAATCCTGTCTTAATTTGTCTTAATTTTTGTGACTCTTTGGAATTGGCTGCCACCAAGCAAGGTTGAGCAATCTATTTCTCTGAAGGGAACACCCATCTTTCTGGGAAAATTTAGGCACATTCCTTCCTAGAAAAAAAGGGAAGGGCTAGGTGACCTTTGGCAGATTTTTTAAACCCAACTGTCTAAAAAGTTTTTCTTTAGACTGTGTAATTAGCTACATTTTATGTCAACCATTGAAATAAGCCTGGATTAGATTTCAAATCCTGAAATAGCCCCACTTTACAACCTTTCAGATATTTTTCCACGAATGAGAGTGAAGTGTTTGTCACTCAGTTGTGTCCAACTCTTTTGAGACCCCATGGACTGTAGCTGGCCAGGCTTCTCTGTCCATGGGATTTTCCAGGCAAGAATACTGGAATGGGTAGAGATTCCCTTCTCTAGATCTTCCCAACCCAGGGATCAAACCTGAGTCTTCTGCATTGCAGACAGATTCTTTACCATCTGAGACACCAGAGAAGCCCATTTTACAATTATGACATGGTATGGTTGTGAAAATTTTGATTTGATGTTGCCCATTGGTTTGATGTCTTCAAACCATTCACAGTGTCTTTATGAATACATCATTTAGCCCCAATACTTAGTCTGGTAATAGCCTCACTTGCACAGCCAGATAGATCACTTCATCCAAGGCTTCCAAGACTTGGATACTGTGGGCCTAGAACTAGTGCTTTCGTTCAAAGAATAACTAGGCAGAGACTGGAATCTTACCTTATCCCTTCTGAGTCAAACATGTTTGAGTAGCCTAGGTAACCTTGCCCTCTGGATCTTTATTTCTGAAATGGGTACATTAACGAGACCAGGTTTCTTTCATCTCTTGTACTCCTTTTGATAGAAATAGAGAAGGATAGTTACACAGGTAGTTTTAGAAGTCCCACTGCTGCTGCTGCTGCTGCTAAGTCACTTCAGACATGTCCAACTAGGGGACTGTAGATAGAGAGGGAAATTTAGGGAACTTTGGGAGACCATTGTAAGCTCAGAAAGCTATGGGAAGGAAGGAAGTAGACTTATTCAACTATAAAGTCATCAATAAAAGCATGAGACATACTCCAGGTTATTAAGTGAAAAAACAATGAGGCCTGCATCCTGCTGATGAAGTCTAGCAAGAAATTGATCCTTAGAACCAAGCACAGGAATATAAGGGAAAGGTGACTTTCCAAAGTAGGAGACCCTCTTCCAAAGTAGGAGACCTATAAGACAGTAGGTTATACTGTAACCTGAGATTACTTAACACATTTTAGTCTATGTTACCACCCTCCTACTGATTTGAATAAGCACTGAGACAGTTCTAATTTGACTTCATAGGGTCATATACGCTCCTGCCCAGTGCAAAAGAACAGTTAGGGAGGTAAGCCTGACATCTACTGAAAGAATGAGGAAGAAGGTGGTCTTCCCTCTCCCCACTCCCTTTTCTTTAAAATTTATTTATTTTTAATGGAAGGATAATTGCTTTACAATACTGTGTTGGTTTCTGCCATACATCAACATGAGTCAGTCATAGGTATACATATGTCCCTTCCCTCTTGAACCTCCCCCCACCCCCAACCCTTTCGCAGCCCTCTAGATTGTCACAGAGCCCTGACTTGAGTTCCCTGAGTCATATAGCAAATCCCCACTGGCTATCTATTTTACATATGGTAGTGTATGTTTCCATGTTACTCTCTCCGTTCGTCCCACCCTCTCCTTCCCCCTATCACCCTGTGTCCATAAGTCTGTTCTTTATGTCTGTCTCTCCATTGCTGCTCTGCAAACAGGTTAATCACTACCATCTTTCTTGATTCCATATATATGCGTTAGTATACGATATTTATTTTTCTCTTTCTGACTTACTTCACTCTGTATAACAGGCTCTAGGGTCATCCACATCTTTAGCACTGACTCAAATGTGTTCCTTTTTATGACTGAGTAACATTCCATTGTATATATGTCCTTCTTTATCCTTTCACCTATTGATGGACACCAAGCGAATGATTATAGTTAAGAGACTGTGGGTTCAAGTCCCATTAAGAGGTACAGTGTTTCACTCTGACTCACCTCACCTGATCCAGTGGGGCAAGGTGGACTCTCTTGTGTGCATCCTCACCCTCAGTAGAAAGGGCATTTTTAAGCATAATATTGAGAACTTTCCAAGTTTCCAATCTAAAGGAAACATTCAGTTCTCCATTACAATGCCCTGATTTATTTTCTTCATAGAATTTATCATCATCTGAAATTATCTTCTTTTAAAAAAAGTGTTGGTTCACTTGTCAGCCACTTGCATCCCACCATGCTGCTGCTGCTGCTGCTAAGTCGCTTCAGTCGTGTCCGACTTTGTGCGACCCCATAGATGGCAGCTCACCAGGCTCCCCCGTCCCTGGAATTCTCCAGGCAAGAACACTGGAGTGGGTTGCCATTTCCTTCTGCAATGCAGGAAAGTGAAAGGAAAGTCGCTCAGTCGTGTTCGACTCTTTGCGACCCCATGGACTGCAGCCCACCAGGCTCCTCCATCAATGGGATTTTCCAGGCAAGAGTACTGGAGTGGGGTGCCATTGCCTTCTCCGGCACCCTACTCCATACATACACATATATTAAAACAATCTCCACATCTGCTTGCTCACCACTGTATAGTATAGTACCCAGTACACTGTGTGCTGTGCTTAGTCACTCAGTTGTGTCTGACTCTTTGCAACCCCGTGGACTGTAGCCCACCAGGCTCCTCTGTCCATGGGTGTTCTCCAGGCAAGAATACTGGAGTTGGTTGACATGACCTCCTCCAGAGGATCTTCCCAACCCAGGGATCAAACCTGGGTCTCCTGCATATCGAGCAGATTCTTTACCATCTGAGCCATCAGTGAAGCCCACCTAGTACCCAGTAGTCACTTAATAATTAAGTGAATAAATTCAAGATGCACCATGAGGAGTGATCAGTAGTAGATTTGTTGGTCTTATGGGTGTTTCTCAATAATGGGAAAATACAATACAAAGAGAACTTTCTAAGATAGATCAAGTAGTGTTGTGATATAAAGTCAGGACTGTGAGACCAGGCAGAGGGCCCAGTGGAGATGAGGATGAGACTCTGAGCCCACCAAGACTGAGGCACTGCCCCATCCCTGCCACTATCCCTGCCGTTCATAAGAGGTGCCACAGAAGAGCTCACTTTCCCCACATGAAGAAGCACTTGACTTTCACTCAGACTGACCCAAAACAGAGTCAAACCCCTCACCAGGAAACACCTGACTCTCAGTGTACTCCAGTTACACGGACTTTTCACCATGAAATCTCACGCTCACTGAACCAACCACCTCCTGGGAATACTTGAAACTCCTTTCTGCAATAGATTTGTGAGGGAAAAAAATAATTAAGGAGTCTTTCCAAAGCCAGGGTCAGCACTGCCCAGGATTTAAAAATAAAACATTTAACAATAAAAGTTCTGCATATACATATAACCAATCTTTTATTAGATTCTTTTCTCATATAGGCCATTACAGAGTATTGAGTAGAGTTCCCTGAGCTGTACAGTAAGTCCATATTAGTTTTTTATTTTATGTACAGTGATGTATAAATGTCAAGCCCAATCTTCCAACTTATCCCCCCTTACCTCCTGATAACCATAAGTTTATTTTCTACATCTGTAACTCTATTTTTATTTTACAGATAAGTTCATTTGTACTTTTTTTTTTAAGATTCCACATATAAATATTATATAATATTTGTCTTTCTCTGTCTGACTTACTTCACTCAGTATGACAGTGTCTAGGTGTTGCTGCAAAGGGCATTATTTCAGTTTTTTGCCTCTTTTTAATGGCTGAGTAATGGCCGGAGAAGGCAATGGCAACCCACTCCAGTACTCTTGCCTGGAAAATCCCATGGATGGAGGGGCCTGGTAGGCTGCAGTCCATGGGGTCGAAAAGAGTTAGACACGACTGAGTGACTTCACTTTCACTTTTCACTTTCATGTATTGGAGAAGGAAATGGCAACCCATTCCAGTGTTCTTGCCTGGAGGATCCCAGGGATCAGGGAGCCTGATGGGCTGCCGTCTATGGGGTCGCACAGAGTCAGATATGACTGAAGCGACTTAGCAGCAGCAGCAATGGCTATACAGTCCGTGGGGTCAGTCCATGAGGTCACAAAGAGTCAGACACAATTGGGGAACTGAACAACAACAATGGCTATATACCAGAAATGAATACAACATTGTAAACAACTATAGTCCAATAAAAATTTAAAATAGAAATTTTAAAGTAAATAGAAGTTTTAAAATAAATTTTAGAAAAGCAATAAAAGTTCTGTCTCACCCTTCCCGGCCTTTGCCTTGTTTATAGCTTATTCCACTTTTGTGCAAATAACTTTCCTGAAACTTCCAAGTGTGGCTGTAATTGCATTATAAATGCTTTCACCTTCAAATTCAACACAATGCTACAAGTTATTGATTATTCTCTGTAATGATTGTTTTATTTTAAATTAGTTTATCTGTGGAAGAATTAATCATTTATGAAATTCTTCTGTCAAAAGTTAACAAGAGACTCATAATAAAAATGGACTAATTAAGAAGGAAAATTCTAGATGCTTTATATTCTGTCAAAATATGTCTAGGCTCTTGGAGTCATATTTTCTCACCTTTTACCACCATTCTGTGGGGAAAGACAACTCTTCTAAAATAAATCTCATGCAAGTTTTTGAATGGTAATTTGAATTTTGAAACACTGGATAAATTACTGTGACTCTACTTTTAAAAAAATGGAAAAATCATTCTCTCTTGAGTATTTTTGGCATGAATTTTTGACACATAAAGGTATTCATGATAGTTATTATCTCAGAAAGTAAACAGAAAAATAAACATCTTTTGAAGGCATTATTAGCCTACTTTAAATAAGTAGGCTACATTAGCCTACTAGCCTACTTTAAAAAGCCTTCTATTAGCCTACTTCAGAAAAATAAAAGAACAGTAAGATTAGTCAAATATTCATAAGGGAACAAGAAATATATCATTGATTGGTGGGGTTCACCTTAGCAAAAGAAAATATTTCATAAATATCTTTAGCTTGATGCCCAACTGTACATTTTAAAACATATTGAGTAATAAAAAAGACATGATAATGTCACATCTTTAACATCATGTACACTATCTCCAAAAAAGCAATTTCCTAAAATGACAACAGTATTTTTCCTCCCATTTTTGTAATTGTAAAACCAATGCTAGCTGCAACTCTATTTTATGAAGTTGGGCCACACAAATATGTCTGAGTTGATGGTCTACCAAGAGAAATATCTTAAAAGAAGCAAAAAAAAAAAAAGCACTTTTGGTGACATTTTATTTGACCTTAAAGCAGTGGGGACACAGAATTTTAGAGAAGTGATATTTATCTCCTTCTTAAATTAGGAAAAGGGATGAAAATGAAGATGCAACCAGAGTCTTTTTAAAAAAATAATGGTTTTGCCTGTGCTGGGTCTTCACTGCTGCATGGGCTTTTCTCTTGGTGCAGAGCCTGGGCTCTAGGGTGCGAGGCTTCAGGAGTCGCAGCACGTGGGTTCAGTAGTTGTGGCTCCCAGGCTCCAGAGCACAGGCTCAATAGTTGTGATGCATAGACTTAGTTGCCCTGTGGCACATGGAATCATCCCAGACCAGGGATTGAACCCATGTCTCCTGCATTGGCAGGTGGATTCTTTACTACTAAGCCACCAGGGAGGCCCTAGAAATTTTAAAACTCTTTTTTCCTTTTTAAATGTATTTTTTAAACTGTGATAAAATATATATAACATAAATGTTGCCATTTTAACCATTTTTAAGTGCATAATTCTGTGGCTTTAAAGTGTATGCACATGTTGTTATGCAACCATTACCTCTATCTATTTCTAGAACGTTTTTATCTTCCCAAACGTTAGCTGTACCCCCATTAAACACTAACTCCCCACCCCCTATTTCCCCAGCCCCCAGCAATCACTATCCTACTTTTCACCTCTGTGAACTAAACTATTCTGGGTACCTAATGAAAGTGGAACATACGATATTTGTTCTTTGTGACTGGCTTATTTCACATAACATAATAGCCTCAACGTGCATCTATGTTGTAGTATGCCTCAGAATTCCATTCCTTTCTAAGGCTGAAAAATAGTCCACTGTCTGTAGTAGCCACCACATTTCCTTTGGTCATTTATCTGCCCATGGGTACCTGCTTTGCTTCCATCTTTTGGCTCTTGTGACTTATGCTGTTTCAGTTCAGTTCAGTCACTCAGTCGTGTCCAACTCTTTGTGACCACATGGACAGCAGCATGCCAGCCCCACCATCCATCCCTCCATCACCAACTCCCAGAGCTTGCTCAAACTCACGTCCATCGAGTTGGTGATGCCATATAACCATCTCATCCTCCATTGTCCCCTTCTCCTCCTTCTGTTTAAACTCTTTTAAAAAACATTTCTTGTAAAAGCAGAAGTTTCTTGTAAAATATTGGCCAAAAAAATTTCTCAATAAGAGAAAACTGACACCTTTTGTTTCAGTGGAAACCTATATGGTCAAGGAAGAAACTGCATGTTATTCAGTAATCCTGCTAATACAATTACCTTCCTGCAAGTTAAGGGTCATTTCACTAGAGAAAAAGTGTGCTATCCTTTTAACCAACCTCCCTCCAGATCACCAAACAGTTTTAGAATTCATGTGATATAGAGATTGGATAACATCCTCCTTTAGTTACAAAATTTGTGCCACTGAAAGGTGACAACCATTTGCCAAATTCACCAAGATAGTAACTAGAACAGAGAACGAGTCCTTGTCTTCTAATTTTCCAGGGAATTGGGTTTACATCAACTCTGTGGATACATGTAAGCTTCAGAGCCACAACGGTCCAAAGAGGGGGTAGATTTTAGGATGAATTCAGGCTTACCTTAAACTCCACACTGGGAGATTAATTATTCAGATTCCATTTTAATATGATCCCTTGCAATCAGGTTTTAAATGATGGACTCCCAAAACGTTCTCGTATGTTATGCAAGGCACCATAAAGATTATCTTGGGCAATCTGTCAGTTTACATCAGGCCAAGAAGGAGTATTTTCCCATCACATCATATAGCCAGTTGCCTTAAATCATTTTAGGAATAATCACGGAGATGGGTTAATTAGTAACATCTTACATCTCCTTTTATGTCTAAAAGGATGATTCTAGCATAATTTGATGGTTTTAAAGGCAGCACACTAGGAAGTCATCATTTCATGTTTTCAGGCTGCAGAAACTGAGTGCCATGAAGTTGAAAGAATCTGAACCTTTCATCTCAGGAACTGCTATTAAAATGGATGTGTTTATCAAAGGCCAGATCTTGTTGATAGCTCACCTGATTGAACGCTTCTTGGAGATGAGCTATCCATAGGGAAGAACCATCACATTGCTCAGTAATACATGCGGTTCCCTTCTTGCAAGTCTAGGGCTGTTTCCTTAGATGAAAATTTCAGTCCTACCCTCCTGTGAGTGCCTTTCCTTCCAATCACTGTCTTAATGTTGCTCCTCAGTGTGATTTCATCACAAAGGCAAGGAGGAGTAACTTTCGGGTTTCATGCTAAGATTATCATAGGACTCATAGGAGGAAATCATAATGAAACCCTCCACCGTTGCTTCTAAATTTCTGCCACTCAAAGGTGACATCGTATCATCTGTTTAAAAATACTGTGCTCAGTCTCTCAAACAATGTCACATAAAAAGAGCAAGCAAAAGGAAAAGAAAAGTCATTCATCTTTCTAATAAAGGATTCAACCTTTGCAGCAAGTGCTGAGCAGGTATTTCTTGCTTTAAGTCACAGGGGTTGTAGAAAGACTCCCTTCACAATTCCAAACTTATACAATCAAATTATGGAAATTATTATTTATATTGCACAGAAATTCGTATGTTTTTCATATAAGGGCTCACTAAGCCTCGATTCTGCCTTCAGAATCTTGGATGAGTTCATTTTATTGACATTACTTTCTTGTGTTTTGTTATGATAATGTAGATTACAGCCACAATAACAAAAGCAAAGGAGTCTGGAAAATAAGATTCTCATGTTTCCAGCCCTGTGATGAAGGCAGAGTATAAAAGTATGGAAATAAATGCCATATATATTTATATAGGCTTCCCTGGTGGCTCAGATGGTAAAGAAATTGCCTGTAATGCAGGAGACCCGGGTTCCATCCCTGGGGAAAGATCCCCTGGAGAAGAGAATGACCACCCACTCCAGTATTCTTGCCTTGAGAATTCCATGGACAAAGGAGCCTGTGTGTGTGTGTGTGTGTGTGTGTGTGTGTGTGTGTATATACACACATATATATACCCCATATATATGTTTGCCTTTCTCATTTATCAGCTGTGCTAGCCTGAGGTCACATCATCCATACAGAAGGTTTCCTACATGGAACCATCTCTAGACTCTTTCACAGAGATGGTTGTAAACACTGCGTTGTGAACATCCACCCACTTAGTTTATTCTTGTACCCTCTGGTTAATGTTGTCACATTATGTAGCAATGCAGAGCTCACAAAAATTAAAACAGAAAGCAAAACACACACACACACAAAAAGCCAGTTAAGCTTGGCTATTTCATTTATGAATTAGATGAAGAAGAGTTTCTTCCTAAGACTGTCTAGAGCAGCCAGCTGGCTTGCATCTATAAGCCAGTTTCAGCATGTGCTCTTGTGTTTGCATCTGAGTAGTTTCTTATTTGGCAATATTTCTTGAATATCCACCCTAAAGCAAGACAAAGAGAAACCACAGACATTTCCCTGGATGAACATAGTTTTAGTTAGTTTGCTGAACATTTATTGAGCAGGAAGAACTTTACATACATTTATGTACATCGTTAAAATAAATCTTCAAGGCAAATATTATCCTCATTTTACAAAAAAAAAATTAAAAAAGAGAAACTAAGTATCTTGCAAAACCCCAATTCCAGTCTAATTACTGCTAACACAGAAACACATAAGACAGTAGTACACCACAAGCTCATCTGAAGAGCAGAAAGGATGCAGAGCCAAGCAGAGCAGGAGATGGTTGAAGACGACTACCCAGAAAACCACTGGTTACTGAAGCAAGTCAGTTACCCCAGATCCCTTTTAAAAAGCAGAAACATAACACGTATACAAAATTCTTGCACTAGTGCCTTATGACACTTAAAACAGTTATGTTTTAAATTTACATAATTGCTAATTTAGCATTCACTTTTGCTTTCTAACATGTCAATTTTCTCTTACCAATGGATCATGTATTGATGGATTAGTATTATGCACTAAATTTTGACACCATACACATAAAAGCACCAAGCTAAGAATCTGTGACTGTTTCAGGGCTTCCACTATGGCTCAGACAGTAAAGAATCTGCCTGCAATGCAGAAGACCCAGGTTTGATCCCTAGGTCAAGATGATCCCCTGGATAAGGGAATGACTACCCACTCCAGTATTCATGCCTGGAGAATTCCATGAATAGAGGAGCCTGAAGGGACACAGTCCATGGGGTTGCAAAGAGTCAGACATGACTGAGTGATACTTCCAAGGAAAGTTTGATGTTTAAGCTTGGACATATTATAATGTTTAAGCTTGGACATATTACAAAGGACAATGTGGTATGAGCAGAGTTCATGGGATTCAACGACAGCAAAGATAAAGTTCACCTTTACTGACATAGGTACTGACAGTCCCAAGCTCCTGCCATTCATTAAGTTTACAGACTTGCCTCTATAAATCACTGGTCAATTTTAGCCTCTCCAGTTCTGCCATCCTTGGAGCAGACCCAGTCTAAACATGCTGCTGCTGCTGCTAAGTCGCTTTAGTTGTGTCCAACTCTGTGCTACCCCATAGACGACAGCCCACCAGGCTCCCCGTCCCTGGGATTCTCCAGGCAAGAACACTGGAGTGGGTTGCCATTTCCTTCTCCAATGCATGAAAGTGAAAAGTGAAAGTGAAGTCGCTCAGTCATGTCTGACTCTTAGTGACCCCATGGACTGCAGCCCACCAGGCTCCTCGGTCCATGGGATTTTCCAGGCAAGAGTACTGGAGTGGGGTGCCATTGCCTTCTCCAAGTCTAAACATAGGGGACCATGAATAATAATCTAATAAATGAAACATCTACTTTGGAAGTTTTAGGTCAAAACCACTTTCTTGCATGTAGAAATTTTGTACTGCCTTGGGAAAGTATTCTATGGTCTCTTCAGTTCATCACAAAAGTTATCATTTCCAAGATGAAAAGGTTGCCTTCAGTTCAGTTCAGTCGCTCAGTCATGTCCGACTCTTTGCGACCCCATGAATCACAGCACTCCAGGCCTCCCTGTCTATCACCAACTCCCGGAGTTCACCCAGATTCACATCCATCGAGTCAGTGTTGCCATCCAGCCATCTCATCCTCTGTCGTCCCCTTCTCCTCCTGCCCCCAATCCCTCCCAGCATCAGAGTCTTTTCCAATGACTCTTCGCATGAGGTGGCCAAAGTACTGGAGTTTCAGCTTTAGCATCATTCCTTCCAAAGAAATCCCAGGGCTGATCTCTTTCAGAATGGACTGGTTGGATCTCCTTGCAGTCCAAGGGACTCTCAAGAGTCTTCTCCAACACCACAGTTCAAAAGCCTCAATTCTTCGGCACTCAGCCTTCTTCACAGTCCAACTCTCACATCCATACATGACCACTGGAAAAACCATAGCCTTGACTAGACGGACCTTTGTTGGCAAAGTAATATCTGCAAAAGAATATGCTATCTAGGCTGCTCATAACTTTCCTTCCAAGGAGTAAGCATCTTTTAATTTCATGGCTGCAGTCACCATCTGCAGTGATTTTGGAGCCCAAAAAAATAAAGTCTGACACTGTTTCTACTGTTCCCCCATCTATTTCCCATAAAGTGATGGGACCAGATGCCATGATCTTAGTTTTCTGAATGTTGAGCTTTAAGCCAACTTTTTCACTCTCCACTTTCACTTTTATCAAGAAGCTCTTTAGTTCCTCTTCACTTTCTGCCATAAGGATGGTGTCATCTGCATATCTGAGGTTATTGATATTTCTCCCAGCAATCTTGACTCCAGCTTGTGTTTCTTCCAGTCCAGCATTTCTCATGATGTACTCTGCATATAAGTTAAATAAGCAGGGTGACAATATACAGCCTTGATGTACTCCTTTTCCTTTTTGGAACCAGTCTGTTGTTTCATGTCCAGTTCTAACTGTTGCTTCCTGACCTGCATACAGATTTCTCAAGAGGCAGGTCAGGTGGTCTGGTATTCCCATCTCTTTCAGAAATCTCCACAGTTTATTGTGATCCACACAGTCAAAGGCTTTGGCATAGTCAATAATGCAGAAATAGATGTTTTTCTGGAACTCTCTTGCTTTTTCCATGATCCAGCAGATGTTGGCAATTTGACCTCTGGTTCCTCTGCCTTTTCTAAAACCAGCTTGAACATCAGGAAGTTCACAGTTCACATATTGCTGAAGCCTGGCTTGGAGAATTTTGAGCATTACTTTACTAGCATGTGAGATGAGTGCAATTGTGCGGTAGTTTGAGCATTCTTTGGCATTGCCTTTCTTTGGGATGGAATGAAAACTGACCTTTTCCAGTCCTGTGGCCACTGCTGAGTTTTCCAAATTTGCTGGCATATTGAGTGCAGCACTTTCACAGCATCATCTTTCAGGATTTGAAATAGCTCAACTGGAATTCCATCACCTCCACTAGCTTTGTTCGTAGTGATGCTTTCTAAGGCCCATTTGACTTCACATTCCAGGACGTCTGGTTCTAGGTCAGTGATCACACCATCGTGATTATCTGGTTCATGAAGATCTTTTTGTACAGTTCTTCTGTGTATTCTTGCTACCTCTTCTTGATATCTTCTGCTTCTGTTAGGTCCATACCATTTCTGTCTTTTATTGAGCCCATCTTTGCATGAAATGTTCCCTGGTATCTTAAAGTTGCCTTAACTTTTCCTTAAAGTTCTTTTCAGCCCTTATTGTTGGCTAATTTTCAACATGGATTTGACTACAAAGACTTTATGCAGGCAAAACAACAAATTTAGGCAATAGGTTTAGCTATTTTGATGATATAATTGTAAGAGCTGATTTGCCATCTCCCAACAAGATTGGAATCACCATGACTGAATTTTATTGTCCACCTAAAATCACCAAGCAAACTTTCAAGTGAAATAAAACACAACTTGGCTAAAAGCAGCAAGTGGATGCAGGTCTCATGACCCAAGGCAGTGGTTCTCAAACATCCTCATCCTGGCTCCACTCATTATAATGGGACCCCAACTCAACCTCAACCACATACACACAAAGCAATTTTTAATCCTTTGAGATGAAGAAATAGCAACTCTACATTGATCAAATGGTAAGATTTCCACCCACCCCCCCCCCCATAGCTACAATATGACTTCGCTGGTGGCTCAGACGGTAAAGCGTCTGCCTACAATGTAGGAGACCCAGGTTCAATCCCTGGGTTGGGAAGATCCCCTGGAGAAGGAAATGGCAACCTACTCCAGTATTCTTGCCTGGAAAACCCCATGGACGGAGGAGCCTGGTGGGCTACAGTCCACGGGGCCTCAAAGAGTCGGACACGACTGAGCGACAATATAAACCACCTTGGGTTGGGTAGACAAAACAAGAGATCACAAGGCCTCCTTGTCACAAATATAATCACATCTTCTACTGAAGGACTACGCTAAAGCTACCTGAGTCAACTCTATCAAAAAGATTCATGATAATAATATATGTTTACAGGAGAATTTTTCTTAAAACTGAAATTTCTTAACAATCACTTAAGAAATACTATTAGTCTCTTATTCTTCCCTCTTTCCCAATAACTAAAAATTAATGTAATTGGCTCCATACAACTATAGGTAACTATGTTTCTCTGAGATGTAATTACTTACATTATTTTTGTACTATAATTAATTGTTATGTATCTGCCTGTCATCTCTCTTCATCAAGAGACAGAAGTTTTTCTTTTTATTTCCCCACTGACCTGTGTCCTCCACATTCTTTTAGGGTATAAATAATCAATGGTATCTCATAAACAAAAATCCCCCAAATCAAAAAAAAGTATTTTAATTGCTCTCACTTCTTTTCTAATCTCTGAAATACCAGTTTTAATGTTCTATTCATTAATAACACCTATTTAATATTATATTAAGAAGAAATATGTAAGCAATTAAAATTTTTTCAAACTAGAAATTTTATTTTGACATGTGCTATAATTGCCAACCTTCTTTGTTCCAAATATGAACTTAAGCAAGTGACATTTGCCTCCAGCTCCTGAAGAAATATCTTTGCTTGCATGTTTAAAGTCTGAATGTCATCTACTAACAAAATTTGGATCACCATTATTTAATTTTATGGTATGAGTACTGACCCCACAGATTGCTAATTCTCTCTTCTGTGTATGCTCATTCTTATAAAGTATGGTTTCCTCAAGGACAGGAGTAACATTTTGTTCCTATGAACACAAAGGACTGGCAGACTCCATGATGTTTATTGATGATTTACTGTATCTTATAAACTATTCTGGTCTAATATTCACATCAATGGGATAATGGTAGTTTACATCATCTCAGTGACTAAAGTCCCTATCTTCTATTCCAAAGAGAATACTGTAAAATTTTGCTCTACTTTCCTTGGGAAAAAGAAAATGAGGTACAAAGACATAGGAGAAAAAGCTGGGAAATATTATAACACACAAAACAGCATTCATAAACCATTACTAAAATCATGTAGTTGTATAAAACAAGTAGTAGAAGTGCCACAATGTAAAGTGACATTTTGCAGAGTCAAGCTCATTTTTAGTAACCTAAAATACATATTACCCACATATTTGTTGCTCTTTAGTCTCTAAGTCATGTCCGACTCTTTGCAACACCATGGACTGTAGCCCACCAGGCTCCTTTGTCCATGGGATTTTCCAAGCAAAAATACTGGAGTGAGTTGCCAGTTCCTTCTCCAGGGGATCTTACTAACCCAGGGGTTGAAAGAGTATATTACATTATAGACCAGAATAAATTCTTTATGTGTGAATTACCTACATATATTCACACATAAAGAAATCATTCTGATCTATAATGTAATATTATGTGTGTGCTCAGTTGTGCCTGACTCTTTGGAACCCCATGGACTATGGCTCATGAGGCTTCTTCTCTGTCCATTGAATTTTCCAGAAAAGAATACTGGAATAATGTAATATACTCTTCTATAAAAGTATTACATCAGGTGTTGTTCTACTGAACTTAAGGCAGAGAAGATATGCTAAGCCCCTGGGCCAAGACTTAGAGAGAGAGTCAGAATCTGAGTTAGAAGCAGCTACCTTTTCAATCAAAAAGGGATAAGGAATCCTACTTTTTAAGAGCCCCTTAGATGTGTGATAAGCAGAAGAATGAGGATGAGATGGTTGGATGGCAGCACTGATTCAATGGACATGAACTTGAGTGAACTCTGGGAGATGGTGGGGCATAGGGAGGCCTGGCGTGCTGCAGTCCATGGGGTCACAAAGAGTCAGACATGACTTAGTAACTGACCAGCAAGAAGCAGAAGAATAACCCCTTAAAATATATCCATGTCTTTATCCTGGGGTCAGTGAATATATTGTCTCATGTGGCAAAAGAGATTTTAAAAATGTGATTAAATTAAGGATCTTGAGCTGGGGAGATAATTCTGTATTATCCAGGTGGGTCCCATGTAACCTTATAAGTGAAAGATGGATGCAAGAATTTAAGAGTCAGAGAAGGAGATATAATGAGGAAAACTAAGAGTGATGAGCATGAGAAAGACCTGATTGGTTTTGAGGATGCAAGAGCCACCACTGAAGGAATGCAGGCAGCCTCTAGAGTCAGGAAAAGGCCAAATGAAGAATTCTCTCCTAGAGTTTCTAAAAGGAACACAGCCCTGATGAAACTTCAATTTTAGCCCTGTGAGGCCCATTCCATACTCTCACCTCCATATTGTTTCAAGTCACTAAATTTGTGATCGTGTGTTACAGCAGTAAGAGCCTACTACAAGAGAAGGAAAGTTACAAGGCTCAAAACAGCCTGGAGTTAAAACTCCCCTCCTCCCCACCATTCTGTGCAAAACAAAGAACTCTCTCACCCAGAGGAAAAAATGGACATTAAGGTTGATTACGCCCAGCTCGCAGCCAGTCCCAGCCTCTGGCCGATCTCCAGAATTACTTGCCCCAGCCATTTAAGAGATAACTAATCCGAACAACCTTGGAGAAAACAGGCCCCCTTAAGACAGTAGATTTCCACATATATGCCTATATATACTTAACTCTTTTCTTGGGTTAGTGCAGCACCTCACTAATCTGACTGCTGCCCCTTCTCGCCTCATTAAAAGTGATCTATTCCTATAAAGTGCCAGTCTCATTCTTTTTCCAAACCTCGCCTTCTCTAACTCCCTTACCCTACACTTTTTGGTGCTGAAACCCGGAAGGTTGAGGCTCCTTCTTGTTCTCCACAGCCAGCTCTTTGGAGCGTGGAAGCCTGCTGAGCTCATTTTACCACCAGGGCTTCCAAGACCTCCTTGAGAGGATGCCCTGTGCCTTCGTGAGCGGTACAAGTTCTGTGTAAGGGCTTTATTGGTTTTCCATGCACTCTGTGTAAGGGCTTTATTGGTTTTCCATGCACCCTGAGGAATATTGGTCTCTCTCTCTCCCTCTTCCTCTTTTCTCTACAGTTTCTTTCCTGCGAGACCAACTCCAGGACAGAGGCCTTTTGCCATTCAACTTCCCTCCATCCACCAAAAATTCTCGCCTGACCCAGTAGCCCAGGTAAGCTCGGACAGTACTCTAGAGCACCATAGACTATCATCCTTTCTGGGTTCCCAGTGAACCCTCCAGTCAAAAGGCCCTCTGGGGAGGTACTTGGGGGACACCCCTCCCTCCTTCAGAGTCTCTCTGTCTCTCTTTGCCTGGTCGAAAGATTAGGTGATGATCTTTTCTCTCAACTGGACAGTCACTAGCTATTTCCTATGGGGTCAAGCCAATCCATCCCGTGAGACTCTGCCTTGGCCTGCGTAAAACGAAACCTCAAACCTTACTCTTGACCAATCTCCAGGTTCATAAACTCGAGTTACTTTACACTCAAATTTTGCTTCAATACATACTGGATAACCAAAACTGCTGGCCTGAGTTCAGGACTTACACTTTCAATATTTTATCAGATCTCACTAACTTCCTCAAACAGAATGGCAAATGGTCAGACGTCCCCTATATTCACACCTCCTGGGACCTTAGAAGCTGTCCTATCAAATCCTCCTCTGCTCTCTCTCCCACTCCATTACAAATGAATCCAAATCTAATGTCCCTAAAAGGCCCCCTAAACCCTCAATCCCCGATTTTGAGCCAGCGGATGAGCCTCCTCCCTACTGCCCTGGAGAGGAAACTTACAGAGATGAGACCCCATCCTCTATTCCTTCCTCTTCCAAAGAAGGAAGCGATGACTCCGAAACACCAAAAGAGATTTCCACCCCTCCTCCATCGACCAGGACCCAAGCAAACACGTTTCCCCTCAGAGAGATAGCAGAACCGGAGGGCCCTACATGAGTTCATGTGCCTTTCTCAAGTTCTGATATGAGCCAGATTGAAAAAAAATTTGGATCTTTTTCAGAAAATCCTACTAGAGATAGAAAAGAATTCCTCCTTACACAAGCATGTCATTTAACTTGGAGTGATCTTTATTGCATCCTAAATGCCACTTTAACCCCTGATGAAAAGGAACGGATATGGCAGGCAGCCCAGACTCATGCTGATCAGCTCCATAACCAAGATAGCAGTAATCCGGTGGCTGATGACGTAGTCCCTTTAACTGAGCCACGGTGGACATACCAAGCAGACAATGCTGGCATCCAGTACCTGCCTCATATGATTACCTGTTTATTAGAAGGAATGCTGAAAAGCTCTCACATTCATGTTAACTATGATAAGATTAGGGAAGTGACTCAAGAAAAAGATGAAAATCCTGCCCTATTTCTTTCACGGCTTACTGAGGCAGTCCAGAAATACACTAATCTAGATATTTTCACCCCCGTCAGACTCCTATACTTACACAGTTCATAAGCCAGTCAGCCCCCGATATTCACCAAAACTACACCAGTTAGAGAAGGGCCCCCAAACCCCTCAGCAAGATCTCCTAGAAAAAGCCTTTAAATTTTTCAACAATAGGGAGGAAGAAGTGAAAAAAGAAAAAGAAAAGGAAACAAAGGCAAAATATGCTTTATTTGCTGCAGCTATCCCAGAAAAAAATTCAACCCCTTTGGCCCATCAACCTCGGCCCACCTGTATGGGACCTAACCCTCCAGGCCCCTGTTTCAGATGTAACCAAATGGGACACTGGGCTAAGTCTTGCCCAAACCCCCAGCCACCCACCAAACCCTGCCCCATCTGCAAACAATGGGGCCTCTAAAAAATGGATTGTCCTCAGACATGACCCACCAAATCTCGGGGTCCACCCTAGGCCCAAAAACAATGGTCTGGGAACCAGACTGAGGGGGTGCCTGGCACCCCAGACCATGGTTCCTCAGATGAGGTGAGATGATCCAATTGTGTCTGAATTATCCCAGTGATGGAGCCCAAGCTCCAGACCCCAAGTCCACCCCATATAGATGGACCCAGAGCTTCAGGTAATTGGCACCGTGGCCAGACACAAAGTCTCATTCCTAATAGACACTGGAGTGGTATTTTCACTTTTAACCTCCTTTAAGGGCCCTCTCCAACCTTCAAAAGTGGCCATTGAAGGGGTCTCAAGCGTCCCTTTTTATCCCCAAATAACCCCTCCTCTCCTTTGTTCCTTTGGTTAGGCAACACTAACACATTCTTTTATAGGAGTTCCTCAATGCCCAATGGCATGGTTGGGATGTGATCTTCTGGCTAAGCCACAAACTTCTATAAACCTCCCATTCTTAGATCCCATATCAATTCTTTGCATCCAAATGGCACCCGAACCCTTGGCCAGCCCTCACTCCCAAAACCTGCCCCCTGACCTTCCCCGGATAGATCCTCAGGTCTGGGACATGAAGCCCCATTGGTAGCCTGACACCATTCCCCTGTACAGGTTTTTCTTAAAAATCCCCCTCAGGTAATAACCCAAACTCAGTATACTCTGACCACAGAATCCTGACAAGGACTTAAACCAATAATCTCCTGACTGCTCAAAGCTGGCCTTTTGTGGCCTATCTGTTCTCCTCATAATACTCTTATACTGGCAGTCAAAAAGGGACCCCACTCCTGGCATCTAGTCCAAGATCTTCACAAGATCGGTGAGGCCATAATACCAGTACACCCCATGGTCACCAACCCCTGTACCCTTTTCTCGCATATTCCCCCTGACACACTCTGCTTCATGGTATTGGACCTCAAAGATGCTTTCTTTACTATACCTCTACACCACTCTTCACAGCCCCTATTTGCCTTCACCTGGACAGGCCCAGACACGTATCCATCTCAACAATCAACTTGGACCGTTTTACCACAAGAGTTCAGAGATAGCGCTCATTTTTTCGGTCAAGCCCTTCAAAGGGACCTACAAACTTTAGACCTAAGCTCTACTACCTTACTCCAATATGTAGATGATTTATTGTTATATAGTTCCTCTTGCCATAACTGCCTAGTCCACACTGCGACAGTATTAAATGCCCAGGCAACTGGGGCTACAGAGTCTCGCTCTCCAAAGCAAAAATTGCTTCCACCATTGTCAATTACATGGGATTGCTTCTCACTCCCACATCCAAAATAATTCCAGCTCAGAGACTTCGAGCCTTGGCACAGACCCCCAGGCCCCAAACCAAGAGGGAACTTCTTTCTCTATTAGGTCTATTAAACTTCTTCCTAATATGGGCCCCAAATTTTGCCCTCGACTCAAAACCTCTCTGCTGCTGCTGCTGCTGCGAAGTCGCTTCAGTCGTGTCCTACTCTGTGCGACCCCATAGACGGCAGCCCACCAGGCTCCGCCATCCCTGGGATTCTCCAGGCAAGAACATTGGAGTGGGTTGCCATTTCCTTCTCCAGTGCATGAAAGTCAAAAGTGAAAGTGAAATCATGCAGTCATGTCTGACTCTTTGCGACCCCATGGACTGCAGCCTAACAGGCTGCTCCGTCCATGGGATTTTCCAGGCAAGAGTACTGGAGTGGGGTGCCATTTCCTTCTCCCAAAACCTCTCTAGCAAGCTATTTGAGGAACTTAGATGAACCCTTATTGGCCCCCACCTCTCTCCACACCCCAATACAGACTCTTATCAAACAGTTACTACAGGCCCCTTCTCTTTACTTACCTGATTACGCCAAGCCTTTTATCTTTTTTGTACATTCTTGACAAGGACATGCCTTAGGGATTCTGTGCCCCAAAAGGGGTACATATGGGGGCCTCTAGCTTACTTATCTAAACAACTTAACCTCGTCATGCTTGGATGGCCACCTTGTCTCCAGGCCTTAGCTGAAACTACCCTCTTAATACCTGAAGGCCCAAAACTAACCCAAAATGCTCCTCTAAATGTATGCTCACCTCGTTCCTTCAAAGATTTACTCTTTCATCAGGCTTTCCTTTCTCTGCCCTCTGCTCGACTACAGATTCTCCATGCACACCTCCTCAACCCATCCCTTTCTTTTATGCCTTGTAAACCTCTTAATCCTGCTAGATTACTCCCTACACCGATCCAGAAGCAGGACACCTATCTCATGACTGTGTTCAGATCTTAGATGTGACATTTAATCCCTTTGAACATATAACCAATCAGCCCCTTACTGACCCCACAGTTCCATCCTGGTTCATAGATGCCACTGCCCAGAAACAAGCCCCATTTGGGGCTGGATACGCTATAGTCCGGGGACAGCCCAACAAAGCTATCCCCCCTCGCCTCATCAAGTCAGGCACACTCCCAGCTCACACATCCTCACAACAGGCTGAACTGATAGCTCTTACACAAGCTTTGACCCTAGCCAAAGACCAAAAGGTAAACATTTACACTGACTCCAAGTATATCTATATCATATTACATTTGAACATTATAATCTGGAAGGGCAGGGGATTCCTGACTCAGAGGGCACACCTGTTCTCAATGCTTCTTTTATTTCTGAACTCCTCCATGCAGCTCAGCCCCAAAACAAGCCGCTGTAACACGTTGCCGGGGACATCAGCGACACGGTCCTATCTCCTTTTACAACAACATAGCAGATCACGAAGCAAAGTGGCAGGCTGCCTCTGTTAGTCCTGTCTTTACTATAGCCCAAATTGACAAGCCTAACATCTACACATTACTTTCATATTTACGTTCCCTTTTCCACCCCTCTGCAAAAGAACTTCGGAGAAGGCAATGGCACCCCACTCCAGTACTCTTGCCTGGAAAATCCCATGGATGGAGGAGCCTGGTGGGCTGCAGTCCATGGGGTCGCTAAGAGTCAGACATGACTGAGCGACTTCACTTTCACTTTTCACTTTCATGCATTGGAGAAGGAAATGGCAACCCACTCCAGTGTTCTTGCCTGGAGAATCCCAGGGATGGGGGAGCCTGGTGGGCTGCCGTCTACGGCGTCGCACAGAATCAGACACGACTGAAGTGACTTAGCAGCAGCAGCAGCAGCAATAGAACTTAGGGCTTTCCTTCAGAACTTTATTGAGCTGACTAAGGATGATGTGACTTATTTACATAACCTGACCCAAACTTGTACCATTTGTCAGTGGACAAATCCTAATTCTAAAATTCGGCCACCCACCAAATTTGCGGACATCTTCCCACATAAGACTGGCAGGTATATTTACCCACATGCCACTTGTAAAAAGGGTTGAATTTCTCCTAGTCTTCGTAGATACATTTTCTGGATGGATCAAAGCTTTCCTGACTACTAACAAACAAATCCCTACTGTGGCTCCCCTTATTCTTACTGAAATTCTCCCCAGATTTGGAATGCCTTCCTCCCTCCAGTCTGACAATAGGCCCGAGTTCACATCCCAAATGACACAAAATATTGCACGAGCCCTTCAAGTTCCTTGGAGGTTTCACATTCCTTATCATCCCCGGTCTTCCCATAAGGTTGAGAGAGCCAACTGAGTCCTAAAAGTAACTCTGACCAAATTAACAATTGAACTTCATCAAGACTGGACTAAACCCCTCCCTTTAGCCCTCTTAAAGGTCCGGGCCTTACCAAAAAAAAAAAAAAAACATAAATATCAGTCCATTCAAGGCCATGTATGGGAGGCCCATAGTACCCGTAGGTTGTCCCCTCTCCTGGGACGGTCCCAAGTTGCCATCCCACCTTCCTTTTCCTTTACTTGCCCAGATACAAGCTGCCCTTTGGCAACATACGGATGACTTACTCCATCGACCACATCCCAATTTTCCATACCCATCCCTTCAAATAGGAGACAAAGTCTATATGACAATTCAGCCCCACTCAGATCTAACCCCCAAATGGCAAGGTTCCTACATGGTAATTCTGCTGACCCTTACCGCTGCAAAATTAAAAGAAATCACCCTTTGGGTACACATCACTCATCTAAAAGAGGTTGTGCAGCCCAATGATGAAAATGCTTGCCGGGCTAATACTTACCAAGTTTCTCACACAGCCCCTATAACTCTAAAGTTCTGATGGCTTCCACCGGCCCCAACTGGCTACGGATGAGCCTGTTGGTTTCACGACTGCAATTATTCCTGGAACAACTTCTGGCAGATATCTGGGTATTGAGTCCTCAAGGATCCACATTTGAACACGTTAAAGATTACATCTCCACCCTGTGGCTACAGAGAACCTTTTATAACTTTTACCCCTTCTCGGACGATTCATTTTTATCACCTACTCACCTTTGGGCCTTGTTTGTTGAATCTTTTTCAGGGATTCCTCCAAGACCAAATCCGAGCCCTTTCCCTAGACCAAGTCAAGACTGTTCTTTTGCTGGAGACCCTGATGGCTAGAATAGAAAATCAACACTACAGGCCTTAGACTTCCTTCCTCCCAAACCACAATCCCCTGACCCTCATTTATCAGCATGAAGAAGCCCTGAACGTTAATGATGCCCACCTCTCTTTCTCTTTTTATATATATTCCTTAGGGTCTGGAATGAAGGAAAGTTACACTGCTCAAAATAGCCTGGAGTTAAAACTCCCCTCCTCCCCACCATTCTGTGCAAAACAAAGAACTCTCTCACCCAAAGAAAAAAATGGACATTAAGGTTGATTACACCCAGCTCCCAGCCAGTCCCAGCCTCTGGCCAATCTCCAGAATTACTTGCCCCAGCCATTTAAGAGATAACTAATCCAAACAACCTTGGAGAAAACAGGCCCCCTTAAGACAGTAGATTTCCCCATATATGCCTATATATACTAACTCTTTTCTTGGGTTAGTGCAGCAGCTTACTAATCTGACTGCTGCCCCGTCTCACCTCATTAAAGGTGATCTGTTCCTGTAAAGTGCCAGTCTCGTTCTTTTTCCAAACCTTGCTTCTCTAACTCCCTTACCCTACAATAAGGTCATTAAGCTTTCAAAATTCTGGTCCAAAACACTTGGGAATCACATTGTAATAAAAACTTTGAAAGAGTTAGTGCACGATTTATACGTAGAGAAAATCAAGGTGGAAGGAAAAGAAGGAAGGGAGAGAGGGAAGGAAGGAAAGAAGTAAAACTAATTTAGCAAGTTCACAAAAACGCTAGGATTGCTCAAAATTCAAAGCATTTTGAAGAAATGTTCTTCAAAATGAGAACTACTGAGAGGAGAAATGTTAGGAAGCCTCGTAAGTAATTACAATTTTTTAACTGGAAAAATAAAAGTTTAGAAATATGTGTTGGATCCAAAAACTGAATTTATTTACAGAACAAAAATAGACCGACAGACTTCAAAAATAAATTTATGGTTACCAAAGAGAAAAGGTTGGGGGAGGGATAAAAAGAGTTTTGGATTAACATATACACACTATTATAAACAAAATAAACAATCAACAGGGACCTATTGTATGTCACAGGGAACTCTACTCAATAGTCTGTAATAACCTACATGGGAAGAGAATCTGAAAAAGTATAACTGAATCACTTTGCTGTGCACCTGAAACTAACACAACATTGTAAATCACTATAATCCAGTATAAAATAAAGCAATTAAAAATTTAAAAGGAATGAGTTGAAAAAGGGGTAAAGATAAACAGCACTGCTCAATAAATCTAAGGACTGCAATAACGGACTGAGGTCTTTTGGGGGGTAGGCCTCAAGTTTTATCCATTTTTTAATACTCTTAATCCACCGTAGTACTCAACATAAAGTTGGCAGTTAATAAATATTTGTTGCATAAATAAATATAGGCTCTAGAGAAGCAGGATCTAGAGAGAGAGGGAGAGAGAGCAACACAAATACAAAATAAAAGTTCATTCATTCATTTAACAAAACTGTTCAGTGTTGATTTTATGCCAGGTGAGAAAGATTAGTAAGAAAAATACAGTCCCTGCTATCATGAAGCTTCAAAAACCCTTCCTCCTTCAAATATCCTCCAGTCTTTAAGCATCTTTGCCATCAGTTTCCCAGGGAGATATAGCTTTAATTTCATAAATGACTATTTCGGTTTGTCAGGTTTTTATATTCTCAAAAATCTGAATTGCTTGAGGCCACGATTTACTTATTTCCCATTCTGTGCCAATGGAGTTAAGTTATTTTAAAGAGCATTTTTTATATTCTGTTAAAAAGAAAAAAAAAAAGACCAAGCTCCACAGTCTACCAAGTCCTCAATGGAATCCCCTGCTTCTAGCTCTGGAGGGTCCATCATCCCCTACTGACTGAAACAAGTTGAGAAAACCCAAGCAATACAGTGAGAGTGGATTTCCCAAGCACAAAGAGAAAATATTTAAAAGAACTATAAGAAAAAAAAAAAGGAGGAGAAGGGGATGACAGAGGACGAGATGGTTGGATGGCATCACCAACTCAACCAACATGAGTTTGAACAAACTCTGGGAGATGGTGAAGGACAGGGAAGCCTGGTATGCTGCAGTCCATGAGGTCACAAAGAGTTGGACATGACTGAGTGACTGAACAGCAGCAACAACAAAGAAAAATAATTGAATTAATGACTGAGTTAGAGAACATATTCTCATATGCCCTCAGTCTACCAGGAATTTTACTATTAATACATTCACAGGATACCCCAGTGCAGTAGAAATTGCTATATAGTGCACATGTTCAATAAATGAATGAATGCCTGATGGTCAAGATTGGATCCAAATTCTTCTTCCCAGAAGCAAACCTGTCTTCTGGTTAATAAGTAGTATTCCCAGGTGGGTCAGTGGTAAAGAATGCGTCTGCCAATGTAGGAGACATGGGTTTGATCCCTGGGTTGAGAAGATCCCCTGGAGAAGGAAATGGCAACTCACTCTAGTATTCTTGCCTGGAAAATCTCATGGACAGAGGAGCCTGGCAGGCTACAGTCCATGTGGTCACAAAAGAGCCAGACACGACTCAGCAACTAAACAACAAATCATACATACTGGGAGCCCTAGAGAATTGTTGTTGTTGAGTCACTGAGTATTGTCCGAATCTTTGTGACTCCATGGACTGCAGTACAACAGACTTCCCTGTCCTTCACAATCTCCCAGAGTTTGTTCAGATTCATGTCCAATGAGTCTATGATGCCACACAACCATCTCATCCTCTGTCGCCCCCTTCTCCTCTGCCCTCAGTCTTTCTTAGCATCAGGATCTTTTCCAACATATCAGCTCTTTGCATCAGGTGTCCAAAGTACTGGAGCTTCAGCTTCAGTATCAGTCCTTCTAATGAATATTTGGTGTTGATTTCCTTTAGGATTGACTGTTTTGGTCTCCTTGTTGTCCAAGGGACTGTCAAGAGTCTTCTCCAACACCACAGATCGAAAGCATCAATTCTTCAGCACTCAGCCTTCTTTACATTCCAGTCCTCACACCCATACATGACTCCTGGAAAAACCATAGCTTTGACTATACAGTCCTTTGTCAGCAAAGTGATACCGCTGCTTTTTAATACACTGTCTAGGTTTGTCACAGTTTTTCTTTCAAGGATCAATCAGACGGTAAAGCGTCTGTCTGCTCGCAATGGGGGAGACCCAGGTTCGATCCTTGGGTCGGGAAGATCCCCTGGAGAAGGAAATGGCAACCCACTCCGGTACTCTTGCCTAGAAAATTCCATGGATGGAGGAGCCTGGTGGGCTACAGTCCATGGGGGTCACAAAGAGTCGGACACGACTGAGTGACTTCACTAATCCATTTTCAGCTTGAGTGCTGATGGAGAAGGCAAGCAGAGGTAAGCATTTAACAGTTTAGACATCCCTTCTTTAGTTTAATACCCTGCACCATTGCAATCTTCGCTCAGAGCCAACCCGGACTCAAAGCCTGGAAAGTCAGATCTTCATGCTTGTGGCAAGTTTAAGCAAGGAGACAGCAGGGTGTTGCAATGTTGTACAGATGTAGAAGAAAAGCAAATGGGAAACTGCTTAACTTTGTGACTTTGGCTAGATACGTACTTTTAAAAAAATTCATTAGAAACTGTTTTGAGTGCCAGCCCAAAGAAGTTTTATGAAGTAGACAAAATGTTTTTGATCTTCTTAAGCCTCATCTTGGCTTCCTCCCCTGCCCTCTCACCTTGCTCAGCTCAGAGAGGCTCTCCCTGCACTGACTTCTGGTATCAAATCTGGCTGCTAAGGGCCTTCCCTCATTGGGAGTACTGGCTTCAATAATTTCCAGCTGACTAGACAATACTTTGCTCCCAGATCCATCCCCCAAAGTGCTGTTAGCACTCTAACAGCACTTAGGAGTGTCCCTCCTAAGAAATCCTACCCTTTAACACAGAGGGTATGGAAATATTTTCTTGGCCTCAAGAAATGCAAATTAGTATACATCATATTCATCAAAAAAGCTCCCCAACCAGCTGAAGTCTTATTGTAAGTCTGATCATGGTCACTCCTCTGGAACTCATGTCCAAGTGAATGCAATATGTCAGTAGTCAGACAAATACCATCACAGCATGTAGAGATCAAACCCTGAGCTAGAAGGTTCTGCTGGCTTACAAATGAGGAAGATGGCACAGGAAGAGTGACCTTTATTAAATACTAAGGTCACATGCTGTTCTCATGTGTTCCTGGATATCAGGTTCAGTTTTGGAATAGCCAGCAAATGCATCCCAACGGTGGGGCATGCTTCTGTAAAGTTCTTAGTTTCCTGTTCCTGTTTCAATGTCCTTTTGTCTTTGGAAAGTAATCTCATAGAATTTCACTGTATTATGGACAGCTCTGCCAAGGATGTATTTTTAATTTCCTTTAGTGATTTTAGTATATATCTATATCAAAACCATCTAATTCTTAAATAGATACACACTGTGTGTGTGTGTGTTTAGGAAGTGATATTGTTTTCAAAAAGAGAAAAACTGTGTAAATACTACTGCTATGCATAATTTTATGCTGATCTAGATAGCATATTGAAAAGCAGAGACATTACTTTGCCAACAAAGGTCCGTCTAGTCAAGGCTATGGTTTTTCCTGTGATCATGTATGGATGTGAGAGTTGGACTGTGAAGAAGGCTGAGTGCCGAAGAATTGAGGCTTTTGAACTGTGGTGTTGGAGAAGACTCTTGAGAGTCCCTTGGACTGCAAGGAGATCCAACCAGTCCATTCTGAAGGAGATCAGCCTTGGAATTTCTTTGGAAGAAATGATGCTAAAGCTGAAAGTCCGGTACTTTGGCCACCTCATGCGAAGAGTTGACTCATTGGAAAAGACTCTGATGCTGTGAGGGATTGGGGGCAGGAGGAGAAGGGGACGACAGAGGATGAGATGGCTGGATGGCATCACTGACTCGATGGACGTGAGTCTGAGTGAAGTCCGGGAGTTGGTGATGGACAGGGAGGCTGGCGTGCTGTGATTCATGGGGTCGCAAAGAGTCGGACATGACTGAGCGACTGAACTGAACTGAACTGAAGGCATACCAGTTAAAATTTACTTTGAAATATAATTCAATAATATACACAATATCACCTTCCTTACAGCCATTTAGGGTAGCAACAGCACATGTGGCCTGAAGTTGACTTTAAGCTCTGGGAAAAGGTTCGTTAGTGCAATAGGGTTGTTTCGATGGGTGGTTTGTCAATATGTCTAAAGTGGTGTATATAGTAATTGTTTTTATGACCATAAGCACTGGAGAGGCTATGTTAAAATTACAACTGGGGAAAGATAAAAACACAGACTCTAATCACTGTGGTTGTTGCCTGTCATTTTAGATATATTTTTTTTGTTGGTTGCTGCTAGCAACAAGAAAATTAAGCTGAAGAAGTTTTTATCAAATAAATACTGCTCGTTACCTCCCTGATCATATACTATTAATATGTTGCACTGAAAAGTAGGCAAGTAAAAAATAAAAATCAATAATCTGAGATATGAATTCTTTGATAGAACTTTAAAAAATCTTAAAAACAACAATCATCAATCATAAAGATTACATTTCTGGAATCATAAAAAATAACCTCCACTGAGTTCATGAGCATCTTTCTACTTGCAGTGTGTGGAACAATGAGATTTCTTCTCTACCCCCATAAACAGAGGCAGAGATCAAATTAAGAATCCAGTATTTGAACCAGAAATTGCTCTGAGCTCTCGCATTGCTGATTGTAATCCTGAGGGCTTTGATCATTAAAATAGAATGTGTCTTTAAAAAAGAAATAGAAAACCTTAATAGCACAAAAATAATATATTCATAGCTGCAGCTACTCTTAAATGAGCATTTATTATGCCAGGCACTGTGCTAGATGTTTACATATCATAACTCATTTGATTTTCATGTGTCTGCAGACAGTCTACTTTTTCTTTTACATATGTGGAAATAGAAACTCAAAGAAGTTAATTAATTTCCCTAAAGTCACCAGTGACCAAGGAATGACAAAGGAGACTAAGGTTGGTTTTATGCAACTTCAAAGGCTCTGTTCTTTTCACTTTGCCATGCTCGCTCTCCAAAAAAGAAGAAACCTCTTAATTATTTGCATTATAAGTATATACTGTTGTAGGTCAAGGAGGTAAGAAAACAGAGGATTCCCTGTGTTTCAGGACTTTTCACAGCACACTGCAACCCTGGAGGTAGGAAAACTGACATTCAAACCCACTAAGGGGTAAGTTCCAGTACTTTGGCCACCTGATGCAAAGAGCCAACTCATTGAAAAAGACCCTGATGTTGGGGAAGATTGAGAGTGGGCGACAGGATGAGCTGGTTGGATGGCATCACCAATGAACATGAGTTTGAGCAAGCTCTGGGAGATAGCGAAGGACAGGGAAGCCTTGCGTGCTGCAGTTCCTGGGGTCACAAAGAGTCAGACACGACTTAGCGACTGAACAACAAAGGGAAATAAGATTACAGAAATACTAGGCCCACAGCTAGTATTTGAAATCAGGTTTGTCTGACTCAAGTGCACGTTCTTTCTGTTTTACCTTCCCCACCTCCTACCAAGTGGAGTCTTTATAATGTTGATATTTATGTACACAATAAAAATCATCTTTGATGAGACTTTTTTATTGAATAGAGTTATGTTTCAGAGGATAGTATTTGATCTATGGTGTGGCCTAATCAATATACATCACAAATTGCTGTATGACAAAGTTCTATATTTTCTAGTTTTCATCAAATCTCATTTAATATGTACACATATTTTTTCTTATTCTGCTTGCATGGAGAAAAAAAATGAAAGAAAAGTCACAATGGAGCTAAAGAATGTTATGGTCAAACAGCATAAGAATAAAATTCTATTGCTTACGTATAACATATCTAAAGTTTTGCAGAGTTTTGTGAATGTCACTTAACGGGGAAAAAAAAAAACCACAAAAAATCCCAACTCAAATGGAAATTAAAAGCAAAAATTTATTGATCAGATGGTCATTTCCTATAGATTAAATTGTAACTGACATTCTTACAAGTGTGCCTGGCGTTTGCAAATTTCAACATATTAAACTGAAGTGAGAATAGGGAGCTCTCTCTTCCAGAGATAGTTCTCCTGGAGACCTTGTATTAAGACCAAGCTCAGCCCTTCAGGTCCTGAATAAAATCTCCATAGGATTGTACTGTATATTGCTGCGAGCCAGCAAAGGCAATGGTGGTGAGAAATAGAGAAGACGGTTTTAAGGGTGCTAAATAGCAGAAAGAGATAATGGAAGCATAGAAAAGTGACAGACACGACATAAGATTATGCTAACATTTTTAAATTTCAAATGCTATTAAAATAATACCTGCCTCCCAACACTGTCTGTACTGAGGCAAAATGACAGTGTCAACAGGACCCCCCTGATGGATGTTTCTACACAGACCTGGCAACACTGAGGGGCATTCAACCCCCTCAGACCTGTGGGTCCTCACATTTGGCATCCCCAGACCACTCAGCCTCTTGCCTTCTGGATTTTGGCCTTATTAACTTTCTAAACTGTTGTGTGTATGTGTGTGTGTGTGTGTGTGTGTGTGTTTTCCAATTTGACCAACTTCTGCTCTTATCTTATTTCTTTTCTTGTATGTATTTTCATTTTGCTTTGCTTTTCATTTCCAACCTTCTTAAGATGGAACTTCAGAACACTGATTTTAGACCTTTCTTCTTCCCTCAAATAAGCATTTAAAAACTTAAATTTCCCAAAAAGACCTAAACAGACATTTCTCCAAAGAAGACATACAGATGGCTAACACATGAAAAGTTGCTTAACATCACCCATTATTCAGTTCAGTTCACTTCAGTCACTCAGTCGTGTCCGACTCTTTGCAACCCCATGAATCACAGCACACCAGGCCTCCCTCTCCATCACCAACTCCCGGAGTTCACTCAGACTCACGTCCATCGAGTCAGTGATGCCATCCAGCCATCTCATCCTCTGTCGTCCCCTTCTCCTTCTGCCCCCAATCCCTCCCAGCACAGAGTCTTTTCCAATGAGTCAACTCTTCGCATGAGGTGGCCAAAGTACCGGAGTTTCAGCTTTAGCATCATTCCTTCCAAAAAAATCCCAGGGCTGATCTCCTTCAGAATGGACTGGTTGGATCTCCTTGCAGTCCAAGGGACTCTCAAGAGTCTTCTCCAACACCACAGTTCAAAAGCATCAATTCTTTGGCGCTCAGCCTTCTTCACAGTCCGACTCTCACATCCATACATGACCACAGGAAAAACCATAGCCTTGACTAGACAGACCTTTGTTGGCAAAGTAATGTCTCTGCAAAAGAATATGCTATCTAGGTTGGTCATAACTTTCCTTCCAAGGAGTAAGCGTCTTTTAATTTCATGTCTGCAGTCACTATCTGCAGTGATTTTGGAGCCCCCAAAAATAAAGTCTGATCCTGTTTCCACTGTTTCCCCATCTATTTCCCATGAAGTGACAGGACCAGATGCCATGATCTTCGTTTTCTGAATGTTGAGCTTTAAGCCAACTTTTTCACTCTCCACTTTCACTTTCATCACTCATTATTAGAGAAATGAAAATCAAAACTACAATGAGATACCACCTCACACCAGTCAGAATGGCCCTCATCAAAAGGTCTACAAACAATAAATACTGGAGAGGGTGTGGAGAAAAGAGAACATTCTTGCACTGTTGGTGGGAATGTAAATTGATACAGCCACTATGGAAGACGGTACAGAGATTCCTTAAAAAACTAGGAATAAAACCACCATATGACCCAGCAATCTCACTCCTAGGCATATACTCTGAGGAAACCAAAATTGAAAAAGATACATGTATCCCATTGTTCATTGCAGCACTATTTATAATAGCTAGAACATGGAAGCAACCTAGATGTCCATCAACAGATGAATGGATAAAGAAGCTGTGGTACATAAACACAATGGAATATTATTCAGCCATAAAAAGGAATGCATTTGAGTCAGTTCTAAAGAGGTGGATGAACTTAGAACCTATTATACAGAGTGAAGTAAGTCAGAAAGAGAAAGATAAATATTGTATACTAATGCATATATATGGAATCTAGAAAAATGGTATTGAAGAGTTTATTTACAGGGCAGCAATGGAGAAACAGACATAGAGAAAAGATTTATGGACATGGGGAGAGGGGAGGAGAGGATGAGATGTATGGAAAGAGTAACATGGAAACTTACATTACCATATATAAAGTAGATAGCCAATGGGAAATTGCTGCTATGGCTCAGGATACTCAAACAGGGGCTCTGTATCAACCTAGAGGGGTGGGATGGGGAAGGAGATGGGAGGGAGGTTCAAAAGGGAGGGGATATATGTATACCTATGGCTGATTCATGTTCAGGTTTGACAGAAAACAACAAAATTCTGTAAAGCAATTATCCTTCAATAAAAAAATAGATTAATTTAAAAAACTTAAATTTCTCTAGAAGTGCTACTTTTGCTGCATTCTACACATTTTGATACATTGACATTTTATCATTCAGTCTTAACTATTTCCTAATTATCTTATTACTTTTTAGATCTACAGTTTATTTAGAAGTCCAAAATTCCAAAAAAAAAAATGAGATTTTCCTTGATATGTCATTGTTATTGATTCGTAATTTAATTATAGTGGTTCAAAATAATATTCTATGATTTTGTGAAAATTAATAAGCATGCTGCTACTGCTAAGTTGCTTCAGTTGTGTCCGACTCTGTGCGACCCCATAGATGGCAGGCCACCAGGCTTCCCCATCCCTGGGATTCTCCAGGCAAGAACACTGGAGTGGGTTGCCATTTCCTTCTCCAATGAATGAAAGTAAAAAGTGAAAGTGAAACCTCTATTAAAATAGAGTCATGAGGCCAGAAGGGGGAGCCCTCACACCCTTTGATGACAGCAAATCCCAACAGGAAGAAAGAAGACTTCCTCTTCTTACCTACCAAGAACTCAGCCAATAAGAGATCATCACAACTCACCCGTGAGAAGCCACTATACTTGAAGTCTCAGTTCCTCCAATGGACTCTTTATTTACTTTATAACTTCCTTTCCCCCTCATTAAAAGATGTTTCCTTCCCTTGCTGTTTGGCGAATTCCACAGTTGCAGACCCTGAAATGCATTTCTTTGCGGATCCCAAGCAAACCCACCTTTGTTGTAGAAATAACTGGCAGTCTACTTGGTTCAGGTCAATAATTTTAATTCTTTCAAATTTTTGGAGGCTCGTTTTATTGCCCAGCATAATGTAAGGATCATGGCCATGTTTAAAGATTGTGTATTTTCCAGTTGTTTGGTGTAGCCTCCTATAAACATCAGATAGATTATGATGGTTGATAGTGTTGCTCACTTCATCTATGTCCTACTGATTTTTTTATCTATCAATTAATGAGAGAGGAATGTTTAAATCTACAAATATGACTGTGGAATTGCCTATTTCTCCCTTTAATTCTGTTAATTTTGCTTCATGTATTTGGACGCACAGTTATTAGCCACTGTGATATAATGAAAAATAAACATATGGTTTTCATCCCCAGTCCTGGTAGAGATACAGGGCTCCTAGAACCCCCAGAATTTCCTGTCTTTTAATGTACTAATGAGATAACTCATGGGAGGGCCCTAGGTAGCTTTAGGATGTGGGCTGGTCACCTTTCTGCATGCTAAGTCACTTCATTCGTGTCCAGCTCTTTGCAACCCTATGGACTGTAGCCAACCAGGCTCCTCTGTCATGGGATTCTCCAGGCAATAATACTGGAGTGTATTTCCATGCCTGTCTCCAGGGGATCTTCCTGACCTAGGGATCGAACCCACGTCTCTTGTTTCCTTGGAGTAGCAGGCAGTTTTTTACCACTAGCACCACCTGGGTAGTCCAATAACAAGTAATTTAATGAATGGCGTCTACATGATAAAACTTTCATTAAAAAAAACCCTTAAAGACCAGGTCTGGGGAGTGTCTGGGCTGGTGGACACCCTAATGTGCCAGGAAGGTGATGTGCCCAGAATGAACATGGATGCTCTGCACCCCTTCCCCTGATACCTTGCATGATACATGTTTTCCATTTGTTGTTCTGAGTTGTACACTTTACAGTAAATGGATAATTTTTTAAGCAAAGTACTTTCCTGAATTCTGTGATTTATTTTAGGAAAGTATTGTATCTGAGGCAGGGTCAAGAGAAACTCTAAACCTGTATTCTGTCTGGAAGAAGTGTAAGTCTCCTGGGGACCCCATTTCTGGTTGGTGTCTGAAGTGGGGGGCAGTCTTCTAGGATTCAACCCTTAACTCTTTTGCTTATACCATGTCTGGATAGTTAGTATCAGAACTGAATAAATTGAATTGAATATAGGACCACAGTTGGCGTCAGAAAATTGGTTGGTGTCAAGAAAAAACACACACACACACAGGTATACAAACATTTATAATTGTTATGGTTTCCTGATGAATTGATTCTTTTATCATTATGAAATAATCCCACTTACCTCTAACAATACTCGTTGTCTTGAAGAATGCTTTATCTGACATTTTTATGGTATATCTTTTTATATCTTTACATTTAAAGTGTATCTCTTGTAGACAACATGTAATTTTTTAAAGTTCATTTTGATCTTCTCTGTTTCCAACATCATCTAATAGAACTTTCTGGGATGATGGAAATGTTCTACCTCTAGACTATATAATATGGTAGCCACTATCCACATGTAGCTATTGAGCACTTGAGATATGGCTAATACAACTGAGAAACTGAATTTTTTATTGTACTTAATTTAATTAATTTATAATTAAATAGCCACATATGGCAGTGTCAGCCATACTAAACAGCACAGATTTAGTTCATGAACATTTAAAGTAATTGCTGACATGGTTGGACACAGGCCTACATTCTGCTTGTGTTCTGTTTTGTGTCCCTCTTGGATAATTTCTATCGGTCTGTTTCCAAGTTGTCTGACGTTTTACGTCATCATGTGAGCTTTAACTGCTCTGCACATTCCTGTCTTCTCCTCCGTCATTTGGAAGCATACATTCACTGGTCAACACTCAGTTAAATGATTTTTAACTTTTTGAGGAATTTTCCGAATTCCCATAAGTCAGACCATCCCCCTCTTTTTGCCCCTACTATGTCATACACATTTCTCTCTCCTGGAACCTCTAATCTTGTTACTAGCTCTGTCTCTTCCTCCTAAGTGGTCCATGTCTTATTCGTCTTTGATGTGTCCTGTGATCTGTTCTCCTAAAAACATATTGATTCTTCTTTCTTTTATATCATTTTTAAAATCTTATGATAAGCTCCACTAGAAGTAACATTATTTCCTACAATATAATTTTTATCTGCCATGGACTATACAGATATGAATAATGTTGTGCTCAGATTCATCTGACTGAAAATGTTATGAAAGAATTGCATCTCAGAAAAACCCCTAACAGCAGCACATCCTTTGTCAAGACGGGGTCTTGTTGCTATTAGACTGAATTGAAATCCACACCAATGGAAATAATTTAATCAGCTAAAGGGATTCTGGATTCTAGCAAAGAAGAGAATGTAGGATTTTGAATGTAAATTGTAAAATTGGCAGCAAAATATTTAGTATTCAATGAGGAGACAAAACCACCTGCTGATTATTGCTCCCTGTAAATGGAAGGACACATTTCCTGGAACTTTTGGCATATTCTCTGAGCATAAAGCTGGGGTAGTAGAAAGAACAAAGACTAAAGAGCAAAACAAAGTCCTGGTTTTGAATCCCAGGTCTTCTGCTCACTAGCTGTGCAGCCTGTGACAGGTTCTATAATCTCTCTGAGAATGATTTATCTATAAAATATGAAAAATGCTACATAATTTTGCCATTATTATAAGTACTTAAAATTGTATATTTAAAGTCACTGGAGAATAAAGTTTACCTTGAACAAATAGAAATCTTTAATGTTATTATCTTTCTAAGATTTATCATTATTATTTTTATTTGTAGTATATATCTAACCAAGTTATTGGAAAGCATTTAAAGCATATTAAAGCTAATTTGGTAGCTACTCTTGGCAATATATTTTGTAGAAACTTAAAAGTCTCCAAAGTTTTGTTTCATTTTAGCTGTCCCTCAGCTCAGTTCAGTTCAGTCGCTCAGTCATGTCCGACTCTTTGCTGTCCCTAGGACTTAACAATTCAACCCCTGAGAAGGAAATTTTAGACCAAAAGAGATGCTCCAGGATCATACATAAACGGCAGAAAAAAGCTGTTACTTACTGAGAACCAAGTGCCAGGTTAGGTGCTAAATGCTTTACTTGCACTATCACCATCTAATTTAATCCTTTAAATGATCATTTAGAGTTGGGGCTGTTGTAAAAGAAGAAAACAAAGCCTTTTAGAGATTAAACAATTTGCCCAAACTCATGCTGTAAGATACAAGCTGGGGTTCAAATGCAAGTCTTTAAAACCCTTGCTCTTTAATTACCACTCAAAACTGTCTCCCAGGTGGTCCAAACCCTCTGTTTTCCAGTCCTGCTGGTGCAGATAGAGGCCAATCCTGGGTGTGCACTTGCTTTACCATCTGAGCCACCAGGGAAGCCTGCAGGGTGGGCATTTTCTTGGTAAAGCCAATGGTAAAACCAACTTGAACCATAAAAAGTGCTTTGACATCAGGAAACCACATCATTTTAAAGGTGTTACAAATTAATGTTTCTATTAAAGCGAGAAGGAAATGGCAACCCACTCCAGTATTCATGCTTGGAAAATCCCATGGATGCAGGAGCCTGGTGGGCTACAGTCCATGGGGTCGCAAAGAGTCGGAAATGAATGAATGACTTCACTTTGTTTATTTAAGCAAGAAGTGACATAGCACTCATGCAACCAATATTGGAAGGCATTAGCAATCCTAACACTCGGATTAGCTTTTCTTCAAACACTTAGGTAATGTTTTTCACTAATGCTCAAGTGTTCTCCTGTCAGAGCTGTCTCTGCCTTATTTACCGATGGGAAAAACAGAGCCCACTTATATCCGGGCACCACCCATGCAACAGAGTGAATCACAGCTTAGAGCTAGTGAAGTTCTCTTCTTCATCATTAAGATTTTCCCTACTTTGTTGCTTCAGCTTAATGAGTGAGAAACTTAAAGGAGAAGATGCGGATTAGGGACAATAGATACTAAAATGCATCCACAGATTACATTTCTAAATGGATTTGGAGACAGGAAATCAATAGTCTAACCTGAGGACTGGCAAACTGAATTGAAACATTCTCTTCCTCTAATAGTATCTAAAATTAAAGAAAGATTCTGTAGTCCTTATTAAAAGTAAACACAAAGTAAATGTTGGTTTTAATTCCTTAATATTTGGAACGTGTGTATGTCTAAGTGAGATGAAATGGAGTTTTAAGATTTCAGCTTTAACAAATTCCTCTTGAAGAACTATCATTATGATAGTTACATGCAATTAATTGGAGCTGTTTAGAGAGTTGCTAATTCCAACTGAATTTCTGTGTGTGTGTGTGTGTGGTTTTTTTGTTGTTTTTTTTTACTGTGACTTAGGTTGCCCCTAAATTCTTACCTAGCACAGAAAAGCTGTGTATATGTCTGGAAGAGAAAAAAGTGATTTCAAGTTTTTTAGACTGTGGCTTGGCTAATTTTTTAAGCGCATTTTTCTTTTTTCTAGTGGTGGCTCTTCTAACACAAAATAAGAACGCTTAAGAAAATAAGAAAATTCACTGAATGTTTCATTACTAAAATTTCCAGGCTCAGAGTTCAATGTTTTTGGTTTTCAAAATCTCAAAAGGGCCTATTATTTATAGATTACAGTATTAGAAGGGAAGGAACTAATCTACCTAATGCATTTTCCTTGAAAAATAAAGCATGACATGGATGTTTAATAAGGTATAAATCATTAGAATGTAATTATTTTATATCTTTTCAAACTAGGCAGACTGGTACTTTCTTGATTGAGAAATACAAAAGGACACTTGCCCTACCCCCCCAAAAAAAAATCAAGGAGAAAATGAAATAAACTAGACCATCCCATACAGTTATATATTTTGTGCACTGCTTAAATGCATATGATCAAGGTGGGTGCAAATGAGTTTGGAAATCTAAGCTTTATTTGCCTAGCTGGACTCCATAGCTCTCCAGAGGAGGCTTATCTTCTGGGTTGGGGAGAGGATGAGCAGAGAGGAAGTCAGAAAGAAGACATCTATCAAGTGGATTCCTTTTCCTAATTTATCCAACCTGAGGGATAACTCTTCTAATTTGTAAAAAGCCCTGTAGAGGTTGGTTGTGGCCTGGTGACCACATGATATGTATTCTTTGTTTAATTCTTTGGTAATATATTCTTCATGATATGTATATTCTTTGTTTAATTTTAAATCCAACTTGCTTGCACTCAATTTCCTATATGGTTCATTCACTCGACAAGTATGTTTTGAGTTCCTTGGCTGTTCCAGACAGTGATATACCCAAGAACAAACCATACCACCGGACCACAAAGAGCTTTTAGTCTAGGTACACTAAAATATGTATCCCAAAATTACAATGTAGTTACTTTTAGGCTTTTGTGGGATCATGGTCCTAAAATTACCATGATTGTCAAAACCGGAGCTGGCAAAATTAAGATCTGGCAGAAGATAGAGGGTATGGAAGAATCTCATTTCCACAGCAAACCAGATTCCCCATGATAAAAGCCTTGCTTCAACAGCAAACATTTCTCTTGACTAATGGCCACAGGACTGGAAAAGGTCAGTTTTCATTCCAATTCCAAAGAAAGGCAATGCCAAAGAATGCTCAAACTACCGCACAATTGCACTCATCTCACACGCTAGTAAAGTAATACTCAAAATTCTCTAAGCCAGGCTTCAGCAATATGTGAACCGTGAACTTCCTGATGTTCAAGCTGGTTTTAGAAAAGGCAGAGGAACCAGAGATCAAATTGCCAACATCCGCTGGATCATCAAAAAAGCAAGAGAGTTCCAGAAAAACATCTATTTCTGCTTTACTGACTATGCCAAAGCCTTTGACTGTGTGGATCACAAGAAACTGTGGAAAATTCTGAAAGAGATGGGAATACCAGACCACCTGATCTGCCTCTTGAGAAATATGTATGCAGGTCAGGAAGCAACAGTTAGAACTGGACATGGAACAACAGACTGGTTACAAATAGGAAAAGGAGTACATCAAGGCTGTATATTGTCACCCTGCTTATTTAACTTATATGCAGAGTACATCATGAGAAATGCTGGACTGGAAGAAACACAAGCTGGAATCAAGATTGCCGGGAGAAATATCAATAACCTCAGATATGCAGATGACACCACCCTTATGGCAGAAAGTGAAGAGGAATTCAAAAGCCTCTTGATGAAAGTGAAAGTAGAGAGTGAAAAAGTTGGCTTAAAGCTCAACATTCAGAAAACGAAGATCATGGCATCTGGTCCCGTCACTTCATGGGAAATAGATGGGGAAACAGTGGAAACAGTGTCAGACTTTATTTTTCTGGGCTCCAAAATCACTACAGATGGTGACTGCAGCCATGAAATTAAAAGACGCTTACTCCTTGGAAGGAAAGTTATGACCAACCTAGATAGCATATTCAAAAGCAGAGACATTACTTTGCCAACAAAGGTCCGTCTAGTCAAGGCTATGGTTTTTCCTGTGGTCATGTATGGATGTGAGAGTTGGACTGTGAAGAAGGCTGAGTGCCGAAGAATTGATGCTTTTGAACTGTGGTGTTGGAGAAGACTCTTGAGAGTCCCTTGGACTGCAAGGAGATCCAACCAGTCCATTCTGAAGGAGATCAGCCCTGGGATTTTTTTGGAAGGAATGATGCTAAAGCTGAAACTCCAGTACTTTGGCCACCTCATGTGAAGAGTTGACTCATTGGAAAAGACTCTATGCTGGGAGGGATTGGGGGCAGGAGGAAAAGGGGACGACAGAGGATGAGATGGCTGGATGGCATGACTAACTCAATGGACGTGAGTCGGGGTGAAGTCCGGGAGCTGGTGATGGACAGGGAGGCCTGGTGTGCTGCGATTCATGGGGTCGCAAAGAGTCGGACACGACTGAGCGACTGATCTGATCCGATCTGATCTGTGATCTGGGAAATTATAGAATTTTCTACCAGTTCCACAGTTTGTGGTCTCTCTAGATCTAATACAAACTCTACCCTTTATTAGTATATAAACTGGGCAGATTCTGTGCCTCAGTTCCTCACTTGTTAAATATGAATTAGAATAAAACATTTACTTTATACAACTGTTAAGAAGACTAAATGAGATAAATTATATAAAGTGACAGGTACATAATTCACAGTCTATATTTTATGTATTTATTTTAAATGTTGCTGGCAAGTTTGAATTTAATGGTGTTTTTGTTTTGATTTGGGGGCATTTTTTATATTTTCCTTTGGTTTTATATTTTCCCATTTTCACAATTTTCTATAAGAATTTTATTTTCTTCATGAGCATTTCACAAGTATCTCATAGTTGAGGACTGATGTTTTGAACTGGAAGAGCAGAGAATAATAGTAAAATTATTGGTTCTGAAGCCATGCAGTCCTGAGTTCAAACTTGCCTCTGACACTCCTGAATACAAAAACATCTGACCTCAGGATCATCTCATAACTGCTATGTGTATATAAGGCCTTTTTTTTTTTTTTTTTTCCTCTCCCTGAAAAGCTACTATTAAGCCAATAGTGTTCTGGCTTTTATTTTGAAGCTTTGGTGTTTGGGGCTTTTGTGGCCTTGCTTTGTCTTACAGCTTATAGTATGTTAACATTATAGTAAAAAGCAAAGAGGAACTAGGGAGCCTCTTGATGTGAAAGAGGAGGGTGAAAAAACGGGCTTACAATTCAACATTCAAAAAACAAAGATCATGCCTTCCGGTCCTGTCACTTCATGGTAAATAGATGGGGAAACAATGGAAACAGTGACAGACTTTCTTTTCTTGGGCTCCAAAATCACTGCAGATGGTGACGGCAGCCATGAAATTAAAAGACACTTGCTCCTTGGAAGAAAAGCTATGACCAACCTAGACAGCATATTGAAAAGCAGAGACATTACTTTGCTGACAAAGGTCCATCTAGTCAAAGCTATGGCTTTTCCAGTAGTCGTGTATGGATGTAAGAGTTGGACCATAAAGAAAGCTGAGCACTGAAGAATTGATGCTTTTGAACTGTGGTATTGGAGAAGACTCTTGAGAGTCCCTTGGACTGCAAGGAGATCCAACCAGTCCATCCTAAAGGAAATCAGTCCTGAATATTCATTGGAAGGACTAATGCTGAAGCTGAAACTCCAATACTTTGGCCACTTGATGTGAAGAACTGACTCATTTGAAAAGACCCTGATGCTGGGAAAGATTGAGGGCAGGAGGAGAAGGTGACAAAGGATGAGATGGTTGGATGGCACCACCAACTCAATGGACATGAGTTTGAGCAAGCTCCGGGAGTTAGTGATGGACAGGGAGCCTGGCGTGCTGTAGTCCATGGGGTTGCAAAGAGTTGGATACAACTGAGCAACTGAATTGAACTGAACTGAATTTGTGTAATGGTAAGCAGTTTATTTGGATTTCTGAAGTCACCACTTCTTCATCTGCATGCCTGTTTTATTCGTAAACCTGTTCCTTAAAGTGAATATGAGGAGTAAACGAAATAATGCATATAGGGTGCCTGGCATAGTGCCTGGCATGTAGTGAATGATTTATACATGTTAGCCATTAATAATTAGTGTCCACCTTTTGCATTGAGAAGATGAAATATAAATAGATTCTCTTTCTCTAGAGTAAACAATACAGTTGCTCCCAGAAGGATCTATTGGAAGAGTCATTGTCACTGACATTTTTTTAAGGGAAACACCCTAGAAGGTTAGCAACCTCAAATTTTGCCATTTATGTGGGGGTTGCTATACTGTTGTGGCTATTTTGATAGGATGAGTAGAGTCCAGAGAAATTCACAGATTAGCCCCCTGGAGATCACCTGTGGGAATAATCTGGGAGAAAGCGACCTCTAGCCAGAGACCTGAAAGATGAGCAGGTGTCAGCCAGGTAAGCACAAGGGACAGAGATCTGCAGGCACAGGATGTGCCAAGTCCTGAAAAAGAGGGTGCATTTGAGACTAACCGAGGCTATTAATAAAGCTTTACTGTATTTACAAAACACACTGCATATTTTGACCATAAGTAATGAATGCACTTTTTTCAAGATTGGGAGATCATTCCCAAATCATAAAGCCTGTCCATTCTGAGATAAAGAAACCAAAGTTTAGAGATGAACAATAGAGAGCTGAGGAGACAGAAGGTAGGTAACATGAAGGGCATTTGTTGTGTATCAGACAAATGACATTATGCATATATAATAAATGAGGAGACTGGGACATAAAGTTGTTAAATAAGTCACTCGAGGAGGTGGCTCAGTCACTCAATGAGTGTCCAACTCTTTGTGAAGTGAAGTGACAGTTGCTCAGTTGTGTCCGACTCTCTGCGACCCCATGGAGTATACAGTCAATGGAATTCTCCAGGGCAGAATACTGGAGTTGATAGCCTTTCCCTTCTCTAGAGGATCTTCACAACACGGGGATCGAACCCAGGTCTCCCGCATTGCAGGCGGATTCTTTCCCAGATGAGCCACAGGGGAAGCCAAACTCTTTCTGACCCTTTGGATTGTAGCCTGCCAGGCTCCTCTGTCCATGATTATCTTGGCGAGAATTCTGGAGTGGGTTGCTATTTCCTCCACCAAGGGACTTTCCCAACCCAGGGGTAGAGCCCAGGTCTCCTGAGTTTGCTGCATTTCAGGTGGATTCTTTACCTGCAGAGCCGTCATCAGGGAAGCCCAAGTCACCGGAAGCCATAGCTTTAACAAGAACCGAGCTGAAATTCAAATCCAGAGGTACATCCTCCAGATTACAGGATCATTTTCACTGTATTCCCTAGAACTTGTGTGAGTTCATCCACATGTAAGTTTACCTCCAGGAGCGCATTGTAACTGTTCATTTGTGTGTTTATTTCTACACTAGTCTGTAAGCTCCTTGGGAGTCTTTTTGTGTTTGTAAGCACATTTCCTGGAAGACAGATGAATCCAACCACCAAATAACTAGATGGATGGATGGATGGATGGATGGATGGATGGACGGACAGATAAAGGAGCATTTGATAGATTACTTGCATGGATTTTTCCAAAGGTCTATCCAATCACCTTTCAAGCAAATTGTAATACTCTTAAACATATTTCTGAATCTAATTAATCATACACACTTTTAAGTCAGTAAGAAATCTACCATAATTTTAAATTTAACAAATATAAAGTGAAAGTGAAAGTGAAAGTGTTAGTCACTCAGTCATGTCTGATTCTTTGCGACCCCATGGACTGTACCCCACCAGGCTCCTCTGTCCATGGAATTTTCCAGGCAAGAATACTGGAGTGTCATGCCCTTCACCAGGGGATCTTCCCGACCCAGGGATTGAACTCAGGTCTCCTGAATTGCAGGCAGGTTCTTTACCATTTGAGCTACCTGGGAATAAAGTTCTGAATAAAGTAATAAACAGCAAAATTCATGAATAGAAGCCCTACTCAGTGAGTTCCTTGCAGACAAAATTCATTGCGAATTTATCCTTTTGTCCCTAAATCCTGGCATATTTGGCAAACATATACTAAAAGTCTAATCGATCAACAGTTCTGATTAGAGTCATGCATGCCTGGCCTTTTAAGTAATAAAAACAGTCCAGTTCAGAAAATAACATTTTCTGGTGGACAAATACTTCTAGCTGATCCTTAAAGGAAGGGGAGAGGTAATATTTCACCACACAAAAGATCTGCATTTACTATCTTCATAATGAGATTCCAATGATGCCATCAGATGTCAAATTAAATGCTGATTATGGGCAAGAATGACATGAACGTATCTAACCACTGGTACATATATGAGCACAAACTAGTCAGAACAGATATCATGACCCTGCCAAAGGATGTCTCAATAGGTAAGAATATATCAGTATTAATTACTAATCAAGTGCATTGTTAGGGCATAAGTAACAACACTGTTCATAGGTCCTTAGAGATAAAAAGCAGAGATGTGGTTGATGGCGAACAGAGAGAGATCAATAAGAGGATAGAGGACCACAGAACTAGGCTATAATGTGAGGACTTGTTTTGGGGAACAGAATTAACACAGTTTGCTAACCACATCATTCATATCAGCCTTGAAGCAAGGCACACATGTTACTAAAAAGCTGAGCACATATCAGATGCTTGCATATTTGGTGCGGGGTGACCTAAATATTGGACTTCCCTGGTGGCTCAGACGGTAAAGCGTCTGTCTATGATGTGGGAGACCCGGGTTCGATCCCTGGGTTGGGAAGATCCCTTGGAGAAGGAAATGGCAATCCACTCCAGTACTATTGCCTGGAAAATCGCATGGACGGAGGAGCCTGGTAGGCTACAGTCCATGGGGTCGCAAAGAGTCGGACATGACTGAGCAACTTCATGTTTTTGTTAACCTAAGTATTGACCTAGAGGTTCTGACAAAGGATGGGATTGGTCCAATGGTCTCTGGGGTTAAATAGAACCTGTGTAGGTGGAGATTACTTGGTTCAGTTGTGACAAAAGGAGAATACCACTCAAAGTTCAAAAAGATTATCATATGTGTTTGTAGGAACAGCATCCTCTCTTTCTTCCCCCTTTTGTTTCTTTTCTGTTTGAATTAGATAGCATCAGTTCCTATTGCTTGCAATCAAAGAAAAACTGCTACATAAAATACTTTGCTTATTCTTGATACAATATCCCTAGTAATTCTTTCTAAGCCCATTAACTCTTTGAAGAACCAACTGCTTACTCATTAGGTATTGCCACAGATGTTCATGTAATTTGGAGTTTAGCTCTAAAATATTTTCATGCAAAATACTGGACAAGAACTACTTGAGTAAGATTTAGCAATAGAAGTAACAGAATTTTTCCTTATGATTTTATACTGAGAAAGGCATTATTGGTTATTGACCACTGCCAAGATCCAACACCCTCTTTCCATAACCCTATTCCTTGGTTTATGCTGCTTTTTCTCCCAGAAATGCCCTTCCCACTATCTTCACCTGTAGAAAACATATTTATCCTCAAATAACTGATGTAAATATCAGCTCTGCAAAGCCTAAACATCAACAACAATCTGCAAAGCCTTTCCTATTTCCCAAGATAGAACTAATTGCTTCACATCTGTGATTCCTGACAATGTTAGAACAATGTCTTCATGTGCCTTGAACTTCAGATAACTGGACTCCTCAAAGAATTCATCTTAGCTTACCCAGGGCTACAACAAATGTTACAGGTTACATTTATGACTTACTGGTATAAAGATAAATATATAATATTGTATGTGCATGTGCTCAGTCACTGAATCATGTCCTACTCTTTGCGACCCCCATGGATTGTAGCCCACCAGGCTTCTCTGTTCCTGAGATTTCCCAGCCAAGAATACTGAAGTCGGTTGCCATGTCCTCCTCCAGGGAATCTTCCCGACCCAGGGATGGTACCCATGTTTCTTGAGTCTCCTGCATTGACAGGCTGATTCTTTAATACTGTGCTACCTGGGAAGCCCCATAATATTGTATACTACAACATTTTCTTTGACCTAAAGTTCATGTCTTTCCTCCAGTTTCAAAAGAGAGTAAAACATTTTCATTGACCTCTAAGAGTAGAGTGGATCCTTGGCACTGTACCTACTTTATGTAATGAATAAACTGCCCCTGTGTCTATGCTTTCATTTAAACTTTTTTCTCGCTTACATAATCCACAGCCTAAAGAGGCTTCTCTTAAGGAGAATAGGTTTCGTTTCAGAATAGAACCAACTTGGGAATAGAACCAAACTTGAGATACGGGTAAAATGATTCAGCCTCAAGGAGGTTCTCTTAAAGGAGTCTTATATTTTTTTGTATTTGAATGATTCAAGTATACAATAATTCTTTTAAGATTTTCAAACACATGGACAGTTGGCTAATTAAAAGTTTTCTCCAAAGGGGGAAAAAAATTAAGATAGAACTACAGGCATTAGCAGTCATTTGTTTTGTTTGGGGACATACCAATTTAGAGCAATATTTGAATTAATCTGAAATGAAATAATTAGCCTTGGCAATATGCTTTATGACTCACAAAGCAATTTCACAATTTAATTGGCACACCAAACCTGAAAGTTTGGTATCTTTCATTTTCATTTGATAGGCAGGAAAACAGCCTCAGATGGATTAAGTGACTTACCCAAGGTCACACAGCTGGTAGCAGAGTCTGGGACTCATGCCCAGTTTTTCTAATTCCAGAATCTCGTATTCTTTCCACTGCATCATGCTGCCTATAGAAAAAAAGCATCTGTGTAAAAACAAGCTTAAAAATATGGATCTCACATTTCTAAGTAGATTGATGTTCCTTTAGAAAGCCTAATGTCATTTCTGGAGATGTAATTAGATGTAATTGTGTTGTGGGTTTGGTTCTAAAATATTTTAACAAGAAGACGCTTGACAAAATTTATTTTAGATGAAAGTAAAAATTAACTGAACAATATTCCGAACTTGTGTGAAGTCTTATGGACAAAGAACTTTGGTCAAAATTTTGATTAAATATGTCAGAAATGTATAGATAGATTTATGTTTTTTATTTCAAATTCCATGTCTTTGTTCTTTAGGTTGTTAGATTTCATTTTGCTTCCTTTCTCTTCTCAGTCATTTAAACCTCCCCTTGGAAGTAGACTCCTTTCATATCCTCTTTTGGTAAACAAGATAAAACAGACTTGACTGAGAGAGTTATCTTTTATCAATTCCTTTGCCCCTGAAATGGTAATTTCCTCACAAAGGAAACAAATGAAGGAAGGAAATGGCATTGAACAAGTCTGATCTTGAAAAAGGCAAAACTCCGCAAAGCATGAAGACTAACACCTTATCTAGAAAAAAAGGGAGGAGCTGTTAAAATTAGTCAGCAATGCATTCTTCACAAGAGAACTAGGCAAAACAAAGAATGAGATTTCAGAAGGACATGTCGACCGAATGCCAAGGGATACACAAATTGACTCTTTCAAGTATAAATCCAATGGTTTCACAGTTCTGAGAAGTAGTTTGGCTGAAAAGAAATTATCTTAAGCCAAGTTTGCAAGGTCAAGAAGGGAATAATGGAATGATTGAATGGGAACATGTCATTTTGATTACCCAGAGAAGAAAGGTCAGGAAATAGTGATTAAGATTTTTCTGGAATGCATTTCTGAAGTTTAAAAATATGTGTGTGCTATTTTACTCAGAAATAAAAATCAAATTAATTTCACAAATGTCTTCATTTTGCATGTCTTACTATGTATTATTCTCTTCATTTGTGATATGAACACAATTAATTACACTGTAAACCTTCAAAATACACAAACTAATTTCATTTTACATTGTACATTCATCAACTTTTTGGTCTCTGGGTCACAAAACAGAAGGTATACTTCAGATGCAGCCTCTTGAAGCTAGTGCTAGCAGATTGATTGCTTTTTCTACAGCAGACGTCCTAACCAGAGAGTCAGCAACTCACCCATAATGCTTCATTCCAACCCAGCTCAACGCAGCAATGAAGTCCCTGAAGCGATCTTTTGCACAATGCGCATTCCTTGTGCCCAGGCAATTACTGCCCTAGCTGTCAATGTCATTTGGAAATCAAAGAATAATATTTGCCCCCCCCCTATATTTTACTGATTGGTACATGGAATGGTCCCCCAAATTTGATCGAACATTATTGGAACTAAGAGGAAATAGTCAATATAGATGGAATACTTCACAGGGCAGGTGGGTTTGGGGAAATACTTTCATGAACAATTTTATGGAAGGTCTGCTATGGGTCAGGCATGTGTCCAACACTATCGATACAGGATGAAAAAGACATAACCCCTAATCTTAAAGAGCTCAAAGGGACTATCTTTATCTTATCTCTAAAATATAGCACACTGATTGGCATGTCCTAGGTGCTTAATACATCTTGGGTAAATCCCTGAAAGGCCTGCTTAGTATTGCAAAAAACCTGCTACAAACCCAGATAAATACATATGCAAGTTCCATGCAAGGTCAGAGGGAATAAGAGAAAGAATCATGCATGGAATGAAAGGCATAATAATAGATGCAGCTGTTATTAAACAACATGGAATAGAAATGCGATGTGAAAAAGATCATTAATCATGAAGTGAAAGACATAAGTAAATTATATCAGAGAGGAAAAGGGAAGCTAATGACACTAGAAAATCAAAATATGTACAACAAAAATTTATAGTAGAAAACCAAAATTTACTTTGAAACCAAAAAGAACTTCATTGATAAATACACAATTTTGTGTCACTTAAAGTAAGAATTTAAAAACAAACTTTGGACTTTAATCATTAACAAAATCACTATTTTAAAGCTTCCATTTTTTTTCAACCATTTGATCTCCAGTGTTAAACAATAATAGATTCTCAACCATTATTTTCCCATAGTATTCCTTATGTTTTAATATCTGTTTTGAAATGTAGGGAAAGAATGTTGTACTATAGACCCAGTAATGGAAACTGTCAAAGATAAAATTAGTAAAGAGCCACTTTAGGAAAAACAAGCACTCACATAATTTACTATTATCCCAGAAAATTGATTTTTTTCAACTTTACTTTTAATAAAATTTCACAAAGCAATAACTGGTAATGATTTCCATAAGTCTAGTGAAGATAATTTTTTCATCTTCACAATAAAGTTTTCATTCATGTAAATTAATGGGACTAGAATCAGAAATTTAAGGAATTAATCAACCTGATTTTTTGAAAGTTGCCAAAGTTCAGGGAGCAATTGGCAAATCAGACAAAGCTGAGAAGGAAAGAATTAGATATTTCAGATTTCAGTGTCATTTTGGCTATAGAAGTTTTTTGAACCGGAAAACGTGATAAATCTTGAAAGAACAATTTTCACCTAGGCTTTATGATGACAGGCATTGTTGACAAGTAAATGAATACATGATTCTGACAAAGATTTCTTCATTCTTAATTGCTAAAATGCAGTGAACTATCAGAGTCATCTGCTGCTAAGATAGCTCTTAGTCTGTTAGTCGCTGTTACTACTAACAGAGACTTTTCTGTTCTCAAAGACCAACCATGTTCAAAACCTTTTCAAAGAACATCTGACTTGCGAAAAGCATATATTTATGGTTTCTTCATACAGGAAAATAACAGAGGCATGACATAATGTTTTCCCAAAGACCTGCACAATACTAAATACATTTATTTAACTTTAAATTTTTTCGCTAACCAAAAAATTCTGACTTACAAAAGACAAATTTGACCTGCTCAGTGATATTATTTAGTGATAGGTGTTTAGATTTTATTTACTGTAATTTGGTCTTTCAACTGCTTAGCTACATAGACGATAGGTGAAATTTACAGTGACTCAAACATTTCACAAAATAACATATAAAGTTCTCAGATTATTGGAATAAGATATAGATCTGCTTTAAATCTATACCTACTTTATTCTTGTAAAAGCTAGTGGCAAAATACTTATGCCAATAGTGTGGGGTTCCCTGGTGGCTCAGTTGGTAAAGGATCTGCCTGCAATGTGGGAGACCTGGGTTTGATCCCTGGGTTGGGAAGATCCCCTGGAGGATGTATGGCAACCCACTTCAGTATTCTTACCTGGAGAATCCCCACAGACAGAGGAGCCTGGTGGGCTACAGAGAATCACAGAGAATCGGGCACAACTGAGTGACTAAGCATACTCCAATGGTGTGATATTGCAGCCAAACTGTTAAGAAAATCTGGCCAAGTTTGATTCTACTCAATTATAAATTTCCATTTTCAAAAGATACAACAGTAACCATCAAAATTATTAAAATGTTCTATACATATAGACCCTTTATAGCTAGTGTACCTCAGGCCTGAATTAAGTTTTATTCTCCTTTAAAAAATAGATGTAGATCAATCAATTCATACTGGAAATAAAGGGATTAATTCCATTAAAAACAAAAAGAACAGTATCAGAAATAAGAACCTTTCCACTGGAAGCAAAGCAAGTATTTTTCACGATTCTGGGAAGAGAGTAGAAGATGTCAATGTTCTGAAGATAAAAAGGGAAATCTACCCAAGAATAAATGACCTACAGGATCACCCTCTCACACACACTCAAAATATTGTTTGACCATGTCTGGACATCTCATGGCCCAAGCAAACTGACCTATAAAATTAATCATCACAAAATGACATTTTTAAAGTACTGAAAGAAAATTCTATTTTTCAAGGAAAATGTTCTCTAAAAATTACCCAAAAAGGCATTTTCAGAAAAACAAAAATAGAAAGATTTAATTTATAGTAAACCACACTAAAAGAAACACTGAATGAAGTTCTTCAGACATAAGAAAAACAATTCCAGATTAAAAGTATGAAAATTCAAGGAAGAATAAAACATCATTGAAAGGAGAAATGTGTTGATAAATCTAAGTTAATATGAAATAATTAAAAATATTTTCTGAGGCCTAAATACATTACAGCATTTTCCAAAAAAAAAAAAGTTAGGCACTAATATGTAAAGGATGCATGTTATAACCTCTAGAGTAATATGAAAAGGATGATAAAAGAATGTGCACACAGCTAGCAGCTGGGGGAGAATAGAATGCTAATGAATGAATGAATAATGAGATATAATTTCTTGTCAATAAGAAAAAGAGAGGAAATGGAAGATAGATCAGGGAAAATGAGAAAAACAATATTAATGTGGTAAATTTAAGCTCAAATATGTCACTATTGCATTAAAGTTAAATGGACTAAATATCCTAATTAAAGGACAGAGTAAACTTTTAAAAATAAGAGATATAACGTCAATGTTAGAGAAATTACAATGGAGGTTGTCTTGTTCAGGCTTTATAAGTAGGAGAGGAGGCCTCTGATTGACTTCTGACCATGCCTAAACCCTGCCTGGACCACAGCCCTGACTTCAAGCACACAAACTGTTACCACAAAGTCAAGCCTCATTTTAAATAAGAAAGAGGGTGGGTCTTGGAATCTCAAGCCCTGGAGGCCTGGCCAACCCTCCAGGGTCTAAGACTTATAACTTAAGAGGTAAAACAAACAGCACTGTAAAAGTTAAAGGAAAACCCGAACTGCAATTTTGCATTATAAATGCAAAATGGGATTATAAATGGGAGTCCCCAAAACTGCAATTTGAAGTCTCACCTGTGGGGTGGACATATCACCTGGGACCCTTTCCCAATTGGGACTCAGATTGCTATTAACAAGGGACTTTGCAGCACTGTTCAAGACTGGATATAGGTCAGCCCAATTTGGTGATGTAAACACTGTTACTTCTCTCTGTTGTTTCTATTTCTTTTCTTTTAATAATTGTATATTGAAATTGTCAAATAATCTTCTATGAAAAATTGAAATTGTTTATTTGTCTGTAATGAATGTTTTCTTTTGTCAACAAATCGTTTGAACCTAAAATGAAAGTAAAACTTTTGACAAAACATCTGACATAAAAATTACTGAAACTAAAAGAATGGAAAAGATTTCACAAATAAAAGCAATAGAAAAATGAAACTGTAAGAGTTATAATTATTAGACAAATAGACCTTAAGACAATAAGGTTTCCTAGAGATAAAATGTGTTCCTACTGTTAAAAGGGACAGTTGGAAAGAAAGATATAAAAAAGGTAAATTTGTATGCATCAGATAACACAGTTTCAAAATACAGAAATAAAAATTTGCAGAACTGAAAAGGAGAATAAGACAAATCCACAAAGTGTGATACTTTAACACAATTCTCTTAGTTACTAATAGAATAACTGTGGAAAAATATTAACAGATAGAGAAGATTTGAATAACATCATTCATAAATTTGGAGCTTCCCTTGTGGCTCAGACAGTAAATTATCTGCCTGCAATGCAGGAGACTTGGGAGACCCAGGTTCAATCCTTAGAGAAGGGAATGGCTACCCACTCCAGTATTCTTGCCCGGAGAATTCCATAGACAGACAAACCTGGTGAGCTACATACAGTCCATGGGGTCACAAAGAGTCAGACACGACTGAGCAACTAAACTTATACACACTGATGATTAATAAATTTGACATAATAGACATATTTAAAGCATTGTATTCAACAAATAAGAATATACATGCTTTCAAAGTGCATATGGAACATGAAAAATTGAAGCTAGGCTGGGGCATGTAGTCAGCAAGTGCTCTCTGACTACAGTGGAATTAAGCAAGAACTTAGTAAGAAAAAATAAGTTTTAAACCCTAGTCTATTTATTATCTCCAAAACTTCTAAATAACTAATGAGTCAAAGAGAAAATCACAATAAATATCAGACAATTTTTAAACTAAGTGATAATTAAAATAAAATATATCAAGAATATGTAAAATGAACTAAAATAATTCTTAAGAGGAAATTTTATAGCCTTAAATACATATTTAGATAAAAAAGACTGAAGTCAATGATGTATATACCAACATAAAGAATTTAGAAAAATAGCAAAAATTAAACAAATAAAAAGGAAAACATATTTTAAAAACAGAGGCTAATAAAAATTTTTAAAAAGTCAAACAGTTCTTTGAAAAAAATAAAATATGTGAATCTCTAGCACAGCCAATTAAGACATGAGAAAAAAAATCACAAATAATCACTACAGGAAGGAAAATGGGGACATCAGTACAAATGCTGGAGTCATTAATAAAATAAATAATAATGAGAGATTACTAACAACCTTTTGTCGATGAATTTGAAAATGTAGATGAAGTGCTCAAATCCTAGAAAAACACAATATAACAAAATTCATTTAAGAATAAATACAATGAATAGTCTTATATGTATTAAAGAAATTCAATCCAAAATTTGGAACCATCCCAAGAAAAACAAAAGAAAAAATATACCTCCAGGTTCAAATTACCCAACAGGTGAAGTTAAGAAAGAAAGAGCACTAATTTCTTCCAGCGAATCAAAAACAGAGAAAACTAGCAACTCAGTTATGAAGCCATCATAATTTTTAGACCAACAGCTGACAAGGAAGTTGTAAGACAGAAAACTACAGGTGAGTCTCTGTCAAAAACACAGATGTAAAAGTTTAGACAAGGTATTGTCTTCTGCATTGCAGGCAGGTTCTTTACCATCTGAGCCACCAGGGAAGCCCTGTAAAATATTAATCAATATATAAAAAGTATTTGACCAAGATGGGGGTTTTGCTAGGAATTCAAAGGTGGTGTCACATTTGAAAAATCAATAAATATAATTTATTATATTACAGAACAGAGTAGAAAAAGAATGTTATAGTATATTCAAGAAAACTATTTGATCATTTTTAAAACCCATTTGGGATTTAAATAAATAGTCATTTAAAAAAAAATTTAACAAGCCAAAACCAGAAGGCATTTCCTCACTTTGAATCTGGGCTGGTCTTTGTGACTTTCTTGACCAATAGAAGATGGTAGAAGTAACTCTAGGACTTCTAGGCTTGAAACTTCCACCCAACATTTCCTGAATGCTACCATCTAATTTCAACTTTACTGAGACCACCATGCTGGAGAGGACATGTGTGCTGTGGTGAATAGTCACAAATGAGCCCAGACTTCTAGCCATCCCTACCAAGAAGATACATGTGAGAAAAACCATCTACCAGCTGAATATCTCAAATTCAAATTGACCTTCATCAATATCATGTGAAACAAATGAATTTCTCAGGGTTATGGGCTTTCCTTTTCCTATTTGGAACCAGTCTGTTGTTCCATGTCCAGTTCTAACTGTTGCTTCCTGACCTGCATACAGGTTTCTCAAGAGGCAGGTCAGGTGGTCTGGTATTCCCATCTTTTTCAGAATTTTCCACAGGTTCTTGTGATCCACACAGTCAAAGGCTTTGGCATAGTCAATAAAGCAGAAATAGATTTTTTCTGGAACCCTCTTGCTTTTTCGATGATCCAGCGGATGTTGGTAATTTGATCTCTGGTTCCTCTGCCTTTTCTAAAACCAGCTTGAACATCTAGAAGTTCACAGTTCACGTATTGCTGAAGCCTGGCTTGGAGAATTTTGAGCATTACTTTACTAGTGTGTGAGATGAGTGCAATTGTGCAGTAGTTTGAGCATTCTTTGGCATTGCCTTTCTTTGGGATTGGAATGAAAACTGCCCTTTTCCAGTCCTGTGGCCACTGCTGAGTTTTCCAAATTTGCTGGCATATTGAGTGCAGCACTTTCACAGCATCATCTTCACGATTTGAAATAGCTCAACTGGAATTCCATCACCTCCACTAACTTTGTTCATAGTGATGCTTTCTAAGGCCCACTTGACTTCACATTCCAGGATGTCTGGCTCTAGGTGAGTGATCACACCATCATGAGGTTATCAGCCCTGGGATTTTCTTTGGAAGGAATGATGCTAAAGCTGAAACTCCAGTACTTTGGCCACCTCATGCGAAGAATTGACTCATTGGAAAAGACTCTGATGCTGGGAGGGATTGGGGGCAGGAGGAGAAGGGGACGACAGAGGATGAGATGGCTGGATGGCATCACTAACTCGATGGAAGTGAGTCTGAGTGAACTCCGGGAGTTGGTGATGGACAGGGACGCCTGGCGTGCTGTGATTCATGGGGTCGCAGAGTCGGACACAACTGAGCAACTGACCTGACTGACTTGACCTGATGGGCTTTCCTGGTGGTTCCGTCAGTAAGGAATCCACCTGCAGTGTGGGAGACCTGGGTTAGATCCCTGGGTTGGCAAGATCCCCTGGAGGAGAGCATGACAACTCATTCCAGTATTCTGGCCTGGAGAATCCCCATGGACAGAGGAGCCTGACAGGCTGCAGTCTATGGGGCTGCAGAGAGTTGGACATGAATGAGAGACTAAGCACACACACACATGTTCACTAAAAGTATAGCAATTGATTAAAAGTCAAGTGTATCTTGACGGGGTGATAAACGTTACCAATCATTTTCTGATTAGCTGTGCAAGATGAGATGTCAGAAACAGCTATAACTACACAGATCATCTATTTCCTTCACTACAACAAAGTTAGAAAACATTTTGTACAAAATCTCAGATTGTAAATATTTTAGGCTTTGTGGGTCAAGAGGCCAAAATGGATATTATATATAAATTATGTAGAAGTGAGAAAACAAGCGTATAAAAATTTTTTATTTAAAATATGGGAATTCCATGGTGGTCCAATGGTTAGGACTCTGTGCTTCCATTGCCAAAGACCTGAGCTCAGTCCCTGGTCAGGGAACTAATATCCTGTAGGCTGTGTGGAACAGCAAAAAAATAAAAATATCATAATATTAACTGAGTATAATTTTTTGTAATACAGTCTTCTAACAAGATGAATGGAATTCTTTTGCCAGTGATTGCTGAAATGGGGGTCAAAATTAGTGTGTCCTGTCATCAAATAAATTGCAAACGTTCTTCTATAGAAAATACTCTTATTTCTCAGGTGATACAAAAACAGACAGCAGGAAGATTTGGCTCACAGTCTGTAGTTTGCTGGACTTCCCAGGTGGCACAATAGTAAAGAATCCATCTGCGAGTGTGGGAGATGCAGGAGACTACAGTTCAATCCCTGGGTTGGGAAGATCCCCTGAAGGAGGAGATGGCAACATGCTCCAGTATTCTTGCCTAGGAAATCCCATGGACAGAGGAGCCTGGTGGGCTACAGTCATGGTGTTGCAGAGTCGGACACAACTGAGCATGCACGTAGCTGCTGTAGTTTGCCAATGACTGCACTTCAATACAAAAGAGCTGAATACTTTCTTTAAAGCTTCTCTGCAATTAGGTGAAAGCACAGAGCCAGTTTGTTGCTGTTTTATATGCTCTTCTGTTGCTTTGGAGCAGAGCAGGGCAGATCTACAAAGACTGGTTGGGTAACTTCATGTGATTACTGAGATATATGGGTAAGGGAACAAGAAAATTTTCCCTTCAGGCTTTTCTTTACATTTTTCACATTTCTTGAAATTTTCCCCATCTCTCAGGCATAGAATCTTAGAGTTGGCTCTATCCCCAGTTTGGGGGATAATTTGTGCCTTAAGACTCAGGTGAGTCATACTCCAGCTACAAAAATCTCTCTGTAGCCAAGTTTAGGGATCTTTACTGTAAAAAAAATTTTTTTCCAATCTCAATTATTTAAGTTGTGATTAAAATGGCTTTTAATTTAATTAAAATAGAGAACAGTTATTTCTGAGCAAGTATACTCTCAATACCTTCAGGACAGCCCTAGATATCAATTTCCATCTCATCCTCTACGTGCGTGTCAATGCCTCCTTGATTACACGAAGTGTATTGCTAAGAAGCCCATTGTACTGGCTCTAAGACAAAACCAACACCATCCGTGAAAACAGTTATGTCGTATAGTTATTTCCTACCTGCAATTAGCCAAGGGGTTTTTGTTAAAACCCAATAGACACCATGTGTAAAACAATGTGATTTGGGATGAATCAACATTCTTAGAAAACTTCGAGTTCAGTCGCTCAGTCATGTCCGACTCTTCGCGACCCCATGAATCGCAGCATGCCAGGCCTCCCTGTCCATCAGCAACCCCCGGAGTTCAGTCAGACTCATGTCCATCGAGTCAGTGATGCCATCCAGCCATCTCATCCATCTCATCCTCATCTCATCCTCAGCCTTCTCCTCCTGCCCCCAATCCCTCCCAGCATCAGAGTCTTTTCCAATGAGTCAACTCTTCACATGAGGTGGCCAAAGTACTGGAGTTTCAGCTTCAGCATCATTCCCTCCAAAGAAATCCCAGGGCTGATCTCCTTCAGAATGGACTGGTTGGATCTCCTTGCAGTCCAAGGGACTCTCAAAGTCTTCCCCAACACCACAGTTCAAAAGCATCAATTCTTCTGCGCTCAGCCTTCTTCACAGTCCAAATCTCACATCCATACATGACCACTGGAAAAACCATAGCCTTGACTAGACGAACCTTTGTTGGCAAAGTAATGTCTCTGCTTTTGAATATGCTATCTAGGTTGGTCATAACTTTCCTTCCAAGGAGTAAGCGTCTTTTAATTTCATGGCTGCAGTCACCATCTGTAGTGATTTTGGAGCCCAAAAAAATAAAGTCTGACACTGTTTCCACTGTTCCCCCATCTATTTCCCGTGAAGTGATGGGACCAGATGCCATGATCTTCGTTTTCTGAATGTTGAGCTTTAAGCCAACTTTTTCACTGTCCACTTTCACTTTCATCAAGAGGCTTTTGAGTTCCTTTTCACTTTCTGTCATAAGGGTGGTGTCATCTGCATATCTGAGGTTATTGATATTTCTCCCGGCAATCTTGATTCCAGCTTGTGTTTCTTCCAGACCAGCATTTCTCATGATGTACTCTGCATGTAAGTTAAATAAGCACGGTGACAATATACAGCCTTGACGTACTCCTTTTCCTATTTGGAACCAGTCTATTGTTTCATGTCCAGTTCTAACTGTTGCTCCCTGACCTGCATACAGGTTTCTCAAGAAGCACGTCAGGTGGTCTGGTACTACCATCTCTTTCAGAATTTTCCACAGTTTATTGTGATCCACACAGTCAAAGGCTTTGGTATAGTCAGTAAAGCAGAAATAGATGTTTTTCTGGAACTCTCTTGCTTTTTTGATGATCCAGCGGACGTTGGCAATTTGATCTCTGGTTCCTCTGCCTTTTCTAAGACCAGCTTGAACATCAGGAAGTTCACAGTTCACGTATTGCTGAAGCCTGGCTTGGAGAATTTTGAGCATTACTTTACTAGCATGTGAGATGAGTGCAATTGTGCGGTAGTTTGAGCATTCTTTGGCATTGCCTTTCTTTGGGATTGGAATGAAAACTGACCTTTTCCAGTCCTGTGGCCACTGCTGAGTTTTCCAAATTTGCTGGCATATTGAGTGCAGCACTTTCACAGCATCATCTTTCAGGATTTGAAATAGCTCAACTGGAATTCCATCACCTCCACTAGCTTTGTTCATAGTGATGCTTTCTAAGGCCCATTTGACTTCACATTCCAGGATGTCTGGCTCTAGGTAAGTGATCACAGCATCGTGATTATCTGGGTCGTGAAGATCTTTTTTTGTACAGTTCTTCTGTGTATTCTTGCCACCTCTTCTTAATATCTTCTGCTTCTGTTAGGTCCATAAAATTTCTGTCCTTTATCGAGCCCATCTTTGCATGAAATGTTCCCTTGGTGTCTCTAATTTTCTTGATGAGATCTCTAGTCTTTCCCATTCTGTTGTTTTCCTCTATTTCTTTGCACTGATCACTGAGAAAGGCTTTCTTATCTCTTCTTGCTATTCTTTGGAACTCTGCATTCAGATGCTTATATCTTTCCTTTTCTCCTTTGCTTTTCGCTTCTCTTCTTTTCACAGCAAATTGTAAGGCCTCCTTAGACAACCATTTTGCTTTTTTGCATTTCTTTTCAATTGGGATGGTCAAACTTCCAGTAACTCCTACTAAAAATTGTACACTATCATTAAACCAATTGACGTGACCCCAGCAAATACTTTTTAGACAACCAAATTCAGTTACTTTACAACTGCAAGAGAACTATGTTAGGGGGTGAAAAAAGCATTTTAACTGGCATTACTAAGCATCCTTCCATTCTCCTACTTTAGTTCTTTGCTTGAAAAGATTAATTTTGCCCCACTAATACTACTATTTGGGATTTGAGAACTAAATTATTTCAAAATTTAGTAGCATAATTTTTCTAGAATGATACAGTGATGTATAAGATACAGAAATGTATAAGGTACAAAATTAGCAAATATTTATGCAAACAAATAAACTAAAAGTGGAATTTCTTCATTTTTTTCTATGCCTGGAAATTCAAAGTCGCTTATACTTATTTGTCCTTCAAACTCTTGATATGCTCCAGTCCATGGGGTCACTAAGAGTCGGGCACGACTGGAGCGACTTCACTTTCACTTTTCATTTTCATGCATTGGAGAAGGAAAGGCAATACACTCCAGTGTTCTTGCCTGGAGAATCCCAGGGACAGGGGAGCCTGGTGGGCTGCCGTCTGTGGGGTTGCACAGAGTCGGACATGACTGAAGCGACTTAGCAGCAGCAGCAGCAGCATGTATTAAGGCCTTCTAATGAGTGAGTTGGCATTCCCAGGTGGTGCTACTGGTAAAGAACCTGCCTGCCAGTGCAGGAGATATAGGAGACAAGGGTTTGATCACTGAGTTGGGAAGATCCTCTGGAGGAGGACATGGCAACCCACTCCAGTATTCTTGCCTGGTGAATCCCATGGACAGAGGAGCCTGGAGGGCTACAGTCCATAGGGTCACAAAGAGTCGGACATGACTGAAGCAATTAGCACTTATGAATGAGTGAGTTATCATGTGTACATATCTTACCTCCCTTAGCAGGGACTTTCCAGGGCCCAGGTCCACGTTTTTCCATCTGTGGCACTAGAATAATATGGGTCAAATTAGGTTGATTAAATCACCAGCTCCAGTGAGTTCCCACCATTCTGAGAATTCCCACTTTACTGACAGGGCAATGAAAAGACTGTTCCTACAGGATTACATCTTGGCTGCAGCTGACTTAAATTTGGGGTGGGTCTTTTCTCTGGAACATATCAGTTAGGACTCTAAGGAACATAGCATGTTTTGCTCACCTTACACGCTAATATATCATCCTCTTTCTATTGAAACAGCTTCTCCTGTAAGAACAATAAGCGTTTCAAAATGTTTTGCTGTGGGTTTTTAAATTTTTGCTTGTTTGTTGTCTTGTTTTTGCCTCCACAAAGATGCATTCATATCTGTAAGCCTGACAATTCTAAGAGCACAAGAGAATCTGTTTACTTCTAAAGGGCCAATTCATCAGAAGGCTTGTTAGCCGCTGGCTTTATTTGTTACCTGGGAATGGAATTGAGAAACTGCACAATGATGACTGCCTTTCATAAAAGGACACAAGCATGCTCCACAATTTTATTTACCATTTCCACACTACTTCATCAGGATTGTTCCATTTGCCTCAGTGTGCTCTGGGAGGGATGGCCCAGCCTTAAAAGTAATCACACATGGCAAAAGAAGTTCTTTGTCAGTCATTTGATTTTTAAGTGAATTTTATTTGCAGTATCTGGAGTATCTCACTCTGCTTTGAATTTTCCCAAAGCAATTTATTTGCATCTTTTATGACCTTTACTGTGTGTTGTGGGCTGAGTTATGTTCTCTCAAAATTCATGTGTTGATACAGATGGCCAGCAGACACAGGGAAAATGCTCAATATTGCTAATTATTAGAGAAATGCAAATCAAAAGTACAAGAAATATCACCTCACACTGGTCAGAATGGCTATCATCAAAAAGTCTACAAACAGGAAATGCTGCAGAAGGTGTGGAAAAAAGGGAGCCCTCCTACACTGTTGGTGGGAGTGCAAATCAGTGCAGCCATTGTGGAGAATGGTATGGCAGTTTCTTTAAAAACTCAAATCAGAGCTACCGTATGTCCAGAAATTCCACTCCTGGGCATATATCTGAGAAAACTCTAATTCAAAATGATGTGTGCAAGCATATATCATATGTGCATACATCATTCGTATACATGTGAATAACTGAATCACTTTGCTGTACACTTGAAACTAACACAACTTTGTGAATTATACTTCAATTAAAAAATTCATATGTTGAAGTCCAAGTCTCTAGTGCCTCATTTATGGCTGTATTTGGAAATAGGATCTTTAAAGAGGTAATTAAGGTAAAATGATGTCATTAGGCTGGGCCTTAATTCAATATGCACTCAGTCTCTCAGTTGTGTCCGACCCTTGGCAGCCCCATGGACTCTAGCCCTCCAGGCTCCTCTGTCCATGGAATTTTCCAGGCAAGAAGACTTGAGTAGGGTCCGTATTAGAAGAGATTAGGATGCAGACATGCAGAGAAGGAAGGCCATGTGAAGGCAAAGGCTGAAGACAACCATTTAAAGAAAAAAAAAGAAGAAGACAATCATTTGCAAGCCAAGGAGAGAAGCCTAAGGAAAAAAAAAAAAAAAAGCTCCATCAACACCTTGATCTTGGACTTCCAGCCTCCAAAACTGTGAGAAAATGATGTGTGTTGTTTAAGCTGCCGATCTGTGGTACTTTCTTATGGGAGCTCTAGAAAATGAATATAGTACGCCACCTTGGGTAATAGTATTTATGCATATAAACTAGTTACTGGGCTTCCCCAGTGGTGCAGTGATGAAGAATCTGCCTGCCAATGCAGGAGACACAGGAAATACAGGTTTGATCTTAGGTCAGGAAGATCCCCTAGAGGAGGAAATGGCAACCTACTCCAGTATTCTTGCCTGGAGAATCCCATGACAGAGGAGCCTGGTGGGCTATAGTCCATGGACTCACAAAAAGTCAGACACAACTGAGCATGAACACATACGTGAACTCCTAGGGATTAACCTCATGAATCCTTTGGAAACAAAGTCCACGTCATAAACATTTATGTCCTCTATGTTCCTTTGCAGACAGTACATATTTAATAAAAATAAGCTGAGTGAATACATTTATTAATTATAAAATATAGAAAACGGTATAAGATTTATCTAGAAAAATATTTTGAAACAAGCTTAGAAATATACTTCTAAAAAGGACATTTACTATTTAAACACAGTACTAAGGAAAAGGGTTTAAATGTATTATTATCTTTTACAATGAATAATACCTTTTATCATGTTAAGACCTTGAGAGGTATTCAATATATGCAATAATTATATTAGTTTCTAATTAGCTTCTGATAACAAATTAGTGTCTTAAAACAACATGAATTTATTCTCTTACAGTTAAGGCTTCCCTGGTGGCTCAGGTGGTAAAGAATCTGCAATGTAGGAGACCGGGGTTCAATCCCTGGATTGGGAAGGTCCCCTGGAGAAATGAATGGCCACCCACGACAATCTTCTTGCCTGAAGAATCCCATGGACAGAGGAGCCTGGCAGGCTACAGTCCACGGGGTCGCAAAGAGTTGGACATGACTGAGTGACTTCCACTCCACTCCACAGTTCAAGAAGTCAGAAGTCTACAATCAAGATGTTGAAAGGACCAGTTCTTTACGGAGGCTTTAGGAGAGAGTCTGTTTACTTTCCTTTTCCAGCTTCTAGAGGCTGCCTGCATTCTTAGGCTTCTGGCTCCTTCCTCAATGTATGAAGGGTATCCCTCTTACCTCTGGTTCTGTTAACACAGCTCCAGCTTCCCTGGTGGCTCAGAGGGTAAAGCATCTGCCTGTGATGTGGGAGACCCAGGTTCAATCCCTGGGTCAGGAAGACCCCCTGGAGAAGGAAATGGCAACCCACTCCAGTATTCTGGCCTGGAGAATCCCATGGACAGAGGATCCTGGTGGGCTACAGTTCATAGGGTCTCAAACTGAAACACGACTGAGCCACTACCCTTTCTTTCTTTCTTTCTTTTCTTTGCCTCTCCTTATAAAAATTCTTGTGATTACATTGGACCCACCTAGATAATACATTATTACCATTCCAGTGAAAAATCTTTAACTTAATCACACATCTGCTATGTTTCTTTAACCATGTAAGGTAACAACATACTCATAGGTCCTAGCAATTATACATGTACCTCTTGGGAGATGGGTTCCCCGGTGGCGCTAGTGGTGAAGAAACCGACTGGAGAACCCCATGGACAGAGGAGCCTGGAGGATGTGCCTGCCGAAAACTTGGGCAGGCTCTGGGTCTAGTAATGCTGTAATGGAGGCAAGTGAAGAGGCCAAGACAGCCTCAGGGGACTGCACAGAAAAGGAAAGGCAGAAGGGAACTTGTGATGAAGTGAGTACCAAAACGGGCAGCTGGACAGGCTGAGGGCTAGTGTGTAAAAAGACATGTCACACTCTGGTGTGGTCTAACCACAGGGAAGCAAAGGTTACTCCAAGTTTCCATTAAGTTCTCTATCACCATAGGTTAACTTTCAGTTTGTTTAGTGGGATGGAGACGTGAAAAGTATATACCTGCTAAATTTGAAAATTAATTCCATTCAGACCACAACTTCTGGCTATCATTCCAGATCAATGTCCTAAAAAGCATTTAACTATACAGAGGTATCATTTTTAAATGATACACTATTTGATGTAACTTAACTACTTTTAACAGAACTGCTGAGAATGTGATACCATTACATTTCGGAGATCTGTATATAATATATATAATTGTATCCAATGTAGGAAGCATGAATTTTAATAATTTACTCAGAGACCATGATCAGTTAGGTACCCTAGAGGGGATGTTATACAAATACAAAACAAGTAAAACTAGATAAAAAACGGAGACATCACTTTGCTGACAAAGGTCCATATAGTGAAAGCTATGGTTTTCCCATTAGTCATGTATGGATGTGAGAGTTGGACCATAAAGAAGGCTCGGCACCAAAGAATTAATGCTTTTGAACTGTGGTGTTGGAGAAGACTCTTGAGAGTCTCTTGGACTGCAAGGAGACCAAACCAGTCAATCCTAAAGGAAATCAACCCTGAATATTCATTGGAAGGACTGACGCTGAAGCTGAATTTCCAATACTTTAGCCATATGATGCTAAGAGCTGACTCATTGGAAAAGACCCTGGTGCTGGGAAAGATTGAAGGCAGGAAGAGAAGGATACAACAGAGGTTGAGACGGTGGGATGGCATCACCGACTGGATGGACGTGGTTTAAGCAAGCTCCGGGAGATGGTGAAGGACAGGAAAGTCTGGAGTGCTATATTCCACAGGTTGCAAAGAGTCGGACACAACTGAACCACTAAACAACAACAACCAAGTAAAAACCAGAGCAATATTGGTTTTGAGAATAGATGGTGAATTTGGCTTTTTGTTGTTGTTTTGTTTTGCCACAATTTCCCCAATTCATCCTCTTCCTAAATAAGTCCAACCTTATAGCCATAGGAAGTAAACACACTTTATGAATCTCTTAGATCTTTTTTCTCTGACAAATGAAGGGATTGAATTAAGGATTGAATTGATTGCATCAATCACTCTGACTCTTGGGTTCTATGATTTTAAGTCTGTGCGTCCTCATTACCCACATGACAAAACCCCATTGTGGTGAATTTCATATAAGCTTTACAATTTTTAATCAAAATAAAATGTTAGATGGGAGTTGAATACTAGAGTTCACATATTGTGCCTTCGTAGCTTCAAGACAGAATAGCCAAAAGAGAAAGATTATTAAGAGAAAAGAAAATCTTGGAACTCTTTATTAAAAAGGAAGGAACATCAATTTCCTTCTATTCCAGTCTATCTTCTTACAAGCGCCTGGGTGCTGCCTGTGTAGTGAATGCTCTGGGAATTCAGGTGTATTTTCTCAGTAAGAGTTGAAATGTAAGTGAGGCAAGAAAGCAAAAATGGAAGAATGGTTGTTAGTTGACGTTTTTGACAAAAGAATTGGAGAACCACATACCTCAACTATTTGCATGAATTATGCAGCACAAATAGCACACAAACAGGCTATCTTGAACACAGGTGACAAAGACCAAGAAGAACATTTATAAAGCAGAGTACAGAGCCCACAGAAAACTGTGAGCCATTAGTGGAAGCAGAGAAATAACTTTGTTATGGCAAACTCTTTTTTGTAACTGTTTTCTTATAACCACACATTTAACTCTAAATCTCTAAATGCTCTCTTATCTGGCTGAGACCTTGCCTGGCCACCTGCACTGGGTATCCCTAGAGCCCACTGGCTGGGTGTAGAAAAGACCAAAGCATGTTTGCAAAGAAGAACAGATGGGGGCCATGTGCCCGTAGGCAGTTCTGTCTTCCCAGAAGAACCAGCTTGTTCTGGCAGAAGGGTTTAGAAAATGAGCTGAAGGAATTACTCTGTTGAGACAAAGCAAAAACGTCACCATTTCCTCTTTCACATGCATAAATGGAAGCTATAATCTTTTGTTTTCTGTATTACAAAAAGCCAGTAAACAAGTAGCATATCTACAGTTTTCTATTAACATAACTGAGAGTGACTTTCATTAGATTTCGTAGTTAATGAACTGGGTGTCTTGGAATTAGATGGGGGCAGGCATCTTTATTTCACTCAAGAATGTCTAAAATAAAACAAATTTGGCCATGGATGCTACTAAAATCCCTTCAAAAACAAAATACCCCCTGACCATTAACCAAAGTTTGACCCATGATGAAGACAATGATTTTACAGACAAAACAAATGCAAAATTTAAGTAATTACCTAATTATTTTTATCAAAGGCATTATATGAGCCACTCAGATGACCAACGTTTGCTTTTCTCCTCTTTACATCAGATACATAATGTGGAAAATCTAGGTAACTTCCCTTACCGCATAGGCATTATCGACTCAAAGGACGTGAGTTTGAGCAAACTCTGGGAGACAGTGGACAGAGAAGCCTGGCATGCTGCCATTCATGGGGTCACAAAGAGTCAGACATGACTGAGCAACTGAACAACAACGAAGTAAGTCTGTAGTTTTTCAGGAAAAACTACATTCTCTAGTGAGATCCAAATTAAAAAAAAAATTCATTCATTCATTTTTCTGACTTGTTTTTCATCACCTCATTATTGACCTCAGGGACAAGCTTGGCACCTTACTAATGGACAGGTATTCTTCCTCATACCAGGTATGCCAATTACAAGGGAAGCTAGAGAAAATAAAATTGAAAGGATACAGGCAATTGATCCTGAACGTAGCTGCTCTGAATCTGCTTAAGGCAGGCTGGGAGATATAGCCATGGACGGAAATCCAAGTTGCTCAAACACTTTTGCAACTTCGTAGTATCATAGCACTTTGGGTCTCAAAAATCCTAACACACAAATGTGAACAAGGAGCAAGATCTAACTCTCTCATGGCCTGGCTTGCCCTGGTGGAGAGGTTTAAAGTGTCCAAGAGGAGAGACGAATGACATGTCCTGCAGGCAATTGCATACCTATGAATATTAGGTATTCATATATCTGTGGCTATGATTTCTTTAGAGAGTTTTAAATATTAGATATTCACATTATGAATTTTGTCCTTCTGAATGGAGTTTTTGAAAATGAATGAGAAGCAAGGTCTTCAAGTTTAAAAATTTAGAATGGGAAACCTGAGTACAGCTAGGCTAGGTTTCTAGCTAAGGGCAGATCGATAGGCTTTCAAATCAACTGAAACGAGTGATGATCTTCTATGAGTGCTGAAGAGCTAATCTAAAACTCATGGCCATCAGATAGCTGCACGAAGGAACAATAAAGCACTGTCGTTGTGGAGGTCACCCCTCAAGGTCGCCAGCTTAACTTCACTCTTGACATAGCACATTGCTGATACTTAAACAGAAAAAGAGAGTTTTAATAATATTTTATAAGTGCTTTTTATTTTTCTCTAAAATGGATTGAAATCTCCCTGTTATTTCAGTGTGTGTGTGTGTGTGTGTGTGTGTGTGTGTGTGTGTTTACTGGAAAAACTGAGCCTAGAAAGGTAACAGAGAGATAAGAAATAATTTCTTCATCCCCAAACTGTTCTCCATGATGCCTAAGCAACTTCTATCAAAACCAGCGAGTGAGATCAGGGAGGGCAAACAACCGACTGAATTTTCCTCTTCCATCCAGTCACCTGCTTCTGCTTAAAAAAGCTACCAGTGAATAGTATCAGTTATTTCATATGCAAAATGATACAAGCCTCAAGGTGTAATTTCAAAATTCCTTCTAAAGATAAGCCACAGGGCAACAAAATCTACAAATAATCTACCGCTAAAACAAGGCAACAATTACATTTTCTTCCATGTGACATCAGACAGAAATCACTCAAATTCAAAGTAAGACATTAGCTCTGTGAAGTAACCCGATTATCTTAATTGTATAAGCCAAATGTTCATCTATTGCATTACAGAAGCAAAGCGGTAGGACTGTTGCTACATGCTCATAGGTCAATATGCCAGCTCCTTGGAGATGTTGATGTGGAAATATAATAACTTCAAATCAGAAAGATTGCCCAGCCTTTTACTGGAGAAGAAAAAAAGGGATAATGCTTTGTACATATTTTCTCTACCATACCTGTTTAGTGCTTTAAATTTCATTCAAAATTTTCCGTAAAATTTTATGTGTAGCACTCTATATATCCATAAAACTTAAAAAAAGTTTCAAGGTAATAATATACTAATGAGCTTTAAAGCTTCAAACAGCCAAAGGCATTTCCTATCACACACATGAATTTTTATCAACACTGTATTTGTTTTCATTGAAATGCTGGAAAAGCTGTTCTACTAAATTCTCCTTTTCAACATGCAATTTGCCTCTACTCATAACATGAGCTTTCCCTATTATGCTGCAAGAATCAAAGGTCCAATCTGGGAAAAGATTTCACAACATTTAAGCAGATGTTTAAACATCTGTTTCTGAGTAAACAAACAAAAAGTGAACAGGCTCATCAGGGAGATGCCCCATGTGAAAACTTAGTTTCCATCACATGACACTGCTTACTCTGTGGTGAGCAGACTGTTATGCACATTGGAAGGTGTGCCCAGGAGCCTGAAATAACTCAAAAAAGGTAAGACATGCCCTGGTCACAAACAGTGTTCATGAAGACTCTGCAGGGCAGCTGACAATGCTGGAAGTCAAAGCAGACTACAGGTGGGTTAAGTCTCATGTTTATGAGCATAACTTAGTAAAAAGGAACTAGAAGATTTTAGTACAGGCTGATGGACAGGGAGGCCTGGTGTGCTGCGGTCCATGGGGTTGCAAAGAGTCAGACACGACTGAGCGACTGAACTGGACTGAGCGACTGAACTTAACTGAGCAGACTACATACAGCAAACATCAGGATCAAGCAGAGTGAAGGAAGGAGAGCTGGCTTCCCCGGAGACAGCCTGAGAGCTGCTTGCCAGCCCCTGAGGAGGAGGCTGATGTAATGGTGCATAACCTTCAGGTCACCGAGCGGCAGAAAACAGCCCAAGGGGCCCTTGGCAAAGATGATGTTGCTTTCATCTGGTCTCATGTGGAAACATGTAAGTGGGAAATCAGAACTGAGATGATTCCTCCTTAGGAACCAGACAACCTGGGTTTTGTTATCTGCTATAAGTGTGCTCTGGGTGTGCCTGTGTCCAAATCTTGGTCCTTGAAGGCCTCAGCGTGTGGCCTGTATGATGGATCATGGGACGTTTCACGGCTCTGGGGAAGAGCTCTGGACTGGCAGTTAGGGATGTAACTCAGATTGGTGGTCACCCGTGATCCAGACCTGACCTCTCCACTCAAGTTCATCTTTCAGAGTCTCACCTCAGCCCTTCATTCTCAATCCCTTTGTCTCTGCATTGGGCCAGTGGCTCACATCCTTCCCAGGTCATTCAAGGTCTCCTAAATTATCCTCCTGCCTCCCTTCTCTCATCTTTTCATTCCATCTTTCAAGAATTATCTTTTCAAGGTTTAATTTGGCTTCTTAATACCAAAGTAATACAGGTAATACATGTTGATAACTGCTGCTACTGCTACTGCTAAGTCACTTCAGTCGTGTCTGACTGTGCGACCCCTTAGACGGCAGCCCACCAGGCTTCCCCGTCCCTGGGATTCTCCAGGCAAGAACACTGGAGTGGGTTGCCATTTCCTTCTCCAATGCAGGGAAGTGAAAAGTGAAAGTGAAGTCGCTCAGTCGTGTCCGACTCTATCGACCCCATGGACTGCAGCCTACCAGGCTCCTCCATCCATGGGATTTTCTAGGCAAGAGTACTGGAGTGGGGTGCCATTGCTTTCTCCAGTTGATAACTGAAGAGATGTTAAAGATAAAGAAAGAAAATCACTCATAATCCCACTTTTATCTTTTAATGGATATGAAATAAGTGAAATGCCTTCTCTTCTCTCCTTTCTCTTTAGCATCCAGCTCTGTAGCCACCATCGAGAGATCATTTTACATTCTTCCAGATTTTATCCTATGCTTATAAGAATATATATTTTTGTTGGTTTCCCCCAAATTAAAATAGAATTGGGTTATTAATATGGTTTGGCAATGTATTCTTTTTTTTTACTGACAATGAACATTTCTCCAAGTCAGTACATATGAACCTTTTCAATACAACTTTCTTTTTAATATAACTTTCTTTTTAATTGCTATATGAATTTCCTGTAATGAATATTCTGTATTGATTTAACCATTGTCTTATTAATTGAGAGTTCTCTGCCAACTTTTGACTAGTAAACAATGCAGTCAGCATCCATGGACATTTATTTTGTGTGTAATCAAGCTAGTATTTCTGTGGGATAGACCCCTAGAAGTGGAATTCCTAATGACATTTCTGGGTCAAAGGTCATGCATATTTTAATTTTGATAAATAATTTGTCTTACAAAAAGCTATACCCATATTCACTCCCATCAATACAATTATGAAAGTGCCCATTTTCCCTCACTAAAGGTGCATGTTATCAATCTGTTGAAATGTTGCCAATCAAGTGGGTGATAAGGTATCTTGCTATTGTTTAATTTTCATTTGTTTAATAATTATTGAAATGGATCATTTTTTCATAAGTTTAATGGACATTTATACCCCTTCTTTCACTAACTTCCTGTTTGAGTTCTTTGTCAATTTTCTATTTGGCTGATTATCTTTTTTCAAATTTTTAGTATTGAATGTTAGTAAGATAATCTGGATCTTTTGTCTTTACATGTTTGTTGCATATATTTTTCTCTCAACCTCTCACTTATCTTTTACCCTTATTTTTTATCTTTTCAAATAAATCTTTAATATGTTGATTTTCTTTATAGTTTCTAGTTTTATTTCATACTGAGAAAGCCCTTCGCCATCCCACAATTATAAGCCTATGTTTCATTCATTTTCTTCTGGTATTCTTATAGTCTGGGTTTTTTTTTTTTTTTTTTTTTTTACTGCCTAGATCTTTAGTTATTTGGGATGTATTTTTGTGAAAGGCATGGTATAGAGATCTAACTACATTAACAAGTATCTTAACATCATTTGGAATAATTATTTTTCCTATTATTTCTGAAGTTCCACAGTTGCTATTACACTAAATTTCCAGACGTGTTAGTGGTTAATAAAGACAAAGTGTGTATGTGTGTGTGAGAGAGAGAGAGTATGTGTGTAGTTGCTACATCTATACACATGTTTTAATATCTGGTAGGCAAGTTTCCTATATTATAGACTTCATCCTAAAAGCTGCAATAGTGTTTATGCCCTACAGGACATAATAAATGAATTTAAAATACACAATAAATGAAATTATGCTCAAGAAACTCTGGTGCACTTATCAAAAATGATGCTATTCAAAAGCACACACACAATACTTTTTAATTCATCCTTTTAAAAAGTTGCAAAATATGTCACTTAATGTATAAATAATATTGCAGAAAGTATTCCTCTATGAAACATTATCTCACAGTCTAGTTGGGGAAAGAAAGCTTTTAAAAAGAGCAGACAATTTTCTGTCATCTCTTTAAGCTGAGAGTAAATTATTGCTACCACATTTTACAGTTCATGTCATGACATAGCTTCAATTAGGAAACCATTTATTCTGTCCAGTGAGACAGAAAAAATGGCTCGCAGTGGCAGTCCATTTTGCTACTGCCAGGTCTCTAGTCCAACAGAAATAACATTTTTTCACAGATGGGTAGTTCCCAAGGGACCAAGTCTCTGGAATCTTCCCTCAAAGTCTACGTTTTTTAAAGTCTTTGTTTCAACACAGAAAAAGACATTTTACACTAAACCTTATTCTTACCAGCACCAAAGCATAGAAAAGAAACTAAAAAAAAAAAAAAAAGATTAATAACTTAGAGATCACATGCAGGGTATCATCAGTGAGGAGTTGCTAAAGGCATAAGGTACTAACAAACCCCACCGCTTCCTCAGCGCCACTGGATTTTCACTGTTGCTGAAACCACAGGCATTCTAAAAAGAGGGGTTGAGAGACATGCACGGGGACACGGTGGCAAAAAGACACCACACGGACATGTCTCCAACCCAGGAGAGCTCAGTTGCTCAGTGGTGCCTGACTCTTTGCAACCCCATGGACTGTAGCTCGCCAGGCTCCTCTGTCCGTGGGATTTTCTGGGCAAGAATACTGGAGTGGGTTGCCATTTCCTACTTCAGGGGATCTTCCCAACCCAGAGAGCAAACCCACATCTCTCACATCTCCTGCACTGGCAGGCAGATGATTTACCACTGCATCAACCAGAATGTACATCAACTATATTCTTCCCAACTCCTCCATTCCTTCACCGTTGCTTTGCAGTATAAACAGCTTGGCAAGGAGAATGAATGGAAATGCATACAAACCACTGAATTATTAATGTTCTTTGCACTGTGAAGCTAGGTGATAAAATCTTCCCTAAATTAGCTTAACACAAAGATGTGGATTTTGTCATCAGCTAGGCTGTCTTTGTGGCTGCTGAAGAACATTCAGGCAAAGGTCTTAGATACTGAAGTACAGTTTGAGAAAAGATCTTCTGACACCTTGTTCTTAGAGAATGTAACATCAGCTTAAATCAGTGAATATCCTCCCCAACCCCCATAAAAAGACATAGATTAAGTGCTCCCAAGGAAGTATGGCATCTGTCTGCACACCTGAGTGTCTGCTCCTTCAAACTGATAGAGATAATTAAGCCAGAAATAATTTGCACCTTAAGTATATAATTATTCTTTATCTTAGCCAAGGATAAAAAAAAAAACCTGAGATCATATCATTATTATTAAAACTGCTTTCGTGTCCTTTAAAGATCATATTGGCTACCCTATTCTGTGCCCGTCTATGTGTGGTTGTCTTAATTCTTTCACACTAGAGCCAGAAGTATGCTTTACTCATTTTTATATTCCTTACAGTGTCACCCAACCTTTTTCGGCATGAGGGACAGGTTTCAGAGAAGAAAATTTTTCCAGGAACTGGCGTGTGGGGGCGATGGTTTTGGCATGATTCAAGAGCATTACTTTTATTGTGCACTTTATTTCTATGGCTTCCACTAATGGCCCAGATGGTTAAGAATCTGCCTGCAATGCAGGAGACCCAGGTTTGATCCCTGGGTTGGGAAGATCCCCTAGATAAGGAAATGGCTACCCATTTCAGTATTCTTGCTGAGAGAATTCCATGGACAGGGGAGCCTGGCAGGCTATACAGCCCATGGGGTGGCAAAGAGTTGGACAAGACTGAGCGACTAACACTTATTTCTACTATTACTGCATCAGCTCTGCCCAGATCATCAGGCATTAGATACTGGAGTTTGGGAACACCTGCCTTATAGCATTGGAGAAGGCAATGGCACCCCACTCCAGTACTCTTGCCTGGAAAATCCCATGGATGGAGGAGCCTGGTAGGCTGCAGTCCATGGGGTCGCGAAGAGTCAGACACGACTGAGTGACTTCACTTTCACTTTTCACTTTCATGCATTGGAGAAGGAAATGGCAACCCACTCCAGTGTTCTTGCCTGGAGAATCCCAGGGACGGCAGAGCCTGATGGGTTGCTGTCTATGGGGTCGCACAGAGTCGGACAGGACTGAAGGGACTTAGCAGCAGCAGCAGCCTTATAGCATATTGCCTTGCACATGGCAGGTATTCAGTCAACTTATTCAGTGAATTACATGAAGCATCTCAAATATTCTCTAGAATGGTCTGATTTGGGTGGGCACCTGGTCCAATCTGTTTTATATGAAAAGCCAGTACTTTTTTGAAAACATAATACTATAAGGTTTAAAGATATAGTTATCAGGTACTTAAAAACCACTACACAGAAAGACATACAGTTTGCAGAAATAAATTGTGCATTAGTTAAGCCCCAGATTCTTTCAGATTAATAACAGCTCTGGTGTCACAAACCAAAAGAAGGAAACTCATATCTAACTGCTTAAACTCCTTGCTTGCTCCTCTACATATAAAAATGTCATAAATGTTTACTACACTAGATGAGTTCTTATATATATTTCTTCATATACCCCTCAGAATTAAACAGGAAATAACACTTTAAACACCTCGAAGAAAGGAGACAAACTCCAGGTCAATCAATCTGATATGGATATTCGGGTGGCCCATCTTAGAACTACAGCCATATGAGCTTTGGTGTCCTGAACCAGTCTTTTGCCCTTCTCAGGGTACTAGCAAGAATTCCCAGGAAAGGGATTGAGAAGGCTGAGGAAGAATAGGGTTCCAGACAAGAGGCTGAGGTTAGAAGCATAATATGCATTCTGAAGGTGGTACGGGATTACAGCGATGGTAAGAATTTTGTCTTGGAACTGTGTCAAACACATGCTGGGGGAGACAGCTAATGGCTGAGGATGGTTCACAGATGGCTCATGGCACTCAGGTTATAGATCCCATCTCCAGGCATGTGTGATTCCAGCCATGTATTGTTGCCTTGGACAGGATGAGTTCAAAATCTGGGCAGGAGAGCAGGCTGGCATAGGGAAGATCCTCTGTATTGGTAGCTGAATGGGACCGGGACAGGCAGAAATGAACCAAAGCATTAGATTCACTAATGGACCAGTATTCTCGCCCCATGGTACCACTGATAGTCAGTGACCATCTTCTCAGAACAATCTAGTGTTGTGTGAAGAAGTTGAAACACAGTTACGCTGCTTTAAAAATATTTATTTTTAATAATTAAAGTCAACAATATCATCATCATCTTTTGAAGATAGTAGAAGTTAATGAGGAGAATAGGTGGAAAGAGAAAAATGTTGAAAAACATTTGCAAAACTGGTTTTATGCTTTTTTAATTACTAGCATAATACAATGGACACCAACTTTATAAACAAGAGTATGAATGGATATTAGTATTAACACTGCCCTTTGGGCCTATTTTATGAAATAAGCTTTTTGTGAGCTAATTTATTTAAACACATATATATCATTTTTTACATTCAATCCAGTAAATTATCTGAGGATAAAGAGGATCCATTTTTTATATTTTGCACTAAGTTTCCCTCCATCAATGATTATAACTGAATACCATGGATTGGGATCTGGAACAAGACCTCAACATTGGGAATCAAAAGTTAGTACCACGGTATGGAAATATATATACTACCATATATAAAATAGATATCCAGTGGGAATTTTCTGTATGACTCAGGATGCTGAAACAAGTGCTCTATGACAACCTAGAGGGGTGGGATGGGGTGGGAGGTGAGAGGGAGGTTCAAGAGGGAGGGGACATAATGTAACAGTTCAGTTCAGCCGCTTAGTCATGTCCAACTCTTTGTGACTCCATGCACTGCAGCATGCCAGGCCTCCCTGTCCATCACCAACTCCCAGAGTCTACTCAAACTCATGTCCATCGAGTCGGTGATGCCATCCAACCATCTAATCCTCTACCATCCCCTTCTATTCCCGCCTTCAATCTTTCCCAGCATCTGGGGCTTTTCAAACTAGTCAGTTCTTTGCATCGGGTGGCCAAAGTATTGGAGTTTCAGCTTCAATAATTCAATTCCTTCCAATGAATATTCAGGATGGATTTCCTTTAGGAGGGACTGGTTGGATCTTCTTGAAATCCAAGGGACTCTCTAGAGTCTTCTCCAACACCACAGTTCAAAAGCATCAATTCTTCAGTGCTCAGCTTTCTTTACAGTCCAACTCTCACATTCATACATGACCACTGGAAAAACCATAGCTTTGACTAGATGGACCTTTGTTGGCAAAGTAATGTCTCTGCTTTTTAATATGCTGTCTAGATTGGTCATAGCTTTCCTTTAAAAGCAAGCATCTTTTAATTTCATGGCTGCAGTCACCATCTGCAGTGATTTTGGAGCCCGAAATAATAAAGTCTGTCACTGTTTCCATTTTTTCCCTATCTATTTGTCATGAAGTGATGGGACCAGATGCCATGATCTTAGTTTTCTGAATGTTGAGCTTTAGGCCAACTTTTTCACTCTCCTCTTTCACTTTCATCAAGAGGCTCTTCAGTACTTCTTCACTTTCTGCCATACAGGTGGTGTCATCTGCATATCTGAGGTTAGTGATATTTCTCCCAGAAATCTTGATTCCAGCTTGTGCTTCATCCAGCCGTGCATTTTGCATGATGTACTCTGCAAATAAGTTAGATAAGCAGGATGACAATATACAGCCTTGACGTACTCCTTTTCCAATTTGGAACCAGTCTGTTGTTCCATGTCCAGTTCTAACTGCTGCTCCTTGAATTACACACAGATTTCTCAGGAGGCAGGTCAGGTGGTCTGGTATTCCCATCTCTCAGAATTTTCGACAGTTTGTTGTGATCCACACAGTTGAAAGCTTTGGCATAGTCAATAAAGCAGAAATAGATGTTTTTCTGGAACTCTCTTGCTTTTTCCATGATCCAATGGATGTTGGCAGTTTGCTCCCTGGTTCCTCTGCATTTTCTAAATCCAACTTGAACATCTGGAAGTTCATGGTTCATGTACTGTTGAAGACTGTCTTGGAGAATTTAGAGCTTTACTTTGCTAGCGTGTGAGATGAGTGCAATTGTGTGGTAATTTGAACTTTCCTTGACACTGCCTCTCTTTGGGATTGGAATGAAAAGTGACCTTTTCCAGTCCTATGGCCACTGCTGAGTTTTCCAAATTTGCTGGCATATTGAGTGCAGCACTTTCACAGCATTATCTATTAGGATTTGAAATAGCTCAACTAGAATTCCATCACATCCACTAGCTTTGTTTGTGTTGATGCTTCCTAAGGTCCACTTGACTTCGCATTCCAGGATGTCCAGCTCTAGGTGAGTAATCACGCCATTGTGGTTATCTAGATCATGAAGATCTTTTTTGTACAGTTCTTCTGTGTATTCTTGCCACCTCTTCTTAATATCTTCTGCTTCTGTTAGGTCCATACCATTTCTGTCCTTTATTGTGCCCATCTTTGCATGAAATGTTCCCTTGGTATCTCTAATTTTCTTGAAGAGATCTCTAGTCTTTCCCATTCTATTGTTTTCCTCTATTTCTTTGCACTGATCACTGAGGAAGGCTTTCTTATCTCTCCTTCATATTCTTTGGAATTCTGCATTCAAATGGGTATATCTTTCCTTTTCTCCTTTGCCTTTCACTTCTCTTCTTTTCTCAGCTATTCATAAGGCCTCTTCAGACAACTATTTTGCCTTTTGCATTTCTTTTTCTTAGGGATGGCCTTGGTCACTGCCTCCTGTACAATGTCCGAGCCTCTGTCCATACAGGCACTCTGTCTATCAGATCTAATCCCTTGAATCTATTTGTCACTTCCACTATATAATCATAAGGGATTTGATTTGGGTCATACCTGAATGGTCTAGTGGTTTTCCCTACTTTCTTCAATTTAAGTCTGAATTTGGCAATAAGGAGTCCATGATCTGAGCCACAGTCAGCTCCTGGTCTTGTTTTTGCTAACTGTATAGAGCTTCTCCATCTTTGGCTGCAAAGAATATAATCAATCTGATTTCAGTATTGACCATCTCATGATGTCCATGTGTAGAGTCTCTCCTGTGTTGTTGGAAGAGGGTGTTTGCTATGACCAGTGTGTTCTCTTGGCAAAACTCTGTTAGCATTCGCCCTGCTTCATTTTGTACTCCAAGGCCAAGTTTGCCTGTTATTCCAGGTATCACTTGACTTCCTACTTTTGCATTCCAGTCCCCTATAATGAAAAGGACATCTTTTGGAGTGTTAGTTCTAGAAGGTCTTATAGGTCTTCATAGAACCATTCAACTTCAGCTTCTTCAGCATTACTATCAGGGCATAGACTTGGATTACTGTGATATTGAATGGTTTGTCTTGGAACAAACAGAGATCATTGTGTTGTTTTTGAAACTTCACCCAAGTAATCTCAAATACATAGGACATATGTATACCTATGACTGATTCATGTTGATGTGAGGCAGAAACCAACAATATTGAAAAGCAATTATCCTTTAATTAAAAATAAATTTTTAAGAAGTTAGAATCATGGTAAAACACCCTAGATTAAGACCAATGACTTGAATCAGGATATCCATCCAAATGAAGAGAGTAATAGTGTGTGGAGAGGCAAAATGGCTAGCAGTAAATAGCTAAGAGGGCAAAAGCAGATTGAAAGAAAGTGAAAGTGAAGCCGCTGAGTCGTATTTGGGTCTTTGTGACCCCATGGAATGTAGCCTGCCACATTCCTCTGTCCATGGGATTTTCCAGGCAAGAATACTGGAGTAGGTTGCCATTTCCTTATCCAGGGGATCTTCCCAACCCAAGGATCAAACCCAGGTCTCCCACATTGCAGGCAGACTCCTTACCATCTGAGCCACCAGGGAAGTCCCTAAAAGTAGATTAAGAGCCTCCAGTGGGGTAAAAGTCCTAATAAGGATTCCACATCAAAATGCCAGGACAAAAATGTCAGAGTTAAATTGAGATGGTCTTTGGGTTCTTATTCATTACAGAGAATTCTAAGGTTTTGGGTTCGTAAGCAAGACATGGATGAGAAACAGATGCAGGACAACAGATTACCATTCCCCTGATCAGATACAGACTAGTTGGTCAGCCCCAAAGTAATCTAAATCACACACACACACACAGAAAAAACCTATATCCAAAGCATTTCATGAAATCATATTAGAAAAGCTTTCAATGAAACCTTATCAGTACTTAACAATCTTAGCTGCCACCACTCTCCAGCATGAGCCCACAAAATGGATTACTCATGTCTCCCAAACACACCTTGTGCCTTCCTACCTATATATCTTTTGTGGCTATTCCCTCAACCAAACAAAAGCCTCTATCATACCCCCATTTACCCAAGCTGTCACCATACAATAAGACCAGTTCAAATCCCACACCTCTCATGTGGTCCTTTTCATGTATCCCAATATGAAATGATTTCTCACTATTCTGAACTCTTGGGTCATTCACTGGACCCTTCACATGTACCACCCTGCATTATTCATTTTATTTTCCTATTCCAATAATTAACTGCATTGCTAGTTCTTTGAGAAGACAATGATTGTATCTTATCACCTCTGGATCCCTATTCTACATTAAAATACTCAATAAAGATTTATTGAGCTGAACTTGGAGTTAGAGGCCTTGTCTTAGAGTGTAGATCTTTCCAGTACCAGCAGCCCCAGCATATACCATGCTATAAAACTAAACAACTCAAAAATGTACCCAGTACTGGCTCTGGTTGGTTAAAATAGAAATACATGCTTAACTTTCTCTCTCTTTCTCTCCCTTTCTCTTTCTCTTTTTTGCCAGTACATTTCATCTTTCCTAACGCAGCATCATATTGCTAGAAACTGAAATCTCTCTACCAAATGGAATTAGACCAAAACTACAAAACTACAGAGGACAAAATACAAATCACATTGCAGTGATATTATTTCCTTATTGCCCAAATCATACATAATTATTAAAGAAAAATTTGAAAATAGAGAAACACAAAAGAAAAATAATTATTTTTCAAAACCTTTATAATCCTCCCACCCAGAGATAGGCACTATTAATTTTCTGGTGCCTAATCTTTCCTTAGCAAAAGCACCTTATGCTGCATATCTGCCTAGGTCATTCTAAATGAAATTACCCTACCCACATCTTCTATCATATGAAACTTACCACAGCAGCCCCTCACCCCAGCTGCTGGTATATATCTCCCCAAAGGAACAGATTGTCCAGCGATAAACATAGACCAACAAAATAAGCCACACAACAGGCTCTATCTTGTGAATTTAAGTTGTGTACATGAGATATTAAATTGTCTTCTACAGTTTTAAAATTGCTATCCTCAGATAACAGTTAATCATTAAAAGTGTACCTACTGAAATGGTGGTTATGAAATGGACACAAAATAAATCCACTGAGGGGAAAAAAAATAAATCCACTGAAATGATGATTTCTATAAACTCACAAATTAAACAAATACTCACTAAGCTATGCCCAGACTCATACAATTATATTATACAATTACAGCATTTTATTACTTGTGGAATGAGTGCAATTTATTTTCTCCTTAATAAGTAAATGACAGTAACACGACAAACCAAGTGATGTGACTAACTTATTTTCTCATTAGGTTTAGATTTATTAAATAAAGTGGTCAGAGTATTATTTCTCTTGAGAAACTCTCTGTAGCTATACTTAACCCAAAGTCTGTAATAGTTTGCTGTGGTCTTTTCCTCTTTCTTCAAAGAGGAGATATTCCACCTAGATAAAATAATCACATATGAAAACTTTGATATTTTTAGTATAGTCTGAGTTTAAATCACCTTTAAAAAATGTTCATTGGTGCATGTATATATTAATAGCTCTGGGTACCATTTTTAACAATATTGACAGTGACTTCTCCTGAAACTGAGTTACACTTCCTGTTTGATAAACAAACTATTTGATTACTTTCATTTGAAATGTTCTTGCATATTTTAGTAAAGTGTGACCCACAATTTCATTCTAGACTACCACAATAGCCAAAATGTATGTATTATCACTATAAGTGAGAATCTAATAGATACATGAATACATTGTAGATACACTAATCTATAATGTATATATTATCACTACAAGCAAAAATGTGTAACCATATTCTGTGGTTATACATTCACACAGAATATGGATATGTTTTCCTCTCTCAGAGCCCTTAGGGTAGTCTTGTTATGGTTTCCAGTTAAAAATACCATAGTGGACTTCCCTGGTGGTACAGTGGATAAGAATCCACCTGCCAGTGTAGGGAACATTGGTTCAACTCCTGGTCTGGGAACATTTCCCAGTTGTGGTGAACCACAACTACTGAGCCCATGCACCTTAGAGCCTGTGCTCCACAAAAAAGCGTAGCCCCAGCCGGCCACAACTAGAGAAAAGCCCATGGGCAGCAATAAAGACCCAACATAGCAAAAAAAAAAAAAAAAAGCAGTAGAAATGTTTAATAATGAGTGTATACTGATCATGAGAAAGGAGGGGTACATAACAATCACATTTTCTTTTCAAAATATAAAGAACCCAAGACTTCTCCCAAGATTTTCTGACAGACTTTGCAGAGGTAGTTCTCTTTATATAATCCTGAGGAAAAAAGGATGGTTTAAAAATATCAAATTCCAAGAAAAAGTCAAACAGGTTTTCTACTCACACTCACCCCATAGTTCTAAAAATGATAGAAAGAGAACCCCCAAAGTTATCTAATTTGAGTTACTTCTAACATAATTTAAGTTTGGATACAGTAGATCAGATTTATTTATGTTAACCACATGGGACTGAAAAATAAACAGGTTGCACAAATATCATTTTAGCTTTAAATAAACCAAGAAAAAGGATTTTTAAATAAGCTAGCAGAAAAAAACATGGAAGAGACTGGGTTTTGAAGAATCTCCAGTGGAACTCAATTAATTACGTAGGAGGAGTCCTAACAGTGGGGTACTAGAGCTGGTTAAGGCTGGCTTGCAACAGCCGGTTGTTCAATTTTCAGAAATTTTGCAAGACAATTGTTAAAGATAGTTCATATTAAAAATTACATAAACATAATTAAATATATTAAACTGAAAGGTAGTAAATATTCAAAACTCATCACTTCCTAATTATTTTACTAAATTTTAGTGTCATCCAGGCTCTGGAGATTATTTTTGCCTATTATACGTGTGTGGTAGAAGTACTGTACAAGTGTGAGCTACTGTACATCTCTTCCTAACTCCATGTTCAGTGATTATATTGGTAGTTTAAAATGTCATGACAGGAATTTCTGCACTGTGAAAAATCAGCAAGTGGTACAAATTAGGGCTTTTTTTACTTTGAAGACAACCAGTTGTTAGACATTTGTCAGCACCCTAGTGAATTCTGGTCTCAGTTTTGGTTTCAGAAAGACAAATTCTGACCAGTTTCTGGCTTTGCAAAAGAGTGAGGTGCTTTTTAACCTTGTTGGAAGACAATTTTCCATGAGTCTCTCATGATTCTACACCTCTTGTGAAGCAAGTCACTGTCATTTATTCTGAACTATCTTTTCAAGGACTTTGGCATGGCAAACAGCCTTGAAGGTTATAGGCATGCTTGTTGCCCATTATTTAAAAAAAAAAAAAAAAAGAAATTCATGTTCCCTAAGCTTAGGGTTCCTCTCCTATAACTCAAGCCACTTCCATGAAGGCATCCATCTGAGCCTTCCTGTACCACCTCTGTGGAGTTTGGAGGCAAAAGAAACCAAGACAAGTATTTGTGCCCATATATTTTTGTTACTCTCAGGCCCAGGAGTGTCATGTCTTCCACCAGCCTCCATCAAAGCATGGCCAGCTTATCCGTTAGCTGGAAGAAAGGTTGAAACCTTGGGCCCTTTGTAGTTCTTGACAATTCTTTCTGAAAGAGTAATTTAATAGTTTAGCATAGCCTATGATTAGGCTACAAAGGTCCAGAAAGGTTTTTTTTTCCCCTTCTTAATGTTTCAACACATTAATTTTCTTAGATGCAGTTCCAAAGATTTTAGTTACTAAATACTTTTCTAGACCCTCATGTACTTTCCAGAATCTTCATATTGTCTCAGTTCCAGACTAGGTCCCTTCCATTTCTCTTCCATGACACAGCCAAAAAAAAGTTTATGTTCTAGAGAATGCCAGAAAAAATAAGAGGAAAAATACCATTTACAGACCCGAGAGAGTTTTAGAATTAATTAGCACTTAGAAATCACAGCAAAATTTTTATCATTTAAAAATAGTCAAAAATAGTGGAAAATAATTATTGTGCCAAATCAGAGGACTTTTTAATAAAGATATGTTGATTAGTAGTTGATTTTATCATCTTTTTTCTTTCACCTCATTAAACTGGACTGAAAATTAAAATAAAAGTATTTTAAATTAACTTAATCAAAATATGTTGCCCATATTTTACCACAGAACGTGAATTAACATACACTAGAGGTGGAGGAGTGCTTGGCAGTATTCTTGCCTAGAGAATCCTATGGACAGAGGAGTCTGGCAGGCTACAGTCCATAGGGTCGCAAAGAGTCGGACACGACTGAAGCAACTTAGCATACATACACACACTAGTAACAGCCCATAGTTCTTCTGATTTTATCCCCCAACCACAATTTTTGGACCTCCAAACTCACTCAAAATCCCTCTGGTTTTACCTGGTAATTCCTAGGAGCAGATCCGTTCTGCCTCCACTAGCACAGAGACTTGGCATCTGCCAAATGAAGCAATCATGATGCTAAATTCTCATGTCGCTAAATGTGGCAAGCTCTCTGGAAACTTATATGTGCCAAAGCCATGCTGTATTCCCTTCAGAAAAAGAAGAGTGAATTGCTCACTTTTTGACTTTGTACCTAGAGACCAAAGTAGAGTGGTTAGTGTCCTCGTGTCTTAGAGAGAGGTGGTGGACACTTGTATCCTTAATTCCTATTTTCTATAAGACCTGTGTAGTGCTGGATCAGGGACATTGGCTGAGAGTCTGACAAGGTGCTATATGTAAAAGCAAGGCTCCCTTGAATGCCTGGGGCATCTATTAAACCAAACCTTCTCAGCCTGACTTTTCCTTCTTAAGCTTGAGTTCTTTTCCAGGAAGCTTCATTTATTCATGCAAATAGATCTCTTGCAGGCCCACTCACCCAGCCAGCCAGACATGCTTGACTCCTAGCAGGAAAAACAGCTTACACTCCAATGTTGCCCCTAGTGTACTCAAAAACAACTATAAAAGCTGGCAGCCATCCTTAATATATCCACTGTGAGATAAAAGGCTAACAATGGTCAGGTGTATCAAGAATGTGGAAGGTAAAATGAGTTATTCACAACCATTTAGGAAAATCTCATTGTTTCTATTATTTGGAACATAAGAGCAAGGAATATTTATCTATTTATAGACATGCTCTTAAAAGATAGACTCACAAGATGATTGTTATATAAAATGAAAAACAAACAAACAAAGAAAAAACCCCTATAGCAAATATAATAGTCATGAAAGACAGAATACCTTTTCCCAAAGATCATGATCAAGTCAAGGGTGTCCACTCTTCAGACTTCTATTCAACGTTAAATAGGGGGTTTTAGCCTGTGAAAAAGGGCAAGAAAAAGAAATTAACTCCTTTTTACTGGAAGAGAGAATCTGTCTTCATTCAGAGAAGACATACTTAATTATTTATGTAGAAAATCCTATGGAATCTACAGAAAAATGCTACTAAAACAAACAGGCAAGTTTGACAAAGTTGTAAGATAGCTTGACACAGGAATATCAATTTTATTTCTGTATACCAGCAACAATCAGAAATTAAAATTGGAAAGAGAATACCATTCACAAGAACATAAAATATGAAAATACTTAGGGATAATTCTGACAAAAGATAGGCATGACATGTTGAAAACTACTAAATGTAGCTCAGAGAAATTAAGGAAGATCTAAATAAATTGATAGATACACCAAGTTCATAGGTTGAAAACTAATGTTGTTAACGTGTCTGTTTTCACAGCAGAATAAGAATATTGGAGCCTGAGAGAAAAAGATGGCTGAGGAGTAGGTCGACTTGGAATACATCTCTCTCCACAGATACATCAGGAATACACCTTCAGACACAGAAGTGCATGCAGAACACCAGCTGAGAGCAGAGGAAGTACCTGACCAGAGGAAAAGAATATACAGAACCACATAAAACTCAGCAGGACAAAAGAACTAGGGAGGAAAACAGAGTGTTAATAGGATTGAACCTGCCCTCAGTGGATGGGGGAACTGAAGCAGGGGTCCAATCTCCACATCCGGGCAACTGTCTGAGTCAGAGGAGAAACATTTAAGGTGGAGAGTGAAACAGCTGATCTGTGGCAGCCTAAATGGAATGAGAATCAGACAGCCCTTGCCGCAGCCATGCATACCCCAGACAGGAATATTGGCCCCTTGGAAGGCGCAGCGGCTGGCAGCTGGAGTTTA